>NC_090267.1:307335565-307646247 GCF_040414725.1 Anabrus simplex | reverse complement strand
GAATGCCAAACTTCCAAGTGGATTCCAACTACCACGTAAAACATGGTCTGTTCTGAACAGAATAAGAACAGGCCATGGCAGATGCAGAGACATGCTGTTTAAATGGAACAAATTGCCGACACCCGCGTGTGACTGTGGAGCTGCACGACAAACCATACATCATATTGTCAGAGTGTGATACGCGGGCATACACTGGTAGCAAAGTGGATTTCCTGATGGCAACTCCAGAAGCAACACAGTGGATCAGTGATCTTGACATTCAGTTCTTGTTCATTGTTTTCTTGTTATGTAAATATGTATATAATTTATATCTGAACTCAACTTGATTGTATGGGCCATACGCTAAATTAAATAAATAAATAAATAAATAAATAAATAAATAAATAAATAAATAAATAAATAAATAAATAAATAAATAAATAAATAAATTTTAACATGGCGCATTAAACGTATGAATGTTTTTCACATAAATTCCTGAAGGACACATGTAATCCACTGCAAAGGAGGGGCAACATGTTTAGCATCAGATAATAAACAACCTAGCATATAATTTTGTTTTAAAATGTCCAACCTTAAACGCTCACATGCCCACAAACACACTCCTTATCAAAGAGCATTGTTACCATCGATAAGTGGTGGTGGTGGTGGTGATTATTGTTTTAAGAGAAAGTACAACTAGGCAACCATCCTCTATATAACACTAATCAGAGAGAAAAAATTGAAGGGATCCGACTCTTCGAAAAATGAAGATATCGGCCAAAGAAAGACAAGGGCCACGAAGGGCGTGAAAATGAAAGACTCCCTAGCCCTCGCAAACCTAATAGCGTCGGGGTCGGAAAAGAACGAGTGTTGACCAAGAGAGGTCGGACAGGATAGATGAAAGTGAGGAGCCTGGCACAAGTAAGCGGAACCAATGCCAGGACTCAGCTGAGGGCCCCGTGGTCGCCAACCCACGCTCCAAAGTTCAGAGCCCCTGAGGCCCCTTTTAGTCGCCTTTTACGACAGGCAGGGGATACCGTGGGTGTTATTCTACCGCCCCCACCCACAGGGGGATACCATCGATAACAACACACTGCCGTTCATGGAACTCATCTATTTCATAAAAATAATTATTTATTTAAATATGATTAGTAATGTGAAAATATATTTTATGTCAAACGACAGTAAATGTGCTCGTGGAAATTAGCGTCCTAGCTGTTCCTTTGGGTGCTAGTTTTTCCAGTGCAGAAAGCACTCCTAATTTACTCTCTCACATCATCCCCCTGTGAGTGGAGATCACAGAATAATATACACGGTATCCCTTGCCTGTCGTAAGAGGCGACTAAGAGGGGCCCCAGGGTTGTTAACTTGGGAACGTGGGTTGGCGACCACCGGGCCCTTAGTTGCACGGTATCCCTTTCCTGTCGTAAGAGGCGACTAAAAGGGGCCCCAGGGGTTGTTAACTTGGGAACGTGGGTTGGCGACCACGGGGCCCTTAGCTGACCCCTGGCAGTGCTTCCACTTACTTGTGCGAGGCTCCTCATTTTCATCTATCCTATCCGACCTTATAAATATGTGTGTTTGTCTATGTCTATGTATTGAACCGTGCCGCATGGGGGTCCTAGAGCCATTAGGCCTATTTAATGCCTAATGCACTGCACTGTACATGGAAGACTTTCGCCGAGACACGAACGAGGAGGCACCAGCGCGCAGAGGCTGAGCGTTGTAAGGGAGGCGAACAAAGAGGGCAGCTGAGTGCGCCAAATAGACAGAGAAGGCGCCAATTCGAGAGAGAGAGAGAGACAGAGCACTTGGATTTTGTTCGGGGGGGTCCCAATCGCCAATAAAAGCTAGCGAAATCTGAGTTAAAACATGCCTGAAATACCTTAAAATAAGCTTTGATTTACATCGTAGTGCCGGTTTGAACAAAAGTAAAACAGAGATTAATTACTCTTAATTTACCGAGTGTATGCGACTCATCAAATCGTGTAACTATGCCTTATTAACGAAATACGTAAGTTTTGAATGTCCGTTAACCCTAGAACACTGACCCTTCGTAAATTTTACGACGGTAGGTAGCAGAACGGTCATCATTTTGTGTAGTTCATTTTTTCGAGCAGTTATTGACTTTGGCATGTGCGATTGTTGATATCTTTGCTCATTCTTGTAATAATTGGGTGGGTGTCGTCATATTGACGAATGGTTAGTGATAGTGTGAACTTAAAAGTATAATGTGTCTTCATGCCTTATTTTACATTTATATTAATTTTATTTATTTTCTTGGTAGTTTTGGTTTCTTTTGCGATGTAAATAACCCACATTCATAATTTTACGGGTTTATTTGAATATGTTGTATTATAAAATTCATTTCTTATAAAACGTATTTATTTAATAGATTTTGGTCTGTCAAGTTTTCTATATTTAATAAATAATCACATAAAATTATTTAATATCTACGTATTTTGATTCATGTTAAGTTTACGAACTATAGGAACCGTAAATAAACAAAATCTTGCCAAATATAAGCTGTTACGTAGAAAATATAACAATTATAAATTGGAGTGGTCAAATTTACGAAGGGTTAGTAATAATGTGTGGCGAAATAGGGTTAGTGTTCTAGGGTTAAAGAGAATGTAGCTACAGCACAAAGAGGAGGCTTGTGTTACTCGGGGGTTCCTGGGAGCAAAGTGGAATGGAGACCGTATAGGAGGAGTAAGGCGTCACTATCGCTGTCGACTTGAACAAGACGTGAGGTACGCATTACTTCTGCCACGAGACGCACAAAGAGACACAGCAACATAGGGCGAGTACTCTAGCCGAGTACAGTAGTCAGGACACTAGGCTAGTGTAGAGCGAATAATAATAATAATAATAATAATAATAATAATAATAATAAATGTTCTTAAATCGGGGAGATATCTCAGATTAAGTGCGAAGTGCGTGAAGTTGAATGGAACTGGATGGCAGGAGAGACACCTAAATGATCAAGTAATCTACCTAATTAGAAACTGTAAGAGTCGGAATATTGCTCGTATAGTCAGTTGTTTCTCATTTTCTTGATCACGGTATCAGAGAACGCGAGTGCTGCAGACGTGTGTCGGGAACGGCAATTCAAACATTCGGCGCATAGTTGCTGAAGTCATCAGGGCGAGCGGAGCAAGATGAAGGCCATGATCGCCAGCATTGGAGTGGACCTGGAGACTTCAATCATGGACTTCAGCAGCGTGGTGGATCACTAAACCACGATGTGCGGTCCACAAGGATGAACTGACGTACGCAGTGGGAACCAGGTAAGTTGGAACAAATCAAATAATGAGTTAAGAGGAGATCGCATTCAATTATAATTGTAAATGTGTAGATAGTAGTTGTAGTAACGCTATTATGGGAAATTACTAATACTTTATTTAAATACGTTGGGACCGGCGCAGTGATGTCCTTTGATTTATTTCTAGAGGTTTTGAATATAATCAGGTATTAGGTTTGATTCAGGTGCCATATCATTAGGTTTATACTGTCTTGTTGTGGTGTGTGTGAGTTCATGATGTTAAGTTTATTAGGTATAAGAGGATGAAAGTGCCTTATTAGAATTTCGAACCGGGAACCTAGTGTTAGAGGCGCCCAGGGAACATAAAGTTGGATATTGCACGAACCTTTGTACTTTAGTGCATAAAATTTCAGCGTAGCGGTAAAAGCAGTGGAAGATATTTCCCCAACGTCGAAATAGAAAGATATTTGAGAAAAGCTACGGCTGGTTGGCTCGTAGCTGGGCACTTGTTTTGAACGGGGGTCTGTTACATGAAAGGATGAGAATTGCTGAGGTTAATGTGAATGGCATGAGTAAAAGGATGCCTAAAGGCACATCATATGAATATTTAATAGTATGCGTGAGTGAATCTCAGAACTAGAGGTTGAATGACTTATTATTGGGTATGTCCCATGGCAAGTGGAAGTTTATCTCAGGTGTGTGAATGGCCTTGGCCCGCAGTGAACAAGTACAGGCCCGTTACTTAAGCGGCCTATAACGTACGAGCATGGTTCGGCGAACTTGGTCTTTTTCAAAGTTCACAAATCAAGTTCGCTTGTGTGTGTTGTCTCACGAACCATGTTCGTGGCGAACATGGATTTCTGTCTAGTTAGAAAACTTGGTTCATGGAGTTGACAGCGACGAACCATGTTCGCGCGTGTGTAGTGGATTGTGTCCCATTTGCGATCAGTCCCATTACAGTGGAAAACAAGAATGTGAAGAAAGACCAGTTCGTGTCCCATTTGCGACCTGTAAAATTATCAGCAGCCTATCGGGGTTTTCCAACGTCCATGCAGCAGGTGGACTGCTACGCAGAGCGTACTCTACACAACCTCTCTCTTGAAGGTTTTTTGAGGTAATATTTAACATACGGTACTGTAATTATTCCAGCTGTAAACATCCATCATTGATGTAGCTTTTGTTGTTATGTTGTTATCTGCGTGTTTACTTACGACATGCAGGTCATTGAGACGAAGAAAGGCAAGTCTTGTGCTTTATATAATTGATACTCTTGCAGAAATTTACTGAAAAGTCGGAGATGTTTGATGAGATGTTTTTTTTAATTGTTTTATCGCTGGCTTTACGCCGCACCGACACAGATAGGTCTTATGGCGACAGTGGGATAGGAAAGGGCCAGGAGTGGGAAGGAAGCGGCCGTGGCCTTAATTAAGGTACAGCCCCAGCATTTTCTTGTGAAAATAGGAAACCACAGAAAACCATCTTCAGGGCTACCGATAATAGGATTCCAACTCACTATTTCCCGAATGCAATCTCACCTTTTCGCCCTATCATTATAGAATTATCGTTCCTTCAACTTATTTTAATCTAAAAACTCCTTAACAAAGTTCTGGAATCTTGTACATCTAATCCGAGCGTACACACAAAAATTATAATTTTATTTATACAGGTGAAAGCAGCCTGAGTGGCCGCGCGTGTTAACGCGCTACGACTATGGAGCCAGGCTCGGCATTTGGGAAACGCGTGGGTTCGAACCCCACCATCGGCTGTTCTCAGAATGGTTTTCTGTGGTTTTCACTTCCAGGCAAATGCCGGTACAGTTCCTACCCATAGGTCAGATCTGAGTTCTCTCACCCCTTGCCCAGTTTAATTCACCATTACACATTTCATCTTTTTTAGCTCCTCAACTGAGATTGGCGCCAGGAAGGGCATCTGGCCGTAGAAACATCCCATATAAATTAATTTCATCTCATCCCGACCCAGTATCAAGAAACGAGACTAAGGGGTAGACATACATACAGGCAGAGGAAAGTAGGCTGATTATGTTTTGAGCAGCTGTTTACTTAACGTGTCAGTATGAATGTTTGAACAGTTTGAGCATTATTTAAGCAGTAATAGTGTCCCTATTGTATAAGAAAGTGTAAGTTAACTTTTAAGTTTGAGATGAGCTACAATTGCTTCAAGAACGGTAGCACTATCGAAGAACCAAAGTGTTACAGCAAAATCCTTTGTTTTGAAATTGGAAAGTGTAAAATTCAACGGTTTTAATACGCCCATTTTTGTCCTACTTCTTAAAACACATTTAACCGCCTTTACACCCCCAACCATCTGGTAACTCTAAATAAAAGGTTCATTTGAGTCCTGTTCATTCTCTGTCAGTCCCGATATTAACGCATCAGTCTCAAACGGTACATATAAGTAATTTAATGAGTTTCAATATACGATTCGTAAGAATCCTAGTTTGTAGTTTCGCCAGTTACTTGAGGGATGTCTTCCTCTGCCAGTTCTTCAGTAGGGAATTCCCTCATAGCAACCTGACACTTTGTACGTCACTGATAAGAGTGATCGCAAATGGGACAATACTTAACCCGTCAAAAATAAACGAGTCTTGCATTCTACATGAGTGATCGCAAAAGCGACTGATTGCAAATGGGACGACACCGTGTAGTGGAGGGTGCGAACATTGTCTTCCTGCCAACTGTACAAACCGGTTTTGACCTTCATGCATCCTAGTTTCTTGACAAATGTTATACAGTCTTAGAGACTTTCCTTGTCTTTGGAAAATGAAGTGAATATAGAGACATATATAAGCGGGAGATGATATTACAGGAGCTACTGAGTATGACACGAGAGAAGATACCCGAGATAGATTTAGCGTTTCTAACTGTGAGGGTTAATTCGTTGAAACAAAGTTTCCGTGGAGAAGTGGGGAAAGGTAAAGTCGAGCAGTTAAACGGGTTCGTCGCAAGAAACTGTTCATGTACCAAAGTTGTGGTACTTCGGTCGTCTTTCATTTCTCGCTGACCAAGAGAAAATACGAAACTCAGAATCTAACATTAATGGTCCAGTCGCTTAGAAAGGTGAGCCGGCTAATAATTTGTTGCATTTAAATATTCGTATTTATTAAATTGATCCTAACAAGGATTTAAAAATTCAATACATTATGTTTCATATTCATTTTATATTGACGGTACATTCGGTCCTGCCAGGCAACTTTTCCCCTGGCTTTAAAATAACTCACTTAATCCATTCTCCTCTGTTTTTTTAATTTATTTCTGTATTCCACATCTGGTATTCGCAGAAACGTTTGTAAGTATTTTTCACTTGTGTCATTGAGTATGTTTAATATATTCACCTGCGACCACTTGTCTCTAACCAGTCCTTACACTACGTGCTACTCTTCTTCCAACAACAAACGAACTCGTCAAGCACAGTAACAACAGCCGAAACTTTCGAAACGCTCATTTCCACGACAAGTGTCAGAATGAGTTCCTCGTGCTGGGTGAAGGTGTGTGTAGCGAACCAACTTCAGGAACCAAGCTCGCTGAACCATGTTCGTATGTGCATAGGGCGGCTATAGTTATGAATTGGCCAGTCGGAATGCATAGTTTAGTAACGTATTATTGAGACCAGCTGGATGTCATGTTCGATAAGAGGAATGCAGGTAGAAGCCCGAGCGTTACCAGCCGTACGATTGGATACTAATGACCGTCTATGCATCTGACAGGTCACGAGTTCGGGATATGAACTCGTATCATCAAGACCTGCGTATTTCATGTGTGTATTTTCTTCCAGATTTCCAGAGTTTTATTTATGTTTTGAGTTTATCTGTAGGTAATTTTATTGTGTGTCCTTGTTTATATTTGTGTGTTGTGTTGATGTCTGTCGCTTAAGGACCAATAGCCCGAGCGCTATTTCAAGGTTGCGAGTTTCATTTCTCATCCATGCTCAAAGGCCGCGATCTATGTTAGAAGCAGTGTTACTTGGGGGATGTAGGGTTGACCCGATAATTCTACATTGCTGAAAGAACCGCCGTACGGCTATGTAGGGCCGACTGCGAGAGAAAAAATGTGCATCCATCTTTGTAACGTAAGTAGCCTCTTACCTACAGCAGCAGCGAAGACCTCGGTAAATTAATAATACACTTCTGGCTAATGACCCCTATTGTAATAGATTTTGGCACTGTCATTAGCGAGGAAGCTCACTTCACAGGGTGAAATATATTTAATTATGCCCCGATAGAAGTTCGCCTGCTCATTGACAGAGTGGAATTGACACTTGTCAAGGCTATCCAGTCAAAATACGCTGGAATATTGTCCACGGAATGAATTAATTACGGCCGTGAAAGAAGCAGGAGAACTCATGGAACAACGCCATTGTAATCGAGAAAACAGGCGGAATCTCTGGTGTGAATCTCAGATAAATCGGTCCAATGGTTAACAGATGGAATGAATGCACAATAATAGATAACGCGTAGTATCGCATCCCTAAAGTGCGTACAAATACCCATTCTCGAAATGGAAGACTCACTCACTTGTCATCGTTCCAAAGGGGAAGAACCTACGACTGGGCCGACGACCTAGATGTTAGGTCCCTTTAAACAACAAGCATGCAAGAACCTACGACTGTCGACATCAAGAAGAGGACTTACCGAAGTTAAAGTGTTAGAAGCTGGACTTCGAAATCTCAAAAGCCAGTTACTTTGAGAGGTAGGAAACTTGTGCAGCATTATTGAGGAATAGAAACGACTCTGATTGTTAAAATATTTATTTACGACAAACATCCTGGAACTTAGAAATATCATAGTGGCTATATGCAGGATTTATGAACTTCTCGAGGAAAGTAATGAAGTCCTAGATAGTTCTTTGAATTTATTACTAATACGGTTATTTTGACAATCTGTAAGGGAAAACAGTTTGTTTCGTGTGAGAGATAGCATCATTGTTCCACGGTCATTCACGTTTGGTGAACACCTGGCAAAAAGGTTAGGAGCTTTCCACGATTATATCAGTTGGCTGGTCGAGAAAGGAGCGTTGTGGTCAATTTTATGTGATCTGTATAATAAAATCTGTTATTCTATTAGTTCATGCTCAAGAATTTGTGTTGCGTCAAGACAAGTGCAGAGTCAGTGTAATTGATAAGATAGTTTTTAAGTGAATAATGCCACCTGTAATTATGAGGGGCTAAGTCGGAGATTGCTGGCTTGCCAAATGCGGCCAAAATGTCACCACATCCATTAGCACAATTGCAGGTCTGGCTAATTCCAATATTATGTCTTTGTAGTTAGAAATGTAAATGCTTAACCCTTTAGATTAGTTGGCAAATCATGACACTCCGTTATGTATGTGGCATGTATAGAATCAAGTGTGCAGCAATGACGACCATGTGTCAAGTCAGTATTCTAGAAAACGCTGTAGGTGCGATTGTCTGTTATTTATGTCACCGCGCAAGGCGTTAAACTGTCTTATATCTCTTAAAATGTGAAGTTAAATATTGCAATGAAAGTCAATTGACTATGTTCGTGCCGGTAAACGTAATACTAATTATTATAAAGTAAAGATAACAATTATAAGAGTAATAAAGTCAAATAATAATAATAATATTCGCGCTAGGAGTAAATTGAGATAATAACAATGCATTTAGCAGTTGTGTGAGCAATGTCCACAGTTTTATATCCAAATCCAATGAAGTAAGATAATTTTGGCACTTGAAATTTAATTTTGTGACACGGAGGATTTGAGAGATAGAATCACGGCATGCTAGTGGTCTGGAAAAAATTTGAGAAGCTACTTTGAGATCATTATGAAGTTGTTTGGTTATGGGATAGCTTGTACTTAAAATTTGATCAAGCAAGAAGAAAGTGATCGTAATGAGAAAGGAAATATTTATGGGAATAGTTAGGAAGAAAGTTTGAGACAGAGTAAGACCTGTATTTTATGAGTGGGAAGAAAAGGCCCTGTAGTTTCATGGAGAGGAATTTTGTGACAGGGTGTATATGTTGATGTGTGATATTTCCGAGACAGGCTGTATAAGAAGAGCGGCATCCTGTAGCTTAAGCTCAACGATTGAAAAGTGTAAGGGTTGTGCATGGGAGTGCGTTGTAACGCATATATACACCTGCAAGTTGCTTTACGTCCCACCGACACAGGCAGGTCTTATGGCGACGATGAGGCAGAAAGGAACTAGGAGTGGAAAGAAAGCGGCCGTAGCCTTAATTAAGTTACAGCCCCAGCATTTGCCTGGTGTGAAAATGGGAAACCACGGAAAACCATATTCAGGGCTGCCGACAGTGGGGTTCGAACCCACTATCTCCCGAATAATGGATACTGGCCGCAATTAAGTGACTGCAGCTATCGAGCTCGGTACGCATATTTTAAGTAGAAGTGAATTCTCCCATGAGTATTATTTTATGTACGACTGTAGATAACGTCTGTTAAGTAAAGTTGACGATTCTATTTGATACCAGCGAAGTGGATTTTGTTAAAATCAACCTTAAGAATAAAATACATTCTTACACACGGTCGAGGTAATACTTGCTTATTGGAAATTAAATTTTATTCTGTATCTTTACGAGGCGAAAAACGCCCCGAATGGGAAACATTGCGGGTGAAAGAATGAAGTTATCAGATTGAAAGTTTATCCTGCGTATGTTGAGGAGAGTTTACTTCACTGGAGGGTTTACAATGATACATGTTTGAAGTATTGACATTGCAGGTTATTTGGAGCCTCACACTCTAAGCTATGCCACGAATATCGTGGTGGTTGTGATTATTGTTTTCAATAATATCGCGTAATAACATATGAGATTAGAGTTTACTTTTATTTAGCGAACTTCACTGTATGTGTTTAAATTTTATGAGTGATAGATTGATCTATTCAAACCCGGTATTTAATTTCGATTTCAAGCTTTATCGTAGGAAATGGACATAGTTGATATTCCAGATTCGAGTTCATTTCTGTAGCGGATTTTACTTCATGTGTTTGAATATCAATGAGAATTAGATTTAAATATCCGGACATTGTTTAACATTTTCGAATTCGCCCGACAGTATCAGTGATGTGCAGATACCATAATGTTGTTACTATTCGTCTGAGAGACCCCGAAAACTATGGATTCGACACTATTTTTGATTATTTTTATATCTCATTCGCCCCTTGCCTCCCACGCAAAAAGGGGCAGAACTTTGACTTTAAAGATTTCGGAAAGTTACTATTCATCTCAGCAACCAAAAAAACTATGGATTCGACACTATATTCGATTGTTTTTGCATCTCATTCCCCTCGCCCCCAACGCAAAGGGGGGATGAACTTGGACTTTTAAAAAATTCTGGAGTGACACTATCCACCTCAGCGACCCCGAAAACTATGGATTTGACACTATTTTCGATTATTTTACACCTAACCCCCTGACTTCCACCCCTAAGGGGGCCAGAGGTGGCTTACCCCCACAGTGCTCGTCTCCAGATAGCAAATAATGTGTTCAAAATTTGAAGGAAATTACCCCAGTTGTTTAGGAAGGGATGTGTCATGTACACACACATATACATCCATTTTTATATGTAGTACGATTCTTACATCTCACTGCCCCTCGCCCCCCATCGAAAATGGGGCTGAACATTGGCTATAAAAAAATCGGAGTGTTATTATTCATCTTAGCGACCCCGAAAAGTGTGGATTCGACACTATTTTTGATTATTTTTATACCTAACCCCCTGACCCCCTCCCCTAAGGGGGCTAGAGATGGCTTGCCCCCCACAGTGCTCGTCTCCAGATAGCAAATAATAAGCGTTCAAAATTTGATTGAAATTACTCCAGTGGTTTAGGAGATGATGTGTCATTTACACACACATCCATTTTTATATATAGTAAGATTACATGAATCTGTGCTCATGAAGGTGGCACTTCATGAGGAAATTGCTGAACAAATGCATCGCGTACCCGTCTAGCCAACTCGTACATAAAATAACTTTTACATACGAAAATACGGTGTTGCAATGATAACTGTCTAGCCATGTTAACAGCTGAGATTCAGAATGGCTATTGATGCTCGGTCGAACACCTGCAAGCTCCTTGCAAGGTCAAGAACTATGCGCGCGCCTCCCGTATAGCTGCTTATGTATCGGAGAGTAGAAACGCCGCTGGACGGTCTAGGTTTATAAAAGACACCCTGTATTTTGATCTAAATTCTATAGTTACCTCAGTTCACTAATTTACATTTTAAAAAATTGTCTTAACCTGCATGAGTGCACTGGAAGAACGTAAATGTGATGCTATAATGTGAGCGCTCGAGCGCACTCTAAATGAATAAACCGCACCCTGTTATCTTTCAGAAAGAACTATTCGTATGTTAAATTTAGGTATGTACTACTACTACTACTACTACTACTACTACTACTACTACCACCACCAAAACGTTTCCATTGCGCCTGAAAGGACGGTAGTCCTCCTAGTCGGTAACGCCGTATTTCATGCCCGGGAGATGTGATACAGTAAAGATGATGATCGGAGAAGGTGAGGGGATTGGCGGCCGTGGCCTATGGGAGAGTCACGTCTACTTATGTACGTCAGCATCTGAAGGTTGGATAAAAATGGCATCATGCACATGCTAAGTGATAATCTCATCAAGGACGGGTACTACATCTAGTGTATACTCATGGTTAGTATTCATTTTTTCTACCACTTTTTCCCACACCTGTGGGGTCGCGGTTGCAAACTGCGTCGCATATGTGGACTTGGCCCAGTTTTTCGGCCTGATGCCCTTCCTGATGCCAACTCTATATGGAGGGATGTAATCACTATTGCGTCTTTATGTGGTGGTTGGTAGTGTGGTGTTGTCTGAACATGAAGAGGAAAGTGTTGGGGCATAAGCAAACACCCAGTTCCCGAGCCAGAAGAATTAATTCCCGGCTGGGAATCGAACCCGGGACCCTCTGAACCGAAGGACACTACGCTGCCCATTCAGCCAAAGAGTCGGACACATATACTCATGGTTAGTAATACAGGGTGAAGCGTAATTCGCGCACTCGGGCGTCGCAGCGCGACTCCTCACATGCCAGCAATAAAAAAATGTCTCTTACAAAATTTCGTCTTGCGAGTATATCCGGTAGAAAACGGACGTTAAAGAGTAGCAATCTGGCAACACTGTAACCATATGTAGGGTAACTACCGCTGTCAGCACGTCCATCCCGTGTTGTACAGTTGGTGCAGTAGGTAGAGTTTTTGGTTGGCATGCAGGAGGTCGATGGTTCGATCCTGGGTTGAGGCGCATTTGTTATTTGCTAATTTCCATCTGACATTACCTACTGTGACACAGTAAGACACCGTTTCTGAGGTCACATGTATCCTACATTTACAACATAATAATAATACATTGAGATACGTACTAAACAGCATGCGGTTACCAGACGCAACACGCAATGTTGAAAGGCAGAATTATTGGGACCATGGTGATAACACATACAAATTGTAACCGAGTTTGGACATTATTCGCAGAGCACGTTGCTAGGCCTACTGGTAACGTAAGGCCCTTACGAAATGTAATGGACCTGAACGAGGCAAGAATAATAGTTGGTACTAATCTATGGGACCATTGGAAGAGGGTACAAAGAAAACAGGTTTCACATCTAGTAGATGAAGTGGTGCGAATAAATTCACGCCCACGACGTGGAAAGGGCGCCTTTCAAAGCTGACCAATGAAAACGATTGTTCGTCCATTTCTAGGATCGTAGTATGTAAGTGCAAATGGTTTCTAGAGGACCCACTGCAATCGCTGTTGACGATTAAGATGCCAGATATCATACCACCTGGACTACATTTACGAAATAAAAAACATACGCCTCAACCCAGGATCGACCACTCGACCTCCTGCATGCTAACCCAAAACTCTATCCATTGCACCAACTGTACAATACGCGTAACGTCTGCTGACAGAGGTAGTTACCCTACATGTGGTTACAGTGTTGCCAGATTGCTAATCTTCAACGTCGTTTTTCTGTCGGATATACTCGCAAGATGAAATTTTGTAAGAGACATTTTTTTATTGCTGGCATGTGAGGAGTCGCGCTACGACGCCCGAGTGCGCGAATTACGCTTCACCCTGTATACTAAAAAATCAAGAGTTTCTATGAATGTACGATATGATCCTACTGAAAATCATTAACACTCCTAAAGGATTTAAACATGAAGTACTCAAGTTTGGTACCCCTGGTATCTCAAGTGCACAAAGACAAATAACCACAACCCTTATCTGCAAAATTTGTACACTAGACATGTATTATAATATTATTCAGTGAGCATTATATCGAGCCGGTTACACCTCTTTAGATTTTTCGAAATTTCTTGAGGACGGTACTTACGAGATAATGTAACGGAGAACACTAACGAGGAAACCCACAAAAGAGCAGTCATCTTGCTGAGTACTGTACTTCTCGCGTACTACACTAATTACTAGTTCCGTTCGAAATAAGCCGTAGTAGCTTGTGGATCATGCGGTTTCTAATTATTACCCACAATATCCGCTTTAAGCTATTGATAATCAATTTCCTCAGAAGGACCTGCCTATCCACTTGTTACCGCGCTGAAAATTGCCCTACGTAGGCCTAATAAGTGAGTTCCTGGACGCAGAACAATGTAACACGGCTTAGGATGTCACGTTCAAATATCTGATGAACAATAGTCATCTTGCCCCAAAATGAGCTGTGTATAGCACGGGGTTTTATTTGAATAAGTGCTGTAAGTTACAGTTTCAAGTTCCGTTCATGTAAAATCTGGGATATCCTTCTTCTTCTTCTTCTTCTTCCTGGTCTTTTCCCAATACCCCCGGATCAGCACTTCAATAGATTTAGCCCATACGGCAGGATGCCCTTCCTGACGCCAACAATAGGTGGAAGGATGTGTTCACTATTGTGTAAGTGTGATGTATTGTGTGTAAATGAAGAAGTACCAGTATATTAAGATGAACACAAACACCCAGCCCCCGAGTTAGAGGAATTAACCAGACAAAGTTGGAATCAAACTCAGAGCCCGTAAACCAAAGGCCAGCACGCTGACCATTCAGCCAAGGAACACCACTGAGACAGCTATCTTTCTTCTTTTCTAATCTGTTTACCCTCCAGGACTTAGTGAGAGATACTACCTCTACTACCTTAAGGGCAGTGTCTTCGAGCGTGAGACTTTGAGTCAGGGTATACAACCGGGAAGGAGGACCAGTACCTCACCCAGGCAGCCTCATCTACTATGCTGAACAGGGGCCTTGTGGGGAGCATGGAAAGATCGAAAAGGATAGACAAGGAAGAGGGAAGAAAGCGATCGTGGCCGTAAGTTAGGTACCCTCCCGCCATGGCTTGAAGGAGAAGTGGGAAACCACGGAAAACCACTTCGAGGACGGCTGAGGTGGAATCAAATTCCCCTCTACTCAGTTGACCACAAGAGGCTGAGTGGACCCCGTTCCAGCCCTCGTACCACTTTCAAAATTTCGTGTCAGAACCGGGAATCGAAACAGGACCTCGTGGACACCACAGAGGCGGTCGAGAAAGCTATCTAAAAATATTACTTCTCCTTCCATATATCTGCGAGTATGTGTAAAGGATATATAATTTCGTGTCGCTATTTCTAGCCGAGTGCAGCCCTTGTAAGGCAGACCCTCCAATGAGGGTGGGCGGCATCTGCCATCTGTAGGTAACTGCGTGTTATTGTGGTGGAGGATAGTGTTATGTGTGAGTTGCAGGAATGCTGGGGACACCCAGCCTCAGGACCAGGAATTAACGAATAAAGGTTAAAATCCCCAACCCGGCCGGGAATCGAACCCGGGACCCTTTGAACCGAAGGCCAGTACGCTGACCATTCAGCCAACGAGTCGGACTGTCTAAAGGATGATAGCTACTGATGTTTCGTTTAACTAATATAGCACCTGAGTACGTACAAAATGATTCAATACTTACTAAGATGTATTCCCAAATTAATTTTCAAGTTTAAGTTACCGGGCTGAGAGGCTCAGACAATAGAGTCCTGACCTGAGTCCACGTTTACGGATTCATCCGGTAAGTCTCGTTGTATTTGTGTTGGAAGATTTACCGGCACGAAAATAACTTCTGCTAGACACAAATGTATTATTATTATTATTATTATTATTATTATTATTATTATTATTATTATTATTATTATTATTATTAAGGTCCAGATGTTCAGGAATTATCATTTTTCTCGTCTTTCGTTTTGGCTGTTTGTTGAAATGAAGTGCGAATTGGACATTTCTGTGCATATTTTAACATGATTTTATAAGGCAAACGCCTCGTCAATGAACCGCTTATTGCAGAAACCCCTCATATCCACTACGAGTGATTTTTCAGGAAAAGAAATAAATAATTATTCATGCAGTCACAATGTGAACCAGTTTTAATGTATGTTAACTACATGGGATGTACATATTTTCCACAAATTTTGAATCTTCATTTAATATTCACTGCGGAGATATAAATTGTTAAATTTGTCGGACATGAGGGATTCCTGAAACAATTGAAAATGCATTCAAGTGAATTAAACTATTTCATGTAAAAACCATTACTAACAGTACATATTTCACTACAGTATTTCATCAGTCCCGTTTCTTTATCCACATACGTGGGTTTGGAGTATAAATTATTGTAGAATCACTGAATTCCTTCAGAATGGGGTAGGTAAGGTTTGAATTGTTTTAAATCTACCATTTTTTCCCCACTAGTTATCGGCACTTCAGATGGGAAAGATGGTTGTGATGGAGAATCTAGAATTAGCTCTCCTTTTGCAAGTCTAAAAGTATGTTCCTGCAACCTACCAATGAAATTTCGAGTTTTTACCACACCAGGAGTGAGTTTGCTGGAGGAAAACTCCATAAAGTCTGCAATTGATAAATGCTGCTTTCTTTCTGGAGGAATTTTCCTTCCTTGTGATTCCATAAACACCGCATTCTTCTTGTAATTCTCTGCCCACCATGATTTGAAGTCACGAATTTCTTCTTTATTCACCATGTGTACCGTGAAAGCTCCCTTAGAGCTAGAAGAGATTATCAGTTCAGTATACTCCACTGGAAAGTACACTCTATCACTGTCTTTCATGTTATCTTCACAATACTGAAGTCCCTGTCACACGGCAGGTAGCTGTCCCCTCTGAAGGGGATATATTGATGGTTGGATCGAACCAAATCTTCCTTCGGCTATCAATGTCAACATGAGCCGGATTATACAATGATTGTTTTGGCCAGCGCAGCCGTCAGAGAAATGCCGGATATTTTTGGGGACATATTCATTTGTCTGTCTGTTAGGTCATCAGCCCAGAGGCTGGTTGGATCGTCAAATAGCACCACTAAAGGTTATGCGGTTATAATTTCATTGTACAGCTGACCTCGTCAAGGGAGTGATGTACCATCAGATTTTTCTCCCTTGAATGTGCGCAATCGCCGCAATCATATACTAGATTATGACATTCAATTGATTCGAGCAGTGGGCGTCAGAGAAGCAACATGGTAAAGAAACAATGTTAACAAAAGTGAATAAGAAACTTTATCCCTGCCAGGATGTATTCTTAAACAAAAACAAAATAACAATATTGGCAACACTTACATGTGTACAAGTGACACCCACTGTTCGAGCGTTCTGCCAGTTTCTGCATCAAAAGCCATTGGTATTCGGGGGATAGTAGGTTCCAACCCTAGTGTCGGCAGCCCTGAAGATGCTTTTCCGTGGTTTCCTATTTTCACACCAGGCAAATACTGATGCTGTACCTGAATTAAGGCTACCGCTTATCCCTTCCCATTCCTAGACTTCCTGTCCCATCATTGCCGTAATACCTATCTGTTCCGGTGCGACGTAAAGCAACTTCTAACAGAAAAAGAGCCCTTGGGATGGCCATATTTTGCATAAGTTATTTTATCGATTACCACGGGTACGCTCTGATCTTTCAAATAATTTTAAAGCACCCTACCTTTCCACTAGAGTTACCAATTCTTAAAAAAGGAAATTACCGGTACCCCCTCACGAATTTCCTATAATACTCGCGTCCACCGTTTAGCCCATTGATAGTTCGGTGCACGAATTTCGAAAAAAAATTGTTAATTCACTAATCGGAAAGAGCCTCCGTGGCTCAGCTCGCATTGCGCTGGCCTCTCATCGCTGGGTTCTGTGGTTCGAACCCCGGTCACTGCATGTGATTTGCGCTGGTACTCCGGTTTTCCCTGTGATATTTCATTCCAGCAACATTTCAACATCATTTCATATGCCAATCACTAATCATTGCCTCACAGGATCGCGGCAGGCTACGGCTCCCGGCATAATTCATATACTCGTCACCAAATGGGGGATTCATACATTACATTCGCGACCCATCTAAATGACTGGAAACAGGCTGTGGATTTTAATTTCCATATAGTACGCTGTCAATAAAGACGCACTCAAACTATTTCGATCATCAGTCTATAAATTTGTATATAGCATGCTCAACAGTCTTGTTCAACAATTGCTTTTACCCGAGGTAACCTTGATGCACATTTTTTGGAAACATTTGGCTCAATTTTCAGTACTGATCCCATAATTCTACATTGCCAAAGGAACCGCCGCACGGCTATGTAGGACCAACTGCGAAAGAAAAACACCGCTCATCCATCTTTGTAATATCCGTGGCTTGTCACTTCAAGCAGGAGATGATAAAAATACATCGAGCGAAATCGGGACATTTTGGAAGACCTCGGGAAATATTGTGAGAGATTTCGGAAATTTCATTAGCGTGGAAGTAATTAATTAATAATTTTGGAATCATTTGATGGAGCTAACTTCACTTTATTATGCACAGAGAGAAGTTAGCCTGTCTGTCGGCAGAATGAAGTTACACGATATACAGTCCCATACGCTGGAATATCTTCCACGGAATTAATAAATTACTCCCGCGAAAGAAGCAGGAGAAACCAACGTACAGCACCATAGTGATCGGAAAAATAGGCGGAATCTCTGATGTGAGTCTCAAAGGAATCGGTCCAGTGGTTATCAAATGGAACGATTGCACCATAATAGATAACGCGTGGTACCGCGTCCCTTGGGTGCGTATAAATACCCTTCTCAAAATTTAGAGAAGCAGTGAGCGATCATTAGTCCGAGGTGACGAACTTGTGATAGTCGACACCAAGAAGATGAACTACAGAACTACAGAAATGTAAGTGTTAGAAGCTAGACTTGAAAATCCCACAAGACAGTTGGCCTTTAAAACAATACGAGTCAGTCAATTAAACAAATTTTACACAATATTATCCGGCCACCCTGTCTCAATATGTAGGCCAGCGAAAAATTGATCTCAGTACCCGGGATAATCCCCACGTCTTTACTTCGACTAGTCACACAACGGTATATGCTGCTGTACCAATCCTTTATCTCTTTACTTCTATCTTCCTTCCATATTGTTTCTTGAACACTCCTCAATTACCTCCAAACACTTCTTGTCTCTGTGCCGACGGTGACTGTCACAAACTTACTGTATTCACTCTTCTTCCTCATTCTCCTTATTGCTTAGCCCTTGAAGTCGGGATCTGCTGCAACGAGCCGCTTGTTGGGTGCTCTCTAGCTTTATTCCGCTTTCCTATATCCTCTTACTTTTATTCGATAAAGTCATGTTTTCAGTCGGAAAACAGAGGATGGACAGAGTACTTCATAAGACCTTCGAAGAAGAAGAAGAAGAATAAAAAGAAGAAGAAGAAGAAGAAGAAGAAGAAGAAGAAGAAGAAGCGTTTGCGGTTTGGGAACAGCAGTCTCATACGGTAGTAAGTTACCTGGGAAACAAGACATCGGAGCAATCAAAGTTAGCAGGTCCCTAGGAATGGATGAAGGGAGAATTCAAGCAGCTTAGGTTAGATTTGTCAGAAAGACGGTTGGAAATGCAAGACAAGAATATTGGTAATGATGAGAGACGGGGCTCAAATTGGCAGGCTGCAGGTCAAAATCGAGTTGTATTGAGTCGAGTCGTGTCGTATGGCCAGAGGAATGTTTGAGTGCTAGCAGAATACCAAGGAAATATGTACGAATTTCACTTAAAAGAACGAATAGCAGCTGGACCACCAAAACTGACATGGCAAGAAGCAACATCGAGGGAAACATGCGAGACTGGGATAGCGTTGAAGAAGGAGAAGAAGGATTAGAAAAGACCGAAATTAGTGGTAGAAATTCATTCATTTTAGAAACGATAGGATTGAATACTACTTGGAAAGGGGCTGTATAGAGCAGCTAAGAATATGTAAACAATAGTTCTAAGATTTAATGATGTTGAAAAGCGATAAAAACATCAGTAGTATAATGGGAGAGTTCGGCGGCCACCTCCACCTCAGGCTCCCAGAGGCCACCTCCACCTCCACCTCAGCCAGAGGCCTCCCAGATGCCTCCTCCACCTCAGCCAGAGGCCTCTTCCAGTGCTGCCAACTTAACCTAACTAGCGCGAAATTTGAATTTGTAAACAAAGCCACGTGCTTTTTGACAGACAACAACGCACCGCTAACCTCAGTACTGCTATCTTGACGGGCCTAAACCTCAGTAGTGCCAGCTTAACCTAACTAGCGCGTAGTAAACAAATCCACGTGCTTTTTGACAGCCACGTGCTTTATTGACAGCTGTCATCCGCCATCTTTAAACCACAGAGCACTGTGCTGCCCTCTTTATCGTAGTAGATGTAAAATTCGTCACCTGTCATCGGCAGTGCTGCCATCTTGGCGGGCCTAAACCTTAGTGCTACCAACTTAACCTCACTAGCTCGAGATAAACAAATCCACGTGCTTTTTGACAGCCACGTGCTTTTTTGACAGCTGTCATCCGTCATCTTTAAACTACAGAGCAAAGTGCTGCCCTCTTTATCGCAGTAGCTGCAAATTCATCACCTGTCATCCGCAGTGCTGCCATCTTAACGGGAATAAACCTTAGTGCTATAAATTTAACCTCACTAGCGCGAGATAAACAAATCCACGTGCTTTTTTGACAGCTGTCATCCGCCATCTTTAAACCACAGAACAATGTGATGCCCTCTTTATCTCAGTAGCTGCAAATTCATCACCTGTCATCCGCAGTGCTGCCATCTTAACGGGAATAAACCTTAGTGCTACCAACTTAACCTCACTAGCGCGAGATTAGAATCGGTAAACAAATCCACGTGCTTTTTTGACAGCTGTCATCCGCCATCTTTAATCTATAGAGCACAGTGGTGCTCTCTTTAGCTACTTACCTTTGAAATGTGGTGGCGGATAATTTGAAAAATGCTTTTTGACAGCAGCCATCTTTAATCTAGAGAGCACCGTGCTGCCCTCTTTAGCTAGTTACCTTTGAAATGTGGTGGCAGGCAATTCCACATGACAGCAGCCATCTTTAATCAAGAGAGCACCGTGCTGCCCTCTATGTGGTGGCGGCAAATTCTACATGCTCTTGTTTGGAAACAAACTCACGCGCTTTTTTGACAGCCGTCATCCGCCATATTTAATCAACAGAGCACAGTGCTGCACTCTTTAGCTAGATACCTTTGAAATGTGGTGGCGGCAATTTGAAAAATTCTATGTGCTCTTGTTTGGAAACAAAGCCACGTGCTTTTTTGACAGCTGTCATCCGCCATCTTTAATCAATAGAGCACTGTGCTGCTATCATGCGGGCAATTTCGTCAGCTGTCATCCGCCATCTTTAATCCACAGAACACCGTGCTACCCTCTTTATGACATGTAGTAGCGGGCAATTTGAAAAGTTCTGTTAGCTATCATCCGCCATCTTTAATCAAGAGCGCACCGTGCTGCCATCTTTAGCTAGATACCTTTGAAATGTGGTGGCGGCAAATTGAAAAATTCCACGTGCTCCTGTTTAGTAAACAAACTCACGCGCTTTTTTGTCAGCTGTCATCCGCCATCTTACATCGCAAACCTCAGTGCTACACTCCTTAGGTACATACCTTTGAAATATGGTGGCGGATAATTTAAAAAGGAAAATTCTACAGCAGCCATCTCCAGACGCTAATTGCACAAGATGGTGGCTATACATGACTCCTTAAAGGTGCTTATGCAAGATGGCCGCTATACATAGGTTCTTATGAGACGCCCTTGGGATGCTTGCGCAAGATGGCGGTTATACATGGCTCCTTATGAGATGCCCTAGGGATGCTTGCGCGAGATGGCGGTTGCTCTTATGAGGCGGCTTAAGGGTCCTTGCACAAGATGGCTAGAGACGCCCTAAGGATGCTTGCGCAAGATGGCGGCTATACACGTCTCCTTATGAGACGCCTTAAGGGTGCTTGCACAAGATGGCTGCTGCTCTTATGAAGAAAGCTAGCTTAGAGGCTAACGCGTCGTGCTAGTTCGATTCATTAAATTTGGGGCTTAAATGCAAAATGTTAAATATCTGGAAAGTGGTGCATCGTAGAGCAAAACGGACAAAAAATTTCTGCCCAGTACCTCGGTTCGCAGTACGAGGAACAAGAAAAGCATTGTGTAATGATGAGATCAACGGTTCGGTTCCTACTTAAGCCCTTTGGCATTCGCTCTGTTTTAGCTTGTATTGAACAAGTCTTCGTAACATGATCAGGTTTAGCTATGGTAGAGAGTATAACGTACCGTGCAGGTTCGATTCATTAAATTTAGGGCTTAAATGCAAAATGTTAAATATCTCGAAAACGGTGCATCGTAGAGCAAAACCTGATACCTGGGTTTGCAGTATCAGGAATATGATAGCATAAGAAAAACATAGTCTAATGATGAGATCGACGGTTCGATCCCTACTTAGGCCCTTTGGCATTGGCAGCTATCTAATTCTACAAGATGGGGGCTATACATAGCTTCTTATGAGGCAGCTTAAGAGCGCTTGCACAAGATGGCTGCTGCTCTTATGGGACGCCCTAGGGGTGCTTGCGCAAGGTAGCAGCGACAAGACGGTGACTATACACAGCTCGTTATGATACGGTCTAGAGGTGCTCACACAAGATGGTGGCTGCTCTGATGAAGAAAGCTAGCTTTGCATCGTGCAGGTATCTTTACAGCACTAAACCTCATACCTTTGAAATGTGGTGGCGGGTAATTTGAAAAATTCTACGTGCTTTTTCTTAACAGCGGCTATCTTTAAACAATAGCGGCTATATATAAGCTGTTAAGGCCTCCTCTTATGTCAAGGCATAGCTCTATCGAACAAGTTTAAACCTGCATCGGGATAGCTAGAGTAAGCACGCGCTGCAGTGATGACGTCATTATGCATGTTTAGACTTGCAAATCACTAAAGAAACATAACAAGACTAGAATCGAACACTGCACTCTATGCCGTTAACTTTATCATGTGATCGGAACATTGATTGAAGTGTTTAGAACACTAAATAAGTGATCAAGACTATAATAGAACACTGTACTCGATACAACATGTGTTTAGAACATGTCAGGGGATACCTTTGTTCTAAGAAGATTAGATTACCGCACATTCCTTGTAGGGCTAATAGGCTAAAGGGCTAATGGGCTAAAGGGCTAATGGGCTAAAGGGCTAAAGGGCTAGGGTGCCTCTCCTCTCTTTATCCGGGCTTGAGACCGGCTCTACAACTAGAGGCGGAGTTAACACCCTAAGGAAGGGAGAATGTTGGGAAATAATCTATACGAATATAGCTACTCGATCGACTATATACTACAGATGGATGACTTAGGTGAGGGTAAGCGCTTACTTAATAATACCTACACGACGTAATTCATACTCTATTTCAAAAATATCTTCTTTGTACTGTGTGTAACCAGCATCATGATATTCTCTTAGCAGTTGTAAACGTTTTAAGAGTACGTTGGGGTCTTTACAGTAGCTTATATCTACATAGGGTAACAGAGGCTTGTTGTGAACTTTGAGTCTATATGCAGACAGTTGATGTGCAGGGACTTGTTTTGATGTAATACGTGCTTCAGCAGTACCGTTGCTAGGTACAAACTTAACTTGTTTTGATAGCGATGAAGCGTTGAAATTTCCTTCTTCTTTACCTTGCATCTCTTCTTGAGATGTTTGCACTTCGACAGAACGTGTAGTAGGCTTTGGAAATGAAGTAAAATCATCAAGCTGTAATGGCAATGAATTTTCTTCTTCTTCTACTTTCCCTTTACTACTGTTTTGATCAACACCATTATCCTTATTATCATAATCATGATCTTGCCTCTCTTTATCTTGAAGTTTGTGCTTAGTAACAGAACTTGCAGCAGGCCTAGACAACAAGGGAGAATTAAAAATCTCTCGCAGAGGTGTACTTTTTAAACACAAATCAGTGTTCGCTGGAATATGGTTGAGCTCTTTGTATTTTGTTCCCGATGAAGCTACATTACACGCGGCTTCATGACGTTGAGCGTTGTATGCGTTCTTGAACTCTCTTCTACAATGTTTGCATTGAAAAATTGTCCTACATGATATCTCATGACGTCTCCTGTGATAGTTTCGGGAAAGTGCTTTTCCACACTCTTCGCAAATATACCTGGAAATAGGTTTTTCCATGACGGACTTTTATCTTCTGCTAACAGATTCTTCTTTAAATCTACTCGACATTTGTTACTCTCTACTTCGATGATGCGAACAGCTTAGCGATTAACAGTAAACTAACACAAAAGCGTATAAGCAAGGTAGCAACAGTAAGGTTTAAGCCCATCAAGATGGCAAGAGTGAGGTTAGCGACGTTCTGCTGTTGGATTTTAAATTCCGCGCTATAACATGCATAAGGTGGTAGCCTTGAGGTTTACTGCCGTAAAGATGGCAGCAGTGAGGTTAGCGACGCTCTATTGTCCTTCAAAGTGAGGTTAGGGTTCGTCAAGAAGACAGCTGTCAAAAAAGCACGTGGCTATGTTTACCAAACAAGAGCACGTGGTCGTGACGTCACGGTCACGTAATCAATCCTTAGCTCTACGTCGTTAAGAGCAGCATTAATATTAGCTATGTTTGAAAATCTTAGGAACAGAGCAGCAGTATGAATAGCCATGTTTTAAAGCGTGTAGACATCACCTATCGATTTTACATGCATCAAATATCGCACTAATCTTCTTCCGCTAGATCGTGCTGCTATCTTAGCATAACCTATACGTATGAACTTAAAGTATAAAGAATAGCCATGTTTCAAAGCGTGTACACATTACCTATCGATTTTGCATGCATCGACTCTCGTACTAAACTTCTTCCGCTAGATTGTGCTGCTATTTTAGCATGACCTATACGCATGACCTTAAAGTACAAAGAATAGCTATGTTTCAAAGCGTGTACACATTACCTATTGATTTTACATGAATCGACTATCATACTAAACTTCTTCCGTTAGATTATGCTGCTATCCTAGCATAACCTATACCCATGAACTTAAAGTACAATGAATAGTCATGTTTCAAAGTGTGTACATATTACTTATCGATTTTGCAAGCATCGACTCTCGTACTTAACTTCTTCCTCTAGATTGTGCTGCTATCTTAGCATAACCTATGTGCTTAAACTTAAAGTACAAAGAATAACCATGTTTCAAAGCGTGTACACATCACCCTGAACTTCTTCCGCTAGATTGTACTCCTATCTTAGCATAGCCTATACGCACGAACTTCAAGCACAAAAGATAACGATGTTTAACAGCGTGTACACATCACCTATTGATTTTGCATGCATCGACTATTTTTTACCGCCAGAGTGTACAACGATCGCATATGTGTATTGCTAACGTATGTGTATAAAGTTAAAGCACAAAGAATAGCTATGCTCCAAAGCGTGTACACATCACCTATCGATTTTGCATGCATCGACTATCGTACTAAACTTCTACCGCTAGAGTGTACAACGTTCGCAATTGTGTGCTGCTACCTATGTGCGTGAACTTAAAGCACAAAGAATAGCGTGTACACAACACCTGTCAATTTTGCACGCATTAACTCTTGTACTAAACTTCTTCCACAACAGCGTACGATCATCGCTTGTGTGTGCTGCAATCTTAACATAACCTATGTGCACGAAGTTAAAGCACAAAGAATACCCAAGTTCAAAGCGTGCAAACATCACCTATCGATTTTGCATGTATCGTCTTTCTTACTAAACTTTTTCTACTAGAGCATGAAACAACCTTATAAGTATGCTGCTAACTTAGTATAACTTATACGCATGAACTTAAAGCATAAAGAATACTGATGTATACAAATCTTGTGAACATAGCAGCAGCAGCAGTAAGAATAGCAATGTGTACGCATTGCCTATCGATTATCCATGCATCAACTAGAGTACATAACCTCTCCCGCAAGAGTGTGCTGCTATCTTAGCATAACCTATGTGCACGGATTTAAAGCACGCAGAATAGTTAAGTTTCAAAGTGTGTACACAACACCTATCGATTTTGCACGCATCAACTATCGTACTAAACACATCCCGCTAGAATGTACAACGTTCGCATGTGTTTGCTCTGCTACTTTAGCATGACCTATGCGAACGAACTTAAAGCACAAAGAATAGCGATCTTTGAAAATCTTGCGAACATGGCAGTGGTAAGAATAGCAAGGTTTAAAAGCGTGTACATATCACCTTCTGATAATGCATGCATCTTCTACGAGAGCACGTGACCATCGCTTGTACGTGTGCTGCTATCTTAACATAACCTATGTGCACGAACTTAAAGCATAAAAAATAGTTATGAGTAAAAATTTTGCGAACATAGCAGAGTGTTTACTACGTAGGTGTAGACATTGAACTTTGCATGCTGAAGCAGCAAACTACGTGACCGTGACGTCACGACCACGTGCTCTTGTTTGGTAAACATAGCCACGTGCTTTTTTGACAGCTGTCTTCTTGACGAACCCTAACCTCACTTTGAAGGACAATAGAGCGTCGCTAACCTCACTGCTGCCATCTTTACGGCAGTAAACCTCAAGGCTACCACCTTATGCATGTTATAGCGCGGAATTTAAAATCCAACAGCAGAACGTCGCTAACCTCACTCTTGCCATCTTGATGGGCTTAAACCTTACTATTGCTACCTTGGTTATACGCTTTTGTGTTAGTTTACTGTTAATCGCTAAGCTGTTCGCATCATCGAAGTAGAGAGTAACAAATGTCGAGTAGATTTAAAGAAGAATCTGTTAGCAGAAGATAAAAGTCCGTCATGGAAAAACCTATTTCCAGGTATATTTGCGAAGAGTGTGGAAAAGCACTTTCCCGAAACTATCACAGGAGACGTCATGAGATATCATGTAGGACATTTTTTCAATGCAAACATTGTAGAAGAGAGTTCAAGAACGCATACAACGCTCAACGTCATGAAGCCGCGTGTAATGTAGCTTCATCGGGAACAAAATACAAAGAGCTCAACCATATTCCAGCGAACACTGATTTGTGTTTAAAAAGTACACCTCTGCGAGAGATTTTTAATTCTCCCTTGTTGTCTAGGCCTGCTGCAAGTTCTGTTACTAAGCACAAACTTCAAGATAAAGAGAGGCAAGATCATGATTATGATAATAAGGATAATGATGTTGATCAAAACAGTAGTAAAGGGAAAGTAGAAGAAGAAGAAAATTCATTGCCATTACAGCTTGATGATTTTACTTCATTTCCAAAGCCTACTACACGTTCTGTCGAAGTGCAAACATCTCAAGAAGAGATGCAAGGTAAAGAAGAAGGAAATTTCAACGCTTCATCGCTATCAAAACAAGTTAAGTTTGTACCTAGCAACGGTACTGCTGAAGCACGTATTACATCAAAACAAGTCCCTGCACATCAACTGTCTGCATATAGACTCAAAGTTCACAACAAGCCTCTGTTACCCTATGTAGATATAAGCTACTGTAAAGACCCCAACGTACTCTTAAAACGTTTACAACTGCTAAGAGAATATCATGATGCTGGTTACACACAGTACAAAGAAGATATTTTTGAAATAGAGTATGAATTACGTCGTGTAGGTATTATTAAGTAAGCGCTTACCCTCACCTAAGTCATCCATCTGTAGTATATAGTCGATCGAGTAGCTATATTCGTATAGATTATTTCCCAACATTCTCCCTTCCTTAGGGTGTTAACTCCGCCTCTAGTTGTAGAGCCGGTCTCAAGCCCGGATAAAGAGAGGAGAGGCACCCTAGCCCTTTAGCCCTTTAGCCCATTAGCCCTTTAGCCCATTAGCCCTTTAGCCTATTAGCCCTACAAGGAATGTGCGGTAATCTAATCTTCTTAGAACAAAGGTATCCCCTGACATGTTCTAAACACATGTTGTATCGAGTACAGTGTTCTATTATAGTCTTGATCACTTATTTAGTGTTCTAAACACTTCAATCAATGTTCCGATCACATGATAAAGTTAACGGCATAGAGTGCAGTGTTCGATTCTAGTCTTGTTATGTTTCTTTAGTGATTTGCAAGTCTAAACATGCATAATGACGTCATCACTGCAGCGCGTGCTTACTCTAGCTATCCCGATGCAGGTTTAAACTTGTTCGATAGAGCTATGCCTTGACATAAGAGGAGGCCTTAACAGCTTATATATAGCCGCTATTGTTTAAAGATAGCCGCTGTTAAGAAAAAGCACGTAGAATTTTTCAAATTACCCGCCACCACATTTCAAAGGTATGAGGTTTAGTGCTGTAACGATACCTGCACGATGCAAAGCTAGCTTTCTTCATCAGAGCAGCCACCATCTTGTGTGAGCACCTCTAGACCGTATCATAACGAGCTGTGTATAGTCACCGTCTTGTCGCTGCTACCTTGCGCAAGCACCCCTAGGGCGTCCCATAAGAGCAGCAGCCATCTTGTGCAAGCGCTCTTAAGCTGCCTCATAAGAAGCTATGTATAGCCCCCATCTTGTAGAATTAGATAGCTGCCAATGCCAAAGGGCCTAAGTAGGGATCGAACCGTCGATCTCATCATTAGACTATGTTTTTCTTATGCTATCATATTCCTGATACTGCAAACCCAGGTATCAGGTTTTGCTCTACGATGCACCGTTTTCGAGATATTTAACATTTTGCATTTAAGCCCTAAATTTAATGAATCGAACCTGCACGGTACGTTATACTCTCTACCATAGCTAAACCTGATCATGTTACGAAGACTTGTTCAATACAAGCTAAAACAGAGCGAATGCCAAAGGGCTTAAGTAGGAACCGAACCGTTGATCTCATCATTACACAATGCTTTTCTTGTTCCTCGTACTGCGAACCGAGGTACTGGGCAGAAATTTTTTGTCCGTTTTGCTCTACGATGCACCACTTTCCAGATATTTAACATTTTGCATTTAAGCCCCAAATTTAATGAATCGAACTAGCACGACGCGTTAGCCTCTAAGCTAGCTTTCTTCATAAGAGCAGCAGCCATCTTGTGCAAGCACCCTTAAGGCGTCTCATAAGGAGACGTGTATAGCCGCCATCTTGCGCAAGCATCCTTAGGGCGTCTCTAGCCATCTTGTGCAAGGACCCTTAAGCCGCCTCATAAGAGCAACCGCCATCTCGCGCAAGCATCCCTAGGGCATCTCATAAGGAGCCATGTATAACCGCCATCTTGCGCAAGCATCCCAAGGGCGTCTCATAAGAACCTATGTATAGCGGCCATCTTGCATAAGCACCTTTAAGGAGTCATGTATAGCCACCGTCTTGTGCAATTAGCGTCTGGAGATGGCTGCTGTAGAATTTTCCTTTTTAAATTATCCGCCACCATATTTCAAAGGTATGTACCTAAGGAGTGTAGCACTGAGGTTTGCGATGTAAGATGGCGGATGACAGCTGACAAAAAAGCGCGTGAGTTTGTTTACTAAACAGGAGCACGTGGAATTTTTCAATTTGCCGCCACCACATTTCAAAGGTATCTAGCTAAAGATGGCAGCACGGTGCGCTCTTGATTAAAGATGGCGGATGACAGCTAACAGAACTTTTCAAATTGCCCGCTACTACATGTCATAAAGAGGGTAGCACGGTGTTCTGTGGATTAAAGATGGCGGATGACAGCTGACGAAATTGCCCGCATGATAGCAGCACAGTGCTCTATTGATTAAAGATGGCGGATGACAGCTGTCAAAAAAGCACGTGGCTTTGTTTCCAAACAAGAGCACATAGAATTTTTCAAATTGCCGCCACCACATTTCAAAGGTATCTAGCTAAAGAGTGCAGCACTGTGCTCTGTTGATGAAAGATGGCGGATGACGGCTGTCAAAAAAGCGCGTGAGTTTGTTTCCAAACAAGAGCATGTAGAATTTGCCGCCACCACATAGAGGGCAGCACGGTGCTCTCTTGATTAAAGATGGCTGCTGTCATGTAGAATTGCCTGCCACCACATTTCAAAGGTAACTAGCTAAATAGGGCAGCACGGTGCTCTCTAGATTAAAGATGGCTGCTGTCAAAAAGCATTTTTCAAATTATCCGCCACCACATTTCAAAGGTAAGTAGCTAAAGAGAGCACCACTGTGCTCTATAGATTAAAGATGGCGGATGACAGCTGTCAAAAAAGCACGTGGTTTTGTTTACCGATTCTAATCTCGCGCTAGTGAGGTTAAGTTGGTAGCACTAAGGTTTAGGCCCGTTCAGATGGCAGCACTGCGGATGACAGGTGATGAATTTGCAGCTACTGAGATAAAGAGGGCAGCGCAGTGTTCTGTGGTTTAAAGATGGCGGATGACAGCTGTCAAAAAAGCACGTGGATTTGTTTATCTCGCGCTAGTGAGGTTAAGTTGGTAGCACTAAGGTTTAGGCCCGTTAAGATGGCAGCACTGCGGATGACAGGTGATGAATTTGCAGCTACTGCGATAAAGAGGGCAGCACGGTGCTCTGTAGTTTAAAGATGACGGATGACAGCTGTCAAAAAAGCACGTGGCTGTCAAAAAACACGTGGATTTGTTTATCTCGAGCTAGTGAGGTTAAGTTGGTAGCACTAAGGTTTAGGCCCGCCAGGATGGCAGCACTGCCGATGACAGGTGACGAATTTTACATCTACTACGATAAAGAGGGCAGCACAGTGCTCTGTGGTTTAAAGATGGCGGATGACAGCTGTCAAAAAAGCACGTGGCTGTCAAAAAGCACGTGGATTTGTTTACTACGCGCTAGTTAGGTTAAGTTGGCACTACTGAGGTTTAGGCCCGTCAAGATAGCAGTACTGAGGTTAGCGGTGCGTTGTTGGCTGTCAAAAAGCACGTGGCTTTGTTTACAAATTCAAATTTCGCACTAGTTGGGTTAAGTTGGCAGCCCTGGAAGAGGCCTCTGGCTGAGGTGGAGGAGGCATCTGGGAAGCCTCTGGCTGAGATGGAGGTGGCCTCTGGGAGCCTGAGGTGGAGGTGGCCGCCGAACTCTCCCATTATACTCCTAACATCAGTAGGGAAATTTTCTATCGTAATTGGGATAATGAGGATAAATATGGATAATATTACAAATAAGGAAATGAGGGGCATAATATGGTGGTTAATGGGGTTATACAGAAATAAAACATACAGACAAAATAGAGACGAAAATAAATGTTTATATCTTCTCAAGAAATGGGACGGCCACAACTTATAAAAGATTGTTTAGAGACAAGGGAAGCAATGAGGAGGATGTGAGATAAATTGGTAATGATTTCAGCTGTATCGATTGTGAAGTTATTGAACGGAGAGTGAATGCATCCGGGAAGAATTGCAAAATTATTCATCATTATTAGGGGAATGTGGAGTAGTAAATTGGTGGAAGGAAGAGAAGTTATACCTGCTAGTTATTAACAGAATTGTACCTAAGGCAACAAGAAAATATAACTCCGTTGAAGAGTAGAGCAGTCAGGTGCGTAGATTATAAATATAGCATATAATGAGTTGATCGTCGTAGTTCTATTAGTCTGCACGTTTTTTTGGTTCTCTTTCGATAACCAATATTAATATTCATTTCAGGAGTCGGACATATGGAGGGACTGAAGATAACTACTGTGATGACCTCTTTGGGGCGGGTTTCATGCTTCCTCGATAGCATGTCCGAGAAGTATCATTTATTACAATAATATTTCTAACACACTTTTCAGGCCATTCCTTCTCTGTTTAATTTCTAAATTACTTACAAATATTAAATTTTGATTCATGTTTTCCGGACACGTTATTCTTTATTTGGGACTTTACTGCTTATTTTTCAATTATACTATATTCAGTTTTGTAAACTGCATGTACCGAAAACTAAGATTAAAATAATCAATACTCTCCTTGGTGTATGGTTTCCGAAATTATGGGAGATGTGTATTGTCTTCTCTTAAATCTCCTGTTAACACTATGGCTGTGAGGTTTTCAATAACCCATCAGTGTAAATACATTTAACCTTTTTTATTTGATTGAATATTAAAGAATACTTCAGTTAAGAACAGTGATGTTAAATTTTATTTACCGAATATCTTAGGAGTAGGCAAAATTATCGATACATAGGTTTTATTACCATCCATTGACACCAACATTTTACAATATAAATTCTTCACATCAACTCAACATGCGTCATTTTGTCGATTCACCGCACGTTTCTTCTCTCTTGTCATATAGTCCATACCACCAAATACGATGAGGGTGTCTTTCCTCCTTCACCTAAACCAGGAAGCTCTCGTAGAGGTGATGGCCCCTCCCCGCCATCACCCGTGGCGACCATCCAGAAAGTCGATGCGCTTTGTCGCCCCCGGAATCCTTTCGGACGCGCACCTCATCCCGCGTATTTGTTAATATCTCCGAAATGTCAGTCGTTACCGACACTCGGGACTGAATCCCCAAACAGAGAAAATCCCTGTTCTGAGGAGCAGCACCTCGTGTCGAGTTCGACTGTCACCCCGACGATGTTAACAAGTACTGCGGGGTAGTACCAACTGCGATCGCAGCAGGCTTCCCCGTAGTGATGGCCCCTCCCCGCCATCACCCGTGGCAACCAACCAGAGAGTCAGCACGCTTGATTGCCCCCGGAATCCTTACGGACGCGTGCTGGGTGAACGGGGAATAGCGAAAACAATTCTTGCCCTCCTTATATCAACTGAATGCGGACTGCACAGTAAGCGACCTGTTCAACAATAGCATGTTTCTGTCGTGTCTTATTGTTGACTGTGCACCGAATGTATTGCGACTGTGGAGCAGAATGAAGACTTCTCCCAATCCCATTATCTACTACCAGATTTAAAATTATGTTACACTAAGGAATAAGGTCGTAAGAAAAATGAACTGAGTTTCTGTCGTATATTATATTCTTTCTTACTGGAGTTTTTTTTTTGAATTGGGCTGGGAAACTCCTGCCCTCCCATTCAATTCTGGACACATATTCCTTTAAGGGTACTGTAGTAGTGTTTCTACCTCAGTCCTGGAGATGGTGCATCACGCTCAATGATCAGTGATTACTATGTGTCGCATGTATTACATGCTGCCACTTTCTCATGTATTGATACGTTTTTGTGCCAAGAATGAGATTATACGTTTCCTTAGAAACAAGTCCGACATGTCAAGCTTCAAAAAACTGAACCGTAATCTCATTTCCAGTTATTCAGAGCACTTCCTTCGTGATATACAGGCTGTATCGAGGCTTTCATCGACCCAGGTGTCCACATGCTTGTCCCACAAAATCTAAATACTACCTTACATAGCTGCATAAAACCTTCCCCTCTCATCTTATATCAGAAGCAATCATAAATAACATGTTCATTTTAACGTAATTTTAACACAATATGTGAAGGCTTGAGTTCTCGTTTATTACGTTTAATTTCAATAGACATTCAGTAGCCTTAAATAATTCCATTCTTTCCGGTAGGAACCTGTGAACACATACATACATACATACATACATACATACATACATACATATCTTTATTGCCGACCCTAGTATACACCATCGGCTTACAGGTAATAAAGACAGAAGTAAACAAAAAGTAGCCACTACATCTCTCTTAAAACTTCTTAACTAAATTAACCACCTATATATCTACCCAGTATCATCCCGCACGTGCGCGGATAGTCTGCACACATGCAGGATGCCACCGCACTACAAACTACCCTAATCACCTACCCCTACCCACCACATAAAAAGTTTCGTAGACTGGTCGCTGCGTCAGCCCCCGGAATGGAACACAAGCCCACCATTCCTATGACGCAGCAACCAGCCTCGCCACGTGAGAACGGATATCATACCTCACCAACCCTTGCTGACAATGTGTCCCTTCCCAATCATGTGTGGCAAGCCACTTGTGGCCGACACCAGGTCCAACACGCGGCCTGCCACTCTATTCCGAGGTGTACGTCACGCCTACTCTGATCCATTATCAGCGCACTTCCTTCCCTCTCCTTTCTCGTGCAGACATGCTTAAGTCTAACTTCCTTGGGATGGGTCAGATCCCCACCCCTCTCTCTTCGCTTGATACGTGACGCTCTCCTCTCGCCCTCTTTCCCACTTGCTACGTCTCACATTAATATAACAGTTCATCTTTCTAACTCTCCATCACATATTTCCACAATTCCTGTGAATCTTGTACAAGAACATGAAAACCCCAGGGCTCTTAACTTGGGAGCGTGGGTTGATGACCAGGAGGCATTTTGTGTCCTGCCACTGTTTCACTTACTTTTGTCAGGCTCCTCACTTTAATCTGTCCTATCCAACCTCCATTGGTCAACTCTTGTTCTTTTCCGAACCCGACGCTCTAAGGTTTCCGAGGGCTATGGAGTCTTTCATTTTCACACCCTTCGTGGCCCTTGTCTTTTTTTGGCCGATACCTTCATTTTTCTACCTGCCGTATCCCTTCCATCCTCGTATGGGTTTGGCAGCTAGAATAACACAAACGTTATCATCTGCTTTCGTAAGGGGGCGACTAAATGGGATCCTAGTGCTCTGATCTTTGAATCATGCGTTGGCGAAAACGGGATCCTGAGCTGAGTCCTGGCATTGATTCCAGGCTCATCGATTTCATCATTCCTATCCGACCTCTCTTGGTCAACTCTTGTTCTTTTCCGACCCAGTCGCTATTAGGTTTCCGAGGCTAGGGGGTCTTTCATTTTCGCGCCCTTCGTGGACCTTGTCTTTACTTGGCCGATAATTTCATTTTCCGAAGTGGCGGACCTCTTCTCTCCCAGATTAGTGTGAAACAGAGGATGGTTGCCTAGTTGTACTTCCTCTTAAAACAATAATCGCCACCATCACCTGGTCCCTTCCATTTCTATCTCGATTAGTGGTTGTACATCCTCTTAAAACAATAGTCACCACAACAGCAACAACATGAAAGTAATTAACAGCATCACGTGTTTGATCCATTCTTTTTCTGGCAGACCTACAACTATTCAAGATCTACAGGAAAGATTGTATGTTGGGTTGGAGTGGTGGTGGTGGTGGTGGTGGTGATTATTGTTTGAAGTGGAAGTACAACTAGGCAACCATCCTCTATGTAGGGTTGGTAATATATTTGCGTTTTGAAATCTTAAAATTAGCAGTTTTTGGGGTTTATGCAACTTTGAATGAGGATTTTATAGTGTTCTGAAGAAAGACAGGAAATATTAGTTCATTCATCAAAAGGTATAATATTAACGTGAAACTAAAAGACATCGTATTTGCATACAGCTGACAGTGAAATAAGAATGAATAAAGTGTAGTAGAATTGTACATTCATTTTAAATTCATATAGACTAAAGCATAACACAAGGAAAAAAAAAAATTATAATTGACTAGCGAATGTATCCGTGCTTCGCTACTGCATTCTATATTTTTTACGGATTTCTACGTTAATTGCTGTACAGGCAGTGAGAAGATTATATTAAATTGCATGTCTCTAAGCGTTATCCGAGAAAAACCACGAGGACGACCGCATACGTTGCTTCCGATGTAGGGTGCGCGTTGGGATGTTTTGATGTTAATGGCAAGCCACGTTTCTTACTGCCTAATTCCATGGAGAGTTTTCATTATAAAGAGAGAAATACACTGCAGAATGGCTGCTTGGCGTCTCTCTTGACTTCTACCCAACGAACAACCACGAGTTTACAGGAATGACGACGAAAACGGCAATACGTTACTTCCCTCCTAGCAAGCAGCCGGAGACGTTGCAATGGCAACTGGTAGGTCGTTGTCGGTCACATAATGCAGAGCACGGAACCGCAGAAAATTGTAATTTTCTCCGTCATTATTGGAATAAGCGAATTTATTTACATAATTCAAGTTGTTTAAAATGAAGGAGAGTGTTCTGGTCTTTCTACAAACACCCAGTCTATTCTGTGATTTTTAAGACATATCTATACCTGCTCTTCGTTGAGTATACTCTAAATATGATGTTTGGTCGAGATCTATTCAGCCATGATGGTGGAACGGGCGGACAGACGCACAAACAGACACGAAAGCTAAAAACTACCGATATGGTCTTGAGTTGACCTGAAACGGATAAATATGTGAATAATTGGCAAAATAAGACGAAATTACTGACAGCGGATATTCTACAACTTTATTTATATAGATAGAGAAACCAGAAACAACTGACAAAAGTTAGTTTAAATAAGTCATCTTCCTTTGAGCTACGGTAACACAACTAAATAATTAAATGCTATAGCTGTGGTATACAGTTTTCTCGCCCTTCTGATTTTTCAATTGTTTGATGTATAGAGTGGTGAGATATTTCAATACTTACAACTAACTTAATACAGTTATTTTCCTGTTTTAAGTGGTGAGAAGCCCGCCTAAGTGACCCGTTCACCTATAATTTGCCATTTCACGCGCGAGTGTGAAACCTATTTCTGTTACCACGGCAACGCTGAATATAATGAAGAATGACTTATTACGAATATTAGTGCCTTTTTAAATTCGTAATTCTAAAGATCTGAACGATGTAAATACGCTAGTGTTAATGTTAAGTTTTTCACGTAGTAAATTTTTAATATACATAAGTTGCCTGGTCTCCTATTTTCAACTGCAGTATACCAGGTAAATGCATAAGTGTTTGCCGGTTTTTGTGGTAAATAAAACACGTAATTTTCAAGGGAGATTCATCTTTTAATCAAAATATCCGTCAGCGTCTTCTACACGCTTCGCCCATCTTTCAGGTAAGTTATGAATAACATGCCAGAAAAACTGCTTGTATTTTGCGCCAAAACATTCTTCGAGGAATTTTCCAACTTTCTGAAAATTGCTTAAGTGTTGCTCTGCGAGCGCGTGCCCCATTGATGCGAAAAGTTGAGTCAGATGACGCAAGGTCGGGAGAGTAGGGCGGGAGCGGAAGGATGTCACATCCAAGCGATTTCAAGGTGTCTTTTAATAGTTTTGGTTTGTTTGAAGGCGCATTGTCATGTAACGAAGTCACTTTGCCATGCCTTCTGGCCCATTCCCGTCGTCTTTCGATCAATGCGTAAGTTAAATTAGTAGTTTATTAGCGATAGCGTTGTGCATTAATAGTTTCACCGGGCCTCAAGTGGTCATAATACACAATACCGATCTGGTCCCACCAGACACAAAGCATGGTCTTCTTGTCGAATCGATTTGGCATTGGTGTTGAAGGACCGAATTGCCAGGTGACTGCCACGATTTTCTCCGCTTCGGGTTTTCAAAATATATGCATTTCTCGTCACCCGTCGCAATTCGGTACAGATACGATTTCTTTCGTGGCGTTGAAACAGCATTTCACAAGTGACTTTGCGATTTTACATTTTCCGTTTATTCAAATCATGTGGCACCCATTTACGGAGTTCATTGATCTTCCCCATTGCTCGTAAACGTTTGCTGATTGTGTCTTGCGACACATTTAATGCTTGTACCAATTGCTGTTGAGTTTGAGTCCAGAGAGCACACTGTCTTTTACATTGAAATCAGCACGTTTAAATTGCCGAAACCATGTCTCATATGTTCTAATCGATGGAGCGTGTTCACCACATGTTTCTACCAACAGACGATGACTTCCCACAGCCTTTTTCTTTTGATTAACTAAGAAAAGCAATTCGTGCCGCAGATGTGCTTTTTTTAGGCACACACGTGGACATGATCTCTAAACGATACAACACAGACGCTAGTGTTTGGCGAACTCGACTTGTGTGTGTTGGTAGGTTAATGTCAGACGAACAAACTGACGAACGTGTCAAATTCATACGCTGGGTACTGTTCGCTGGCGCCATCTCTTAGTGTAATTGGAAACGACATATGAATACACCTGGAAAATGAAGGTGAGAAAGACCAAGAAAGGTTTTTGCAAGATTTATTTACTATGAGAAAATATAAACAATTATCGTTGATTAATCGAGTGTCATACGACATATAGTTTTACTTTAAGCACGCAGATTATTATTCAGTGTATATTTGTATATAGATATAGGTAATAGCGAGCTTCGTTTCAACACTAGACAAAATATTTCAGAAATCGCAGCTTACTAGATTGTAGAATTTCTAAACCTATATGTACACCAGGCGGCCCGCCAGCGCCGTACTTTCTACTTACAAGTGTCCCGCATGCAGTAGTGATGAATGGGTTGCCTGATATATGATTTTTACAGGGGTCTTATTGCCTGGAGGTTACGTCGGAATATGGAGAGATAACAACAGGGCGGCCGCTCGTAGGATGTTCCTCAGAGCTACTCGTCAAACGCGCCCACTTGCGTTTGTTAGCCCCGTTTCCGAACGCTCAGTATAAGGCAGGTATTTGGTACAGTTGCTGTCCATATGGACCGGTGTGTTCAGCAACGACGAACACACAGGCATCATGTTAACCTATGGAGAATATGGAACGCAGCTGAAGCTCGCAGACGGTACGCGCAACAGTTTCCAAATTCCCACCGCCTTCTATACACGTATTTCGCTGAACAGAGGTGATGGATCGTTCAACGCACATACCAAATGCTCGCTACTTTTTGGTACACTGGAATGTTTGTACGTGCATAAATGAATGAGTTCTTTTTATTTTTGTGCATCTTTGGCGAATTTACAAATGAATCCTGTTACAGAACGTGTGTGGTAAAAATATTACTATTTGTTTCACATCCGAAATACAGCACGTTGTAGCGCTCCTTTGTAAACCAGTGATTAGGCATCCCATTCGTCGCTAGTGCATGGGGGGCACTTGTAAGTAGAAAGTACGAGGTTGTCGGGCCACCTGGTGTAACAAGTGATTTTAAGAATATTTTTCTTTCTTTCTTTCTTTCTTAGTCTGCTTACCCTCCAGGGTTGGTTTTTCCCTCGGACTCAGTGAGGGATCTCACCTCTACCGCCTCAAGGGCAGTGTACTGTAGCTTCACTCTGGGTCTGGGATACAACTGGGAGGTTGGCCAGTACCTCGGCCAGACAGCCTCACCTGCTATGCTGAACAATGGCCTTGCGGGGGGATGGGAAGATTGGATGGTATAGACAAGCGGCCGTGGCATTAAGTTAGGTACCATCGCGGCATTTGCCTGTAGGAGAAGTGGGAAACCACGGAAAACCACTTCCAGGATGGCTGAGGTGGGAATCGAACCCACCTCTACTCACTTGACCTCCCGAGGCTGAGCGGACCCCGTTCCAGCCCTCGTACCACTTTTCAAATTTCGTGGCAGGGCCGGGAAACGAACCTGGTCCTCCAGGGGTGGCAGCTAATCACACTAACCAATACACCACAGAAGCGGACTAGGAATTTTACAATCTAGTAAATTGATGTTTCTTGAATAGTTTTTCCTAGTGTTTAAGTATTTTTATAGAAGAATTTCACATTTTACCTAGTTTATATAGAGCCTCCGTGGCTCAGACGGCAGCGCGTCGGCCTCTCACCGCTGGATTCCGTGGTTCAAATCCCGGTCACTCCATGTGAGATTTGTGCTGGACAAAGCGGAGGTGGGACAGGTTTTTCTCCGGGTACTCCGGTTTTCCCTCTCATCTTTCATTCCAGCAACACTCTCCATTCTCATTTCATAGCATCCGTCAGTCATTAATAAATCACTTTGGGAGTGGCGACCCCATCGTACTAATAGCCTATATCTGCTTCATTCATTCCATCCCTGGCCCGGTCAATGACTGGAAAACAGGTTGTAGGTTTTCATTTTCACCTAGTTTATATACAAGTATTTAGTGAATAATTATTCTACATACTTTGAGTCGTTATGTCGTCCGACACTCGATTAATCAACGACGAGTGTTTGAAGTTTGAAGTGAATTGGAGAATTCTGCATTATGATTTGAGTTGTTAAAATGAGTTGAAACAGAAGCGGTTAGGCGCAGTTTGGAAAGGAAGTTAGACATTCGTATATAAATGACAGGAAAGTAAAAGCTAAAGTCAAATTACCTACACGAGTTTAGAACAACTCAAACGAATTCAGACTTCATAGCTAGAAAATGTTTATATCTAGGCTGTTCACATTCTCTGTTCAGTCAAGTTTCAAATATTCTACTTTTCGGTAAAAAGTATGTTTAAACTAAGGAAGAAGGAAAGAGTTATACAATCTAACTACAGTGAACGGATTCTAAAGTAGGGCAAAATTACACTATCGAGGTTCCTTAAAATCAGGCTCCATGTCGTACAAGATTATTATGTTTTTGTATCCAAGTAAGAATTTCTCTAAAGTAGCAGTTTTAGTTAATGTCATCAGACAAGAAAGCCTGAGTATTTTGAAGTGTGACAAAGCAACAAATACTTATTAGTACAGATTCCGCAAATTCCTGTGATGATAATGCCCTGCAGCCTTATTGTTAAACACAGTCACAGGTAAATAGCGTTGCAAGGCTTGCCTCTTTGCAAATTCTTTGAAAGCAGTATTCTCAATCCACTTTATCGGTTCTGTAAAACAAAAATATAAAATATTCAGTAAAGTATTAAGAAAATTAGAATTAAAATCAAGACAACAAAGTGAGTACCGAATGACAGGTTTCTGTTGAAACTAATACAGCATAAACTTACATTATTATTATTATTATTATTATTATTGTTGTTATTATTATGATTATTATTATTATTATTATTATTATTACAATTTGCACTCAGTCGCACCGAGACAATATGTCTTTTGGCAACGATGGGGCAGGAAAGCCCTAGGAGTCTAGGAGTCGGAAAGGGTCCACTGTGGCCTTAATTACTGTAAGGTACAAACCCAGCATTTGCCTGGTGTGAAAAAGGGAAACCACGGAAAACCATCTTCAGGGCTGCCGACAGTCGGGTTCGAACCCACTATCTTCCGGATGCAAGTTCATAGCTGCGCGCCCCTAACCGCATGGTCAATTCAACCGTTTATTATTAATTAAAGGTTACTTCAACCATAAGGCACCTGTCCGAGGCGGTAAAGGCGTGCTCGGTTCGCTTGGAAGGACATGGGTTTGAATCCCCGTCAGGAATTCGTAAAACTTAAGAAAAGAGATTTCACCTCCGGATGTGCACATGGCCCTGATGTTCACATAGCCTGCACCAAAAATGAGTACCATGTTAATTCCTGGGGGCAAAGGCGGCCAGGGTAGCTCTACCCCATTATGTGCCGAGGTTACGGATAGTGGAAGCCTTTACCTTCCACCAATGTAAGGGTCTTCATGGCCTGTACGGAGATGAGTTAGCTTTTACTTCAATCATCACATATCCTGCGTGCCCAGGTTACATTTGGAAACACATTCTACAGTTATGAAAATAGAAGATGAATATTACACAATCTGAACTAAGAATAGTACTTACGCTTTATGTTTTAAATGTAAATTTAAGTGGAATTTCCAGTGTAATTGAGTAATCGACATTTTTCTACAAAAATGCTGTAGTTACAACTATCCTGCGACATATCCGCTGCAATGCTATTGAGAACTAATTCACATTCTTCCATAAATACTATTTTCTTATATCAACTACCATGTTCAAGTTACAGTTTCTGTTGTTCTGGAGTAATAACTAGCAAGACCCACATCGTTCGGTTGCCCATACGTATCAGAAAATACTAAACTACCTCATTAGGTGGAATGCACACACTCCGGCGTTGAAATGAAGTACAGCTGATTGTGTAACTTCATAACTCTATTTTTCCGTACGTTTTGATCTATCTCGCGTCGTCACCAGTTGGGTGACCAATTGGTTGTATATTTACATTTCTGTTGTGCGTGTGGTTACAATTTCTGTGTTGATAATATTCACGAGGTGGATGTTTAGGACATAAAAGCAAAACTACACGGTGCGGCAGAAATATCTGACGAATTTCAGACGTAAATAACTCAGCAACACAACAAGCCGTTCACTATTTTGTTGCGCAGTTTAAAAGAGCAGGATTTTCCATTTATGTCACATACAGTAGATTGGAGCGAACTAAAGGTCGTATTGGCCACAACATTCAAACAGGTGTTATTGTCGTGGTGCGCACGGTCTTGGCCTTGGCCTTGAAGAGCACGTGCATCGTCTCGTCCGAGCTAGCCTCTAGCATGGTGTGGAGTGGTGAACACCGAGGTTTCGTGATTGAGACTTATTCCAAAAATGCTGACTGTGTTACCACAACAGAGCGTTTGTTTCGCAGACACTTTGGCTTAGGTCGACATGATAAAGTTCCGAGCAGGAATACCATTCTGTTATGGGTGAAAAGTTTGAGAAAAAGTGGCTCGAGTGTGAAAACGAAGCCGCCTGGTAGGCCACCCAGCGTCCGAACACCAGGGACCATCCGTGCAGTGATACACGCCGATACGCAATCTCCTCAACATTCGGTGAATAGGCATTCGCGTACTGTGGGACTCTCGGATCGCACCGTAAGGAGGATTTTACAAGCAGACATGAAGTTCCATCTGTACAAAATGGTGGGTGTTCAGAAACTCAGTGAACGTGATTGTACCAACCGCAGAGCGTGTTGTGAGACCATCCTGCAAGCTGTAGCAGCTGACACCATTGTCCTGGTAAGTGATGAAGCGCACTTCATTTTTCAGGCTACGTTAATATACAAAATTTTCGGTACTAGTCCGCAACCAATCCTCAACAGCTCCATGAGCAACCTCTCCACAGCGAGCGTGTTACTGTTTGGTCCGCTGTCCTGATTTCGGAATTGTAGGCCCTTACTTTTTTGAAGAGGAGGACAGAACTGTAACAGTAATATCGGAGCGTTACGTACAGCTGTTACGCAACTTCCTGCATTCGGCACTCACCAACTTAGGGAATCCTGCTGTGTGGTTCCAACAAGATGGAGCCACTGCACACACAGCCAGGGCGTCGATGGGTCTCCCCAGAGAAATGTTTCCAGGACATCTCATCTCCTTACGGGGTAACGTTCAGTGGCCAGTCCGTTCCCCTGACCTCGCCCCGTGCGACTTATTTCACTGGGGATATTTGAAGGATCTCGTCTTTCGACGTAAGCCCCGAACACTACATGACCAGAAAGCTGCCATCCGTGAAGAAATCGAGGCAATACCAAGAGAATGCTGAAGCGAGTCGTGCGGAACTTCAGGCAGAGGCTTCAGACGTGCATCGAACAGGACGGTCGGCATTTGGATGACATTATTTTCAAAACCTGGTGTGTATGTGTATGTGACGCAAACGGCAAACACTACTCATTCCAACTGTGCATTAAATATTTAAATGGCTTGTTGCGTTGCCGAGTTATTTACGTTTGAAATTCTAACGTATTTTTGCCGCACCCTATACTTCCCAGGCTAAAAAGGTGTTCCAACTCTCAATGACTTTGTCAAAAGCCTCATAACGCATGTCATTCGAAAACTTCCGTTTCCATTCTATAATTCCCTTTCTGAATCTGGAATAGCGATGTTTGAACCTTCTAATCATAGCGTGTGGGGAATGGCTGACTTGTTCTTGTTGGCTCTTATCTGTGCTCATACTAATACTAATCGATGCACAGAAATTCTTATATCAATCTTAACTCCAAGATCACCTCTGGATTGGCCGAAATTGTGGTATGCAGGGTCCAGCTCGATGCTCCTGTTTAAATTCCTTGGATTATTTGTTATCTCCGGGGCCATACTGAACCCATAATTCTACGATGAGAAAAATATTTTTTATTTTTCTCAATATTTATTTCAAATCAACAAGCTACTTTTATTTTTGAGGGCAGCCATGTTTGGCTCCTAAGAGCCTCGATGTCGCGTGGGAAAGATCTCAGCCGCGGCAAGCTCGTGAAATACCGTGACACCTCGGCGGACTTCGAGTGCCCGATAATTCTTTAAATTCACGGAATTCTGCGTGACGAGAGATTTTGGCAATACAGTAAATAAAGAAATAAATAATCTAAATTATTCTTAAACCCTACGTGAAGACAGAACCCCCAGGGTAAAACATAAATGCAGTTGAGCCTAAGTACAAATCCGCGTCAGATCAGTGGACTAGCTCCATGTGCCAAGGTCAATGGATGAAGAAAACCCGCGAAACGCCCGGGCAGAAATAATTTATTTCACCTGTTGCGAGTGTGGAAAAATTATGAGATTAACATCTAAAATAATTACAAGTCTGTCCGGAATTCTGGGACAAGTCTCATAAAAATCGGTCTATTGGACGCGAAATTAGCAGATTACGCAATCAAGCTTAGTAGTGTGTGTAGCGTCCCTCATAAGACTATAAAAGGAACCCCCACTGCACATTTTTCAGTGTCGATCTGGTTTTTGAAGCGGCGGTAGCTTACGCCCGTCGTCAGCAGAAAATTGTACCAGATTGATCTACAAACAACTTAGTACATGTTCGTGGCTAAGGTCCACATATTCGGTTAGAAAGGGAAGGTGACAGAAAATTTCTGAACTTTTGCCGACAAACTGTGAAAGTATAGGCGTCTGTTAAAGTACACAGCAAATTTTATTATATCACCTCATGTGCGTTCGAAAGTGGTAAGAGAGTTGGGAGCTAGTCAGAGTAGTTCTGATTTCGTTATCTGTTGAACACCTGTTATATATGTGGGTGACAACTCTGGGAAGAAAGCAGACAGTCGCAGTTGACTGCAGAACGAGGGAGGTTCGTGGTATAAATTATAACGAGGAAAGTGCGTGATTTGTGTTGTAATTTAATATCGTGTGAAAACGGCAGTGTTTGTAAGATTGATATGTTGAAGAAGATGATGTTATTTGTACCAATGTACGGCTAAAGGCACGAGGTCATCTGGCGACAATGTAGCCAGAATACCGAGGATGACTCCATTTTGCAGGTCTGTCTATATTTGTATTATGTTGTAGTTAGATTTTATTGTTCTGCCCCAACAAATTTTTCAAGATAATTGTCGGGTTGATATTTGTAATTATCAGGCGAAAAGTGTTATAATTTTGGTCAGCGTGTGAAAATTTTAGTTTGTAAATTTCACGTCAAGAAACTGTAAAATGCGACGTTTAAATCTGGTGTTAATGTTCTATGAGATATTGTCCAAAGTGAGGAAAATTAGGAAAGCTATAATGGTAAAATAGTCGTGGCGAATGTTTTAATTTCAAATGTCAGTTGAATTCAGAAATGTTGGTTAATAATAATAATAATAATAATAATAATAATAATAATAATAATAATAATGTCTACCGCGGGATAAAGAAATTTTTCTATGTTAAAAGTGCATTTAACCAGGATATTTTACAAGGATCGCAGACATTTAGAAAATTTCAGTGAAATTCGATAGAGTTATATTTATTCATGGGAAGTAAAATTTTGGGACATCGTGTATATCAATGATACGGAAAATCGCGGTGTGTTCTTGGATTCTCGAGGTCCGAAAGTAGTAGTAACAGTAAAATAAAGAGGTGTAATTTATAATGGTTGTTGTTTTCACTAGAGGATTGAAAATGAAAAGGGTCTTGGAAATATAAGCAAATGGATTGAGAGCGAATAATTTATATATATGGAGATGAGAGGGATAGGAATATTAAAGGGGAAAGGAAGCCTGGATTTTAAGTGATACCGCTGGGATAAGGCGAGGAGAATCAGTTTGAGACAGGCTATGTTTGCCGAGGAAGTATTTGGGAGACAGGCTGTATTGTGACAGGCTGTAGAGTATTCCGCTACCAATCCGAAATTTGAAACGACTACTGTGTGAGGCATCGTAGATTTGTAGTAAGATCCCAAGTGAAAACGACTCTAGTAAAAGGTTAAAAATCTTGGTAGTAAAAGTCAGGTGACTAGTTACGTAAAGCCCGTATGAATATTAAGATAATGTGACCTCAAGGATAAAAGAGCATTTAGAATACATGGTTGGTGTTGTATTGAATTTCGTTTCACTGGATATGTCATTGATATAAATATTTGGAATTGACGGTAGGCGATTTGAGAGTTTCTAATGCGGTAGTGATGATTATTATTTTGAATACATCCACTAAATGGTAGACGTGTGTTGGGAATTATCATTGCTTCCCTAAAAACTTCATTGCACAGGCTGAGATTGTGTTTGAGGTGGAGAAATGTTCGTCACGTATATTTATTTTCGACTTCACGTATTGTAACGAGATGGAGACTTACTGCATTTTTCGAGTTGCATTCGTTTAATAGTAAGAGACGTTGTTCCGTTGTGTGTTACTAGTCTGACCAGGTTCACCATTGAAATGTTAGAGTTGGTTTGAAATTGTTAGTTCGCCTGATATGCTAGGGGATGCGTATTACGCCCCATTTTTACGCCCGACCATAGATTTAGGACGTCACATGTTATCCTTGGAGTTACTGATGGTGAGACGTCCTAGTTTACGCCCGACGATAGAATTTGGAAGGTATCGTGTACATAGAGATTAGTGTTAGGATGTACAGATTTTAAGTGAGCCCGACGATAGGTCTGGGATGTCAGCTGTACATACTCAAGTCTCAGATTAGATGTTTCTTTTGTTTTTGCGAAGTGACCTGGGCGAAGGTAGTATCTGCAGTAAACTATGAAATATGAAGAGGGTTAGATCGATAATAATGAGGCCAACTAGTGCGTAGCTCCAACAGCTGGAAGGTGTTCCCTAAGATAACGGGGCCGCTATCGGTGAATGAGGGTTGCCCAAATATTGGATATCGACCTGATGGAGATTAAATATTTTATTGTAATTCTCCATGCGTGTTGAGTTTTAATGACTTCGATATGTTATTTTATTTTACGGACTTAATTGTTTAGTCGTTCTGACGTCCGTTTCGTTTTGATAGTGTGCATATTGACACTCAGTGTATTAGTGTGAGACCTGAGTTGCGAATGCGGTTTCGATTCGTCAGCCAGTAATATTATATTTATTTTCAATCTTTGTCATACTTTCATTTTATTCGTAGTTGAATTCGATTAAGTAATCACTTTATAGGTAGTGTGTTGGGACAAACAATAAATAGATGGATCTGTAATGGTAGTCATTGTTTTTTTAAGGAAAGAATTCCTTTTGTTGTATTTTTCAATGTGGACTGGTAATTTTATTAAGCGTAACAAAACCATTTCTAACCTGAAAATCGGTTTGAGAATAATACTTTTCAAGTGATTTACCACTTTTTAATTAACTTCAGTGTTTGGCATTTCTCCTAAATGCGTGATGAATAAGTGTTTCCTGCATTTCGCAGTTTTGTTCCTTTAGAACGACGTAACGTAAGATCCTCGCGGATCATGTTGTTGTTGGTTCTTTCCGAACAGCTGTTTGGGTGATGCACATTTAGCATCGGGATTACCTTATCACTTAAGGGTGTCATGAATGACAAATACATGGTGGAATTTGATTTCAATTGTGAATGATGCTGTTAACTCGTAGTGAACACCATGCTTTCCCATAATATTTCGCAACCTATCCAAAGCAACTGATAGTCAATTTGGTTCGATTGGTGAAAGTCAGATTTTCCACGGATCGTGTGGATTAACTCTCAGTTCTCGTTTGGAGTAATAGGTGCCCGGTTTTCAGGTCTTTCCTTTTCCAGTTTTTCAGTTTCGCTGTCCACTAATGTACTAATTTCTCCGAAGCAACTCTTCGATATTGGGAGAAATAAATCAACGCTATGCAATGTGACTGCGTTTGAAACATTCAATAATAAATAATTTATAATTTTTTTTATTTCAAGGATTTATATTAAAATAATAATGTTGTCGTGTCATTTCGATTTTAATAAAAGTTAGTAAGCACATATTTGCTCATTTCAAGTAGTTAGGCTCTCTTCTGAACCCCATCGTTTGGTTAAGATCGCGACCGAATTTATTCCCGCAACGACCCATGATTTAAGAGTTCTATATTGTTCTACTCTAGCAGCCGTGGCCGACCAACGATGGAATGGTAAGTTCAAGGGTTCAATACGAAGTTATTAGTTTGCAGATGTGCGGTACAGGATTGTGACGACCTCCAAGGGCATGTATTAGATGCTTCAGTCGCAATAAGGAATGATGCAAGGACGTGAAAACGTGTGCGAGCAAGTTGCCCCAACAAAGTCAGGAGCACTATTTTCTCTTATTTTATCCTTACCCTCAGCAAACTGAGGAGTTTTATTTTGTTGCTGGTAATTCTCCATTTTTTTTTTTTTTTTTTGCTATTTGCTTTACGTCGCACCGACACAGATAGGTCTTATGTCGACGATGTGATAGGAAAGGCCTAGGAATGGGAAGGAAGCGGCCGTAATCTTAACTAAGGTACCGCCCCAGCATTTGTCTGGTGTGAAAATGGGAAACAACGGTAAATCATCTTCAGGGCTGCTGACAGTGGTGTTCGAGCCCACTATCTCCGCATGCAAGCTCACAGTAATTCTCCATTGAACACAGCGTGCAGATCTTGACAGGACTATGTAACATGTACGTAGGACAATGCTTGACTGAGAATGCATTAGCACACCTACACAGTGGCACATTACTAAAATTACTTTGTCTTTAAATCAATCAATCAATCAATCAATCAATCAATCAATCAATCAATCAATCAATCAATCAATCAATCAATCAATCAACGCTCGCCTGGTGGCCATAATCGCCAAGGCGCCAAGTCTATTTGGTCTGACACAGTGGTTAGCCGGTTCGAGTCCTGTTGGTCGAAAAATATTTCACCACCGGAAGATTGGCCGGCAGGATTGGGGAGGTGGTGGTATACAATTTCTAGTCACTAGATAGAGAGACAAAAGCCTGGATTAAATTCCAAACCTCTCCGCAGTGCTCATATGGAGTGAGAGCATATGACGCTATTGGTGGTGATTCGTCCGTCGGATGGGGACGTTAAGACTTGAGCAGACCACGTGTTGTTATACTACAGGTGTAGGCTCTGTGCCAGCACCTTGTTTCACCCTCTCCCTACTATCATATATCACGTCATTCATTTCATCTCATTAACTCGTCTGATGATGGTTGCCGTCAGAAAGGGCATCCGGTCGTAAAAACCCGCCACGACAGACTCATTTCACTTTATACTCGACTCCGTAGTGAAACTGGATAAGGGTTGGACAAACAAACAAACAAACAAACAAACAAACAAACAAACAAACAAACAAACAAACAAACAAACAAACAAACAAACAGATACCAAATGGTTTTAGATTGAAAAGTGAATAAGGTGGCTAGTAAGTCAGTGGCTACCGAAATGAAAGAAATATAGTAAAATTAGATGTCACAAACGGGGCCGGGTGGTAGGAGAGAATTATTTCGTTTTGACCAGGAAGTATGGTATGTAAGTTGTATGAACAATGTGGTGTAAAATTCTGAAGTCAACACTTCTCGTATGCGGTGGGTGAGTGTTTGAAATAGGTGTGCAGCTACTATTATATTGGTCTGTATTTCGTTTCCCCATGTGGAATAGAATGTTCTCAACTGAGGTAACATGTCAATATTCCAGGGTTATGGTAAGCCTTTCAAAGCATGAAACACCTTTAAAAAGAAATAGAATAAAAGAAGGAAAGGAAGAAGAGACAATAGTGTTGACCGACCTCTTATCTGTAATCTGAAAATTAAATATCCTGTAGAAGGACAAGATCATCTACCGCTGTTTAGAATGTCACTGACCCATATTCGACTTCTTTGGTCATTGCTTTCTTAGTCATAGTCTGAATTACTTTTTCTGCCTTTAGCAGTCGCTGTTTATCAATAGTATGATGACCTGTTGACATGTTTTCCTTTGGTTTTGAAAATCCCCAGCCTGTTTGCAGTCATTCCACCGGGTCAGGGATGAAATGAATGAAGGCCCCATCTAGCGGCGAGGATAGGGATTGTGCCGGTAGCCGAAGCCTGTCGCACTCCTCTGGGGCAATGATTAATCAATGAAAGATGAAATGAAATGATATAGATAGTATTGCTGGAATGAATTATGACAGGGAAAACCGGAGTACCCGCAGAAAAACTGTCCCGCCAACGCTTTGTTCCCTTAGGTTTTGTCCGTAGGAATGACAACACGTCTTTTCCAAGTGCAGTTTCATTATAAACGCTGGTAACTACATCCAGTGCTCCTACTTTGTAACGCTTCCTGTGATACCTTCGGTCAGACTGGAGGGCTGATACTTTATTTCAAGGTTTTGCAAGTACTTATGGAGGAATTTATCACTGAAATCGGACACACCGCTTGATTGCTTCCACCATTGCAGCGATCGGCAGTAAATATTTATGACGATATTCCAAGGTCGAGCGATAAAGTCCTTGCCAAGCACAAATAAAGACACTGTATTTATGACGATATTCCCTTTCTATCATTTCTGACTTTTGATAGCCAAAGCTATAACTTTACCACTGCATTAAGATCAGTGGAAAACTTATGAAAATAGGTTGTCCGTACCCTCTGCCTCATTTGAAGTGTATTTGTATTCAATATTGTTGTAGTAGGGTAATGTGTAATGTGTGTATCAGTCAGTCGACCGCGACCAAGACAGTAATTTACCATCACATATTTTCTCCCTCGCATGTCTTTGTGCAGATTTTACGCTCATATACTTGATTGCAGAATTTAGTTACTTAATAATAATGTTATTGGCTTTACGTCCGACCAACATTTCTTACGATTTTCGGAGGCGCTGAGGTGACGGAATTTAGTCTCGCGGGAGTTCTTTACGTGCCAGAAATTCTACCAATAGAGGCTGATGTATTGAGAGCACTTTCAAATACCAAGATTGAACCCCCTAGTTAGAGTCTGAAGTCAAACCGGGCATTGTTGCTAACTCTGAAGGGAGGAGTTCATTAAGATGAAATACAATAATACAATTTCAGCTGAATACCGCTTAAATTTAAAAATAATGTTCATACTTTGAGACATGATATTGGCAATGAAAGACTGCAAATTTTCAAACCTAATTTTCTCAGATGTAACATGTTTGACCAATGTATTTTGCGTGTTAATTTTGTAAGAGAGAGTTGGTAAAAACATCATCGTAAGAAGAGTATGGCGTTTCCATATGCACCCTCAAACTACAAATCAAGTCCCGAGTTGATGTCATACTCGTAGCTTCTTTGAGATCATAGATAGTTAATTTAGTAGCCAGCCAAAACAGGTTCACAGTATTACGGTTTTACAATTTGCTTCTCTAAAGCACTAATGTTAATAACAAAACCTTCACTTGTATTGATTTAAAACTAATCTTATTTATCCAGAGTCTCTAAACAAGGCTTTTTTTCTTTGTGAATGAGACGTCGGTAATGTGTCAGTTACACTGGTATTATACCTACAACATGATGATATTGTTAATGCTGCATATGTATCACTTGTCGAACCCTTACCGTAAAATTCATGGTTTTAAAATCTTCTTAATCCTGACTATCGTTAAAAAATATACACCAAAGATAGAAAAATCTCTACCAGCGCAATAAACACCATCACAGGTCTCTATAGTAATGGAGATACAACAATGTAAACAAAAGCTGCCTTCCCAGCACCTATGAACATGAGCAACATTTTTGTCGTGTTACCAACATAGAAAACCAAAAACTATTATAAACTATATATTACGATCATGTTACAAATAAAGGCTCCCACACACAGACGCGACGTCTGATTATATTCTGGTAAATGTAAGCCCTCGTACTGACGTGGTATTCCCGAGAGCACTGTGCCATCTCCTCGGTAAACAGTCATGGATCCTTCTTTGAAGGAAGAAGTTTCATTTCTGACAGGTGCTCTTAATGAAGTCGAAGATGAACCCCGGTAATTATTTTGCTTGCACTAATTTTGTATAGATATTCACAGTAAATATAACTGTGTATATAATTACATAAGGAGTTTTAAAACTTAATATCTGCCCGTAGTGACGTTTTAGGCCAAAAATGAGGAGCATTTGAGTATATGATATAAACGTATCGATAGAGGAAGTGGTCAAATTTTATAAATTGATTCATTATTCGTTCGATCACTCATCTAATTACAAAACATGGTGATCGGTCTCCAGTTTCTTAAGTTTTCCGCATCTCAACTATTGTGTTATAGGACGGTTCTGGCTTTCTTGAGAGCGTAGAAGGAAACAGACATATCTAACAGTAGTGAACGTTGAGACGACTCTAGTATTTCTTTGATGTGTCGAAAACGGGATTGTTACACAGAAAATTAAATACAAATTCACCATGGGCGCCCGCAGGATCTTTTCCAGGGGGGGAGGCACATTAACAATTTTCTTGAATATAAAACCAATATAACGTCAGCAAAATTAAATTGTTTACAGAAATTTCCAGTAATAACAGATGCTAGATGACTGTCAGTAAGTTCAGTTTATGAAATAATCTGGTATGCTATTAAACAATTGAACATCAACATTTTTAGAATGGGGCAAGGGCCCCCCCCCCCTTGCCCCACTTGCGGGCGCTCATGAAATTCACCGTTATATTAGTATGTGCGTTCCGAGAACGCTGATTTAAATTCAAATATCAACGTAATAATTAGTTAATAATTATTGTTTCGTCGTATTCCTAGCACGAATCTGAACGTCTCTCATGCGTGTTAATTAATTTCCATGCAGGAAGAGGTCTCTCTCCTGTGTCTGCTGCCCGTACCGTGCTTAATATTATCACCTTATACTGCTGGAAGAAAAACTTAACAAAAGGAGATCGTTATAAGCAATTCAATTACTTGTAACTATGATTAAGATCCCTAATCTGCAGAGAATGGAACTTGGAAACCCCCAAAATGCGCGCAACAATTCGCGATCTTCTCTCTCCGAAAATATCCAAGAGCCAACGTTCTTCACTCACGAATTGTACACCCACCGTTCGAGCGTTCTGCCAGTTTCTGCATCAAAAGGCCTTGGTATTCGGGGAATAGTGAGTTCGAACCACACTGTCGGCAGCTCTGAAGATGGGTTTCCGTGGTTTCCCATTTTCATACCAGGCAAATGCCGGAGCTGTACCTGAATTAAGGTCACCGCGACTCCCTTCCCATTCCTAGCCTTCCTGTCCCATCGTCGCCGTATGACCTATCTCTTTCGGTGCGACGTAAAGCTACTTCTAACAACAACAACAAAAAAAGCCCTTAGGATGGCCGTCATCTGCATAAGCTTTTTATCGAGCACCACGGGTACGCTCTGATCTTTCAAATAATCTTAAAACACCCTCCCTCTAACTAATTAATTAATAATGTTGGAACCATTTGATGAAGCTAACTTCACAGGGGGAAATATATTTAATTATGCCCAGTGATAAATTTTTATGCTATTGGCTTTACGTCGCACCGACACAGGTAGGTCTTACGGCGACGATGGGTCAGGAAAGGGCTAGGAGTGAGAAGGAAGCGGCCGTAGCCTTAATTAAGGTACAGCCCCAGCATTCGCCTGGTGTGAAAATGGAAAACCACGGAAAACCACCTTCAGGGCTGCCGACAGTGGGGCTCGAACCACTATCTCCCGAATACTGGATACTGGCCGCACTTAAGCGACTTCAGCTATCGAGCTCGGTCAGAGACTGTCTGTCGGCGGAATGAAATTACACGACATACAGTTCAAATACGCTGGAATATCGTCCTCGGAATTAATTATATACGCCCATGAAAGAATCAGGAGAAACCAACGTACAACATCATGGTGATCGGAAAAGTAGGCGAAATCTCTGGAGTGAGTCTCGAAGAAATCCGTCCAGCGCTTGTCAAATGGAACGATTGCACCGTGGTAGATAACGCGTGGTACCATGTCCCTTGTGTGCGTATAGGCCTATATAACCTTCTTATAATTTAGAGAAGCAGTGTGCGATCATTAGTCCGAGGTGACGAACCTGTGATAGTCGACACCAAGAAGATGAACTACAGAACTACAGAAATTTAAGTGTCAGAAGCTAGACGTGAAAATCTCACAAGCCAGTTGGCCCTTAAAATAATACGAGTCAGTCAATTAAATAAATTTTACACAATATTATCCGATGACCCTGTCTCGATATGTAGTCCACCGAAAAATTTATCTTAGTACTCGATATAATTCCCACACCTTTTCTTCGACTAGTCACACGATTGTATATGAGACTGTACCAATCCTTTAGCTCTTTACTTCTACCCTCCTTCCATATTGTTTCTCTAACACTCCTCAATTACTTCCAAATACTTCTTGTCTTTGTGCCGACGGTGACTGTCACAAACGTGTTCTCTCTTCTCCCTTATTCTCCTTATTGCTTAGCCCTTGAATTCTTATCATTGCAGTCGGGATCTGCTGCAACGAGCCGCTTGTTGGATGCTCTCTAGCTTTATTCCGCTTTCCTATATCCTCTTCCTTCTATCCGATCAAGTCATGTTTTCAGTCGGAAATACAGGAATGCAGTGGATGGACAGAGTACTTCATAAGATCTTCGAAGAAGAATAAGAAGAATAAGCGTTTGCGGATTGGGGAACAGCTGTCTGATACAATGGTAAGTTGAAACAAGACATCGGAGCAGTCAAAGTTAGCAGGTCTCTAGGATGGATGATAGGAGAATTCAGGCAGCTTAGATTAGATTTGTCAGAGACACGGTTGGAAATGCAGGACGAGAATATTGGTAATGATGAGAGACGTGGCTCAAATTAGCAGACTGCAGGTCAAAATCGAGTTGTATCGAGTCGGCTCGTGTTGTAGGGCCAGAGGAATGTTTCAATGCTAGTAGAATGCCAAGGAAATATGTACGAATTTCACTTGAAAGAATGAAAAGCAACTGGACCACCAAAACTGACGTGGCAACAAGCAACATCGCGGTAAAAGTGCGAGACTGGGACAGCGTTGAAGAAGGAGAAGAAGGAAAAGAAGAGGAAGAAGGATTAAGAAGACCGAAGTTAGTGGGAATGATTCATTCATTTTAGAAACGATAGGAATTGAATACTACTTGGAAAGGGACTGCATAGAGCAGCTAAGAACATGTAAAGAATAGTTCTAAGATTTAATGATATTGAAAAGCGACAAAATGTCACTAGGGGAATTTTGTATCGTAATTGAGATAATGAGGATAAATATGGATAACATTAAAAATAAATAAATGAGGGGCATAATATGGTTGTTAATGGGGTTGCACAGAAATGAAGCATACAGACAAAATAGAGATGAAAATAAATGTTTACTATGTTCTTAAGAAATGGGATGGGCACAACTTATAAAAGATTGTTTAGAGACAATGGAAGCAATGAGGAGGATATGAGATAAATTGGTAATGATTTCAGCTGTATCGATTGTAAAGTTATTGAACAGAGAGTGAATGCATCCGGGAAGAATTGCAAAATTATTCATCATTATTAGGGGAAGTGGAGTGGTAAATTGGTGGAAGGAAAAGAGGTTATACATGCGTGTTACTAACAGAATTGTACCTAAAACAACTAGAAAATATAACTCCGTTGAAGAGTAGAGCAGATAGGTGCGTAGATTTTAGATATAGCATATAATTAGTTTATCGTCGTAGATCTATTTGTCTGCACGTTTTTTGTTTTTCTTTCGGAAGGCAATATTAATATTCATTTCAGGAGTCGGACATATGGAGGTACTGAAGATAACTACTGTGATGACCTCTTTGGAGCGGGTGTCAGGCTTCCTCAACAGCATGTTTCATTTCTTACAATAATATTTCTAACAGACCTTTCAGGCCATTCATTCTCTGTTCAATTTCTAAATCACTCACAAATATTAAATTTTGATTCATATTTTCCGGACACGCACGTTATTCTTTATTTGTGATTTTAGTGCCTGTTTTTCAATTGTACTAAGGGAATGTCGGGAGGTATCGGACACTTTAACTTTTCTGCCATAATTTTTTTATGGTATACGAAAAACATCATGTAATACGTTTTATTAGCATCTACATTCTTATATTAACGTACTCACTAGAATATATCAAATTACAATTTAAAATACGGACAATATTAACAAATTATTAGGTCATTACAATTTCGTAGGTTTGTATAATGGAGGGTGGTATCCGACGATCAATCTTTCTTAACAAAAATCTATTTTTTCACATTCAATGTACAAACGAATTAACGTTCAGCCATTCTGCAAATATCACACTCATTAGCGTTGAAGATTCTTGACGGACTAAACAAATATTTGGTCATAAGGTCATTTAATTTTTCAAAAATTTGTCCTCTAGCTCGTTGTTGAAGCCTACTGCTTTTGCAAGCTGGTAGACTCAGGCGTCCTTAAACGGAGGTCCTGGTGTCTCTTCATAAAATCATTTAAAAAAATGCCTTTCCTGCCATCATTTTAGTTTTATTAAGTTTATGTTCAGCTCTCAATTCTTCAGCACATTGATACACAAGTTTTAAAAATTCTGTTTTTTTGAGTCGCATGAGCTGGCTGTCCGGGCCTCGATATGCGTGTATAGGCTCTTCTTCATCTGAGAATGTTCTCTGATAAGTCTCACTGTTCGCCGTACACGCTTTAATTGGAATCTCTTCACCAGCATCAAGAACTTTAATTATATCACCTAACGTGCTTTTGTGGAACAGAGGAACATTGACTGGCCTCTCCAGTGATTTAGTTGGAACGAAATATTTACAGGAACTCACCTTAGCAATTTACAAATGGACTCGTATTGGGTGTCAAAATTAGCGGCCTCATATTTCCGACAAGTTGTTTCATCATCTGAACGTCTCCCCTTTCGTAGCCATGACTTTACATATGGATGTGGGTTAAATATATGCACAGGAGGTCCAACGCTGCTTATGAAAATAAGTCCCCTTGATCTTGCATCCAGCAGCCCATTTCTCTTTTCGGTGAGGATCTCATTCATGGTACTGAAAGCTCCTTCAGCTTCTGTTGAGATGGGAATGGTCTGTACAGTCTTGATTAAAGGCATGAGCTCCGCTGGAATTTCCTTGGTCTCGACATACTTTCTAAAAGAGTTAATGTACCTTGTCTTGTCTGAAACGTGGAAAAAGTCACAAAGGTTGCCAACACTCTCATCACCATAGTAGATATTCAAAGTAGAAGTGGAGAGCCAGTTATTTTTGTATAGTACCTTTGAATCACTGATACCTTTTGGCATTCTCTCATGTCTCTGCTGACTGGAGCTGGAACCAAAATGATATGATGTGGACACATTTTCCATAAGCCTGTTGTTTAAATTGTTCACAAGACTTCTGAAAAACTGCTTTCTGTCAATTTTTACAACTTTTTTTTTAGAATCATGTAATCCTATGTTTCTAAACATTTTGTTTTCTGCTGCTTTAAGAACTGTTCTGTAGTATTCTCCAGGAGCTGAGTTACACATAGATTCAAACACGTTTATAGTGTGCTTGATTTCATTTTGAGCCTCTGACAGACTTGTCTCTCTTTTCTGCAACTCTAATGACAAATCAGCTAACTCAACAAGAGCATCATACATAATTGCTATACTTTCTAGGAATTCTACACACGTTAACATATTTTCTAGGCCTTGGAATTTTGCCCTTTGGAGTCTCTCTGATGGTCATTTTTTGGGCTCACTAAAATGTTTTACTAGTGCACTATAGTTTTCCCAGACAGCTTTTACAGTTCTCTGGCTCGATGCTACCCATCATATTGTAAATATTTTGGATTCACTTGGATTCACACAAACATAACAAGTGGAAGAAGGTTGTTGTGCTCACTTCCCGCTCTCCGAATCCAATAGCAGTGTAGCCAACATTAGAGAACCAGAAAACCACCCAGGAGTGTAAAATCGACCTATTTTATGAACATAAAACCGTAAGATTCGATATTAGTCCGCTAGAGTACACCAATGACGTTTTAGTGCTATGTATAGATTATAAGATTTTCTTACTGAATGTAAAAATCTTACGTCATTGTAAAGGAGGAAAATATTTTCCGGAACGGCGTTCCGGCCCGTTCCTGTCCAACTAAACCACTGGGCCCCTCTAATACTCATTCTATTGTCCCTGACACTATTCACGGCTAACACTATATTGCTTTCTTCCCATTATGCTCGTATCTTCCCCATGCTTACCTAAAACAAAGGATAGTACTATCAGTAACCTGGACGGGACTGCAACCTATGATGTCCGATACCGCACGCCTGTTTCGTGTCCGATACCGCCCGAATGACTCCCTTAAGAGACAACAGCAAAGGAACGAGAACGTCCGAAAAGAAACTGGTTCTAAACCCACGATATTACAGAGCAACGAATACTGTTTCTGCTAATGTAATTAAAGTTCAATGCAACTTATCCTTATTGCTGCTACTTCTTGGTAAAAATAAATTCGTGCCGGCCGAAAATCATACAAAGGATAAAAATACACGACCACTCATAAACGACCTTGCCTTTCTACTGAATAGGATATACCCACCCTTCAAACATGCAGGCGGACCTGTAACTAAACAGGTTCTACCACATGCTGCTAACAAAGACATCCGTGATTGTCCGACACCAGCCGCCGTCCGATACCTCCCGATCCTCTCCTATATTCAGTTTTGTAAACTGCATATATCGAAAATTAAGATTAAAATAATCAATACCCTCTCCCGGATCTATGGTTTCCGAAATTATGGGAAATGAGTATTATCTTATATTAAATCTACTGTTAACACTAAGGTTTTGAGCTTTTCTATAACCCATCAGTGCAAATACATTTAGCCTTCTTTATTTGATTGAATATAAAAGAATACTGCAGTTAAGAACAGTTATGTTGAATTTTATTTACCGAATATCATAGGGTAGACAAAATTATCCATACATAGATTTTATTACCATCCATTGATACCAATATTTTACAATTGATGCTCTTCACATCAACTGAACATGCGTCATTTTGTCGATTCACCGCACGTTTCTTCTTTCTTGTCAAATAGTTGGTAGAACTTCTAAGTCCATATCACCAAATACGATGAGGATGTCTTGCCTCCTTGACTCAACCCAGGAAGCTTTCGTAGAGGTGATGGCTCCTCCCCGCCATCACCCGTGGCGACCATCCAGTAAGTCGATGCGCTTTGTCGCCCCCGGAATCCTTTCGGACGCGCACCTCATCCCGCGTATTTGTTAATATCTCCGAAGTGTCAGTCGTTACCGACACTCGGGACTGAATCCCCAAACAGAGAAATCTCGTGTTCTGAGGAGCAGTACCTCGTGTCGAGTTCGACTGTCACCCGGACGATGTTAACAAGTACTGCGGGGGAGTACCAACTGCGATCGCAGCAGGCTTCCCCGTAGTGATGGCCCCTCCCCGCCATCACCCGTGGCAACCATCCAGAGAGTCAGCACGCTTGATTGCCCCCGGAATCCTTACGGACGCGTGCTGTGTGAACGGGGAATAGCGAAAACAATTATTACGCTTCTTATATTAACTGAATGCGGACCGCACGGTAAGCGACCTGTTCAACAATAGTATGTTCCTGTGTTGCCTGTGCACCGAATGTGTTGCGACTATAGAGCAGAATGAAGGCTTCTCTCAATCTCATTATCTACTGTCAGATCTTAAAATTATGTTACACTAAGGAATAAAGACATGAGAAAAATGAACAGAGTTTCTCTCGTGCATTATATTGTTTCCTACTGGAGGATTTTTCAATTGGGCTGGGGACTGCCCTCGCATTCAATTCTGGACAAATACTCCTTTAAGGATATCAAATACTGTAGTAGTGTTTCCACCTCAGTCCTGGATATGGTCCATCACACTCAATGATCAGTGATTACTATGTGCCGGATGTATTACAAGCTGCCACTTTCTCATATTAATATGTTTTTGAGACAATAATGAGATTATACGTTTCCTTAGAAACAAGTCCGACATGTGAGGCTTCCAGAAACTGAAAAGTAATATCATTTCCAGTTATTCAGAGCACTTCCTTCGTGATATACAGGCCGTATCAAGGCTTTCATCGACCCGGGAATCCACATGAATGTCGTAAAAAAATGTAAATACTTACATAGCTACATAAAATCTTCCCCTCCCCCCTTATATCAGAAGCAATCATAAATAACATATTCATTTTAACGTAATTTTAACATAATATGTGCATACTTGAGTTCTCGCTCATTACGTTTAATTTCAATAGTCATTCAATAGCCGTACATAATTCTATTCCTTCCTGTAAGAACCTGTGAATCTTATACAAGAACATGAAATCCCCAGGGCTCTTAACTTGCGAGAGTGGGTTGGCGACCCGGGGGCCTTAGCTGAGTCCTGGCATTGATTCCAGGCTACTCCATTTCATCATTCCTATCCGACCTCTCTTTGTCAACACTTGTTCCCTTCCGACCCCGTAGCTATTAGGTTTCCGAGGGCTAGGGAATCTTTCATTTTCGCGCCCTTCGTGGACCTTGTCTTTCCTTTTCCGATACCTTCATTTTCCGAAGTAGCGGATCCCTTCTCTACCCGATTAGTGTGATACAGAGGATGGTTTCCTATTTGTACTTCCTCTTTAAAAAATAATCACCACCATCACCGGATCCCTTCCATTTCTATCTCCGATTAGTTGTACTTACTCTTAAAACAATAGTCACCACCACAACAACATGAAAGTAATTAACATCGTCACGTTTTTGTTCCATTTTTTTTTTGTGGTAGACCTACAACTATTCAAGAACTACAGGAAAGATTGTATGTAGGGTTGGTATATATTTGCGTTTTGAAGTGTTAAATTAAGCAGTTTTTAGCTTTATAAATGTTTAATGAGCTTTTTATAGTGTTCTGAAGAAAGACAGAAAATATTAGTTCATTCATCAAAATGTGTAATATTAACGTGAAACTAAAAATGGCATTTGCATACAGCTGACAGTAAAATAAGAATGGATAAAGTGTAGTAGAATTGGACATTTATTTTAAAATGATATAGACTAAAGCGCAACAAAAGGAAAAACAAATTTATAATTGACTAGCGAATGTACCCGTGCTTCGCTATGGTGTTCTATATTGCTTACTGATTTCTACGTAAATTGCTGTACACGCAGTGAGAAGATTATATTATATTGCATGTCTAAGCGTTATCCGAGAAAAACCACAAGGACGACCGCATACGTTGCTTCCGATGTACGATGCGCGTTGGGAATTTTAATGTTAATGGCAGGCCACGGTACCTACTGCCTAATGCCATTCAAAATGGAGATGGGTGCTTTCATTACAAAGAGAGAAATACACAGCAGAATGGCACCTTGGTGTCTCTCTTGCCTTCTACCTACCGAAAAACCACAAGTTTACAAGAATGACGACGAAAACTATAACTTATAACAAGTGGTAAAAATAGAGGAAAGATATTAGAGACGAGAATAAGGTGGAAGGAGAGGTGCAAGAGTACCAATATGAGTTTAGAAGCGAAGATCTACAGCGGACCCAATCTTCAACGTGAGACAATTAATGGAAAATATTTGAGAATATGGAAATGGTCTGATTAATACACTCATAGATCTGACAAAAGCATACGATAGTGTTCGCAGGGAGAAGTGGTGAAACTATGGTCAAAAGAGACTGGGTGCACAAACTTTAGAAATGATTGAAGCAATGCTCAACAAGTGCGTCAGCAGTGTACAGACTCAGGGTGGAAAGAACTGAAGGTTAACTTAGACAGGGGAGTGTGCTGTCACCTATTCTGTTTCTAATGGTTATAGCCGTAATTATAAAGAAGACAAAGGAAGCCTCCAAGAACAAAGAATTGTTATTGTGCGTAAATGAGAGAATCCACTGTATATGCCAATCACTTTGTTTGGTTCTGAGCTCTCATATATTTCAGCCACCTGTGACACACACTCTTCCACTATGTAACCGTGGTTCTCTGTCCTGTCGTACTACTTACTAGAAACTTGCCTGACGCACGTGATGTCCGGTCTTGTAACACACCACCGCCTCACTGTCCCTGTTTTCCTATTGGTGGAAATATTCCATTAAAAACAATTCCTATATTTATATGAACGGTCAATGTATATTATAATAATCATGGTTTACCTGGATGCTGAAAATTAAAATGCCAAAGCTTTCTTTTCCTACATCATTCAAACTACACGTCACTTATCCATTTACTCTTGCGTGAGCAGATTCAACACCTAACCAACACGTAGCAAGTTGTAGTTCCCAGACGTAACAGTGAAGCTCTAAATGACCAAGTACTCCACTGTACGTGGTTTTAGCATTATATCATGTGTGCATTTTGGAGTTCTCTCCTAAATAAATTATTAGTTTAGATCAAAAGTCTGTGCTTATCGCGTAGAATTTATGAAGGTTGCTCAATCGACCACTGACAGGCCTTATAGAACAGCTGGTGAATCAATAAGTGTTCAGATCTTCATACCTTGATGCAATGTAGAGTCATTTTGAAGTACATTCCGAGTAAATTTGGAAAATAGCCGTTCCAATCCTTCTAGTATTTTTATAGGTTTATCAATCTAAATATTCCAAATCAATAACCAGGCAAAAGTTTCTTCAAAGGACCAAGACTGCTTCATTCGGTGAAACAAGTATAAGGAGATTAAGATGAGTTAACTATAGAGAATGTTCTTCACAGACAACTAACATTATCAGTAATTCGTTGAACATTCACACACTTCAGATGAACAAGAATCTAAATATATTCTGGTCATCACGATGAGAGAGTATGAGAAAGCCAATGTGCATCTTCTTTTTTCTCCTGGTATGAAACGTCCCTGTGCCATTTAGACAGGCTGTCACTGTTTTCTAGTGTATTGAACCCATGACCTTTGTGGACCAAACGGTACAGTATACAGTTAGTTCCTTCCTCGGAGTTAACTGATTGCCTGGTTCCATTATTAGGCTACTTCTGCAGAGACATAGTAGATCCTTGTAGCCAACTACATCTGTGGTATTCCTGTCCGTTGCGTGTCAAACACTTGTTACGGGGTCGTTTATGAAGTCAGATGAATCTTCTTGGCCAGTTTTATGATCAGATGCAACCTTATGAAAGGCGTTAATGAGATGAAATGAATTACGTGATATATGACAGTAAGAGTGGAGAGGGTGATGCCGGAGCCGGCACATAGCTTTCTCCTGTGGAATAGCACCAAGGGGTCTGCGCAAGTGTTAGGTCCCCATTCGGTGGATGAATCACCATAAACAGCGTCGTACCTCTCACTACGTAAGTGTGGTTTGGAATTTAGTACAGTCTTCCGCACACAATCTAGTGATTAGAAATCGTACACCACAACCACTCATTCCCCTCCGGCCAACATTCTAACCATGTCATCATACCATATAGACTTCACGGTTAGCAGTACTCCTAAATGTTACTTAGATGTGGATGAGAATAGGAAAACCACGAACCTGCTACGCAGGCGTAGCAGGGGGAGAGGTGATACTCCCACGTGGCGCGTCCCAGGTGGCGGATAGGGGGGTCCTAACCGGCTTGCCGGCGGACTTGAGGGAAATAAAATACCTCTCGCGGACCAAACACACTTCCCCCTGCGGGTGGGGGACGCACATGTAGAATACACCCGCGGTATCCCCTGCCTGTCGTAAGAGGCGATTAAAAGGGGCGACCAAGGGCTGGCTGAATTAGAACCATGAAACTAATTTTGAATCGTACCATCACGCGGGGAACACCATAGGTTGCCTGTACTTGCGAGTAGTACCACTAAATTCGGTACGAAATAGGTTTGTGTTTAGTTGCAGTAAAAAGCCTGGCCTGGTGGATTCCAGTACCCGTGCGTCGTACCCATGTGGGCAACACCGCGGGTCTGGGCGTAGCCTGTGAGTTGTACCACTATATGAGCAGCACCGTGGGTCTGCGTTGCCTGTGATTAGTACCCACTATGTGAGGAACACCACGGGAATACCGGCGCCCGTGTTTAGTACACCTAGGTGGGGAACCCTCTCGGTTTGCGTTGACTCTGAGTTGGGCCATTGTGTGAGACACACCATAGGTCTGCGTTACTTGTACGTATTGCAATACTTGTGAGTAGTACCATCTTTTGTGGAACACCGTGAGTCTTCGCTACTTCTGATTAATACCCCAACATGACACATACCATGGTTATATTTTACTCGCGACATGTACCATTCTGTGGGGCCTTAGACGTGGATTTTGCACCCCCTTTAGACACCAAGCATCATTGTGCTTTATAAGTGGTTCCTTGTTCGGTAATAATGTTATTTTCGATCTGTATTGAGTCCGATCCACTGGTTTTTGTTTGTTTGTTTTGTGTTTTGTTGAGTTCCTGTCCATCCATTCATTCTTCATGCCATATTTTATTTTTATTTAGGTCAGTGGATGCCTTTGCAATTTTTGCTCCTTCATTTCGTGCCATTAGGGGCCGATAACCTTTGATGTTAGGCCCCTTAAAACAACAAGCATCATCATCATCATCATCATCAGAATAGGAAACTGTTCATCTTTCATGGATACATCCGGGTAAGAAGTGCGAGACCGTTCCTAAATCTTTTAAAGCAGGGCAAAGCGAAGATTACAATTACGTTTAAGGATGTAGAATATTTTGAAATCCTCAATGAATGAAAAAACTACGAAACAGATATTCCATTTTTATATACATCAACGACAGACCCCAAGTATGCCTTAAGTAACACATGAGCACGCTAAAGTTTATAAGTAAGTCTGTGACGGTGTTTTCCGATCTGTAAAAGGCAGCCTTTTATGTCACAGTTTGGAGTAAAGAATCAACCAAATAATTATAAATCTCATTTCGAGTTTAATCGCGGTATGCTTCTCAAAATAAATTCTCTATTCACCTCAATAATTGTGTTATGATTTAGGACTGTTGTGATTTTAGGACTTCAGTGAAAACGCAGGGATGGCCTAATATCTCCCGAGGAGGAAGATGGGAGCTAATAGGCATGTGGACATACGATCCACTGAAATACATACACCAGGAGGAAGACGAGTAATGTTAGCTTCAAGCAAAGCTAGTACATTCTAAACTACTCTGTTGCGAATTGTGCGGGTGGCTAGTTATCATATCAGCCGATATAAGGGATGACAAAGGAGACTCTACTTCTGCAATTATTGTAATCATACAGACAAGAGAAATCTCATGATCAGAGTTGCCGTGTACGTGAAATAAAAATAAAAATGTATCGTCGAGGATTTAAATGAGGTTCGTTACTTATCAGCTGTAAACTTCGTTCCATATACTGAAACTTAAGTTATATTTCAGCGTTCATATCAGCTCATTAAATTGCAAATTACTCAGAACAGTCAATACCATTTTATGTCATTCATAGCACTTTTGTACAAATCTAAGCCTGACACTGAAGGTAAATTTACTGACATGAAAAGCTCAGACGGAAAATCCTTATTTTACAACTTTTCACATCACGTTCATGTCGAAATTATCCTCTCTGTATATTAACAAACAAGAACAATCACACAGCAAACTCTAGAGAAGAATTTTTTCCACTTTGAAGGAAATAAATATGACTGTATTCAGAGACTGAAACACCGGCGAAATCCTTTCAAAGTTCAATAATGGGCAAATAAGTGACAATTGCCATCCTTCATAGAAACAGCCTGGGATGTGCGACATTTAGTACGTAAAATGCGAGACGCCTGGCAGCCCTGCTGTAAATGACAATAATAATAATAAAATAATAATAACAATAATCATTGTACCGGGAGGTACACCTCTACGCCGCAAGTTTAAATATTGCGCCAATTGGAACTCATCTACAGGAGAAACTCTGAACTTTAAAAACTGTATCAACTAACACGTTTTCTCAGAAGATGTCACTACCGTAAATTTTGTGATTACGAAGTTGTCAGTACTGTGTGGAGTTCAACTTGTTTTGTTTTCTATTGATCAAGAAGTGTGAACATTCTCTGATAGATGTCTCTACAAAAAACTATGATCATGCACCCTGGTGCGAAGTAAGGAACTTTTTGAAGAAATTTTGTATTCATAAGTTTACTAAATTTCGTTCTTTCATTTGTGGGTTGGCAATATTAATATTTTCTTTCCGCCAGTTTTGAATTGAGCCAATCCAGAATTTTTGTAATTAATTTTTGACCAATCGTATCTTTCTTCTTCAATTTTGATGTGTAACTTTTAGCCAGAGAATAAAAGCCCGTGGGTGTGGCTGTTTTATTCCTGAAAGGTTTCGAATTTTCCTCGAGGGTATAAAAACTACTGATTTTCTTGTCTCTCGGCCACTCGAACATCTAGCATAGAGTATGGAAGTGTAGTAGGAGGCGGGTAGCGACTCTTTCATCCGGCAGCAGCTCTTCAACAAGGTAATGGCCGCTTAACATCTTTTTCTTGCTAGCTCAGCAGTTTAACCCGCGTGGAAGGTTCGAAACCTTTATTATGTAACCTAACTTCAAACATGTAATTTGCCGTCGCTTTTGTAAAACTTCACATATCTTTAACTGTAAATCGGGGATAAAGAGTGCTTTACCCTCTCGAACTCCCCTTCATTTTGGGATTTGAGGTGACTACGATTTTTTACTCTCCCTTAATGTGTTAAATTTATTTTGTATACGAGTCACCTCCATAATTTGGGAATAGCCCCTGCTTCATCGGCCTAGTGCTTCTTAGGTTTTAAGAAGTTTCATGTGGGAGTGCAGATTCACGCCTCCATCAATTTTTGCATTTTGGGCCACTAACTTAACCTATTATTTTTCTACTAAGGCCCACTAGGTTGGGTACAAGATACCCCTGTTTCTTTGTAAGTGTGCCTTGAGGGCAGTTAAGGGTAAAGTCCGTTGTGGCCTTTGATAGGCTCAGAACGTTGAGAGCGGGTTAGCTCTTTTATATGTGGTAAAAGTGCCTCAAAGAGGCTTGGTATTCAAAGGTTCGAGCAAGCACTCCATGTTATTAGGGGTTTTCTGCCCTTTAGTAAGTGGTTGTGAGCTAAGAGCTCAGAAATTGTAAAAATTGGGGCTTGAAGCCCGGGTTGTTAAATTATCTCTAAATCTTGGCTTTCCTGATCTTGTACCGGATTTGGCTTGGTGTTATGTGTTAAAGTTTGAAATTTTATGTGAAAATTGTTAAGTTTTGCTATTTTCGAAAATATAAACTTTAATGCAATTTTAATTCATATCTCAGCTTTGTTGTTAAACCCATTACAGCCCACACCTTCTTTCACCTCTGCATTCCACGGGTAACCCCGTAATAATAATAATAATAATAATTGTACCGGGCGGTACACCTCTACTCTGTTTATTTAAAAGTTGCGCCAGTTGAAACTCCTCTTCTGGAGGAAGGTTGAACTTTATCTATTCTATTAATTCTCTACTTTCTCAGAAGATGTCACCACGTGGAAAATTTTGAGTTTTTGAACTGTGTCACTTTTGATGTGTTTTTGTTTCGCTTGAAGTAAGAAGTGTGAACTTTCTCTTCTAGAGGACACTACTGAAGATCAACAATAGTGCGACCTAGTGCGGAGTCAAAGAACTATTTTGTTGGAGAAATTTTTATTTCAAGAGTTTGTTCTTTGTTAAATTTCCTTCTGTCATTGTTTAAGTTGGCTGTATACCCCTCTTTTTCCCCTTAGTTTTGATCTAGCCAATCCCGAATTTCTTTAATTAATTTTCCACCAATAATGTGTTTCTTTTTCCTCTATGTAGGGGTTTCTTTTCCCGAACCAATAAAGATTTTGTGGGAGGGTGTTTTCTTTCCCCTAACGCCTAGAATCTTCCGCGAGAGGATATAAACTGCTGATTTTGGGGTCTCCGGGCCACTTCTGTTCCATCTTTCAGTGTATTAAGTACATAGCAGGAGGCGGGAAGCGCCTCTTTCTTCTTCAGCCGTTCAACACCAGGTAATGGCCTATTAATAACTTCTTTTCTTGCTAGGTCGGCAGTTTAACACTCGCGGCGGGTTCGAAGCATTTCCATCATGTAACCTTTTCCTAATATGTAATTACTCTTTTCATCTTTTTCTTGTAAAGCTACATATTGGGATAGAGAGTGCTAACCCTCTCGAGCTCCCACTCACATTTGTTTTGAGGTGAACTTATTTTCTCAAACTATTCTTCGGTTATGTAATGTAAAGGGTTCTTCTCTAAGTCACCTCTGTAGTATGGGATTAGCCCTTGCGTTAGTGGCCCAGAGCCAGATTAGGTTTTAAAAACAAAGTGTATTAGGAGTGCAAGTTCGCCTCCTCTCAAATTGTTATTTTAGAGGTCATGTAATCAACCTTCTTTTTATGTAATAGACCTCCGTAGTTTGGGTATTTTACCCCTGTAAATACGTCCTTAGAGGACAGCTTGAAGGTAGAGTTTGATGTGGCCTTGTGATAGGCTTACAATTTTGAGAGCGGATCGCTCTTTGAAATTTGTTTCTGTATGCCTCGTGCAGGCTTTATGTGTAATGTTTGGAGCCAGTGCTCCTGGGCATGAATGGGGTTTTCTGCCCCTTGGCTAAAATTTTTTTTGGAGTAAGGCGGGGCTGATTGCCCAAGAGTTATGAAGTAAGGGCACTGAGCCCGAACCCAGTAATATTGTACCTACATTTTTGCTACTCTGTACCTGTTATGATTGTTACCTCTTGTTTTTGAAAAGAAAATATAACCTAGTTAAATTTTAAATTAATTTTACATTGCACGTTAATTTCGTAGCTTGAAACCCATTCACACCCGCACCTTCTTTCACCTCTACCTACCACGGATATATCCGTAACAAGTGGTAGCAGAGCGTGGTTGAATGGGTCTCAATTTAGCCCCTTTTGACGGCTAAACATTGCTTTGATTCGAACTCTAACAATTTTCTCAGTTGCTGGAATTTTTTGAGTTTTTCAAAATTGTTCTGTCATCATGCCCGGCCCTCGCGATGTTCTCCTCCTTAACTACTTGCGCAAAGAGGAGTTGATATATGAGTTAACTATCAGAAACGTTCAATCTGGAGGCACGGTTGCAATAGACACTAACAAGCTTAGAGAGTCCCTTGATTTGCCCATTTCCATCCCCAATTTGGGAGAGAAAGAAATTGACGACTCTCTTTCCACGATCACGGAGAATATTACTGGGCTAGCTTCCGTAGTTAGTTTTTTTGATGAAAATGATCCGTCTCCTAATCAAATTAAGCGTGTGCAAGACAGGCTGTATCACTTTGCAAATAGAGTTAATGATCTGTTGTCTCTAAAGGTGAATGACGTTCAGAGGAAGCAAGCTAATACGCTCCTTGAAACTATTTCTGAATTGTCTAATAAGGTCACTCAATTGCTAACCGGCGAAGCTCCTCCCAAAACTGATCAACCCGCCACGGTGAATGTAGGTAACGAGGAAGAGCCTCCTCAGGGAGAAGTCAATAGGATAACCGTTGCTGCTCAAACTATCTCTGCCCCATCGAACAACGAATCTGAACGCCGTGCGTCATTGAGTAACATCCGCTCTGAATTAACTTCTTTGCCCTTGAAACCTTTAACGACTATGTCACCTGGGTTCAGCAGCTTGCCTCATCCATTGGCAATGTTGCTTAGAGGTATCTCTAAGTTTTCCGTCAACACCACCAGTGACGTAATTTCATTTTTAAGATTTCTAGTGGAATTTCAGGATCATGCCCTTGTGTTTTCTCTTTCCCCATGTCAAATTTTGCAAATTATCTATCCTTATGCTATTGGTGTTCTATCTGACAAAATAGTTAGAGCCATCGCCGAGCAATCTTCTATTGAGGATTTCCATGCCCATTTGCTAGCTAACTTCATCCCGGCTAGGGCCAGGTCCTCCCTTATTCAGAAATACTATTATCGGGTACAGCGCTTGGATGAAAACCTGGCAGACTTCATCCAAGATATTAAGTTTTATACTAGGGTGTTTGCTCTCCACTTCCCTGAGGATCAGATCGTGCAAGCTATTGTCGAAGGGATTTCACCACCCTACAGGTCATATTTGTGTTTCGCGGCGTGCCCGCAAACCTTCTCTGAACTGGAAGCATTAGCCGTCTCTGCGGAAGGAGTTAGGTATGCCGATTCCTTGCGTGTGGCGAAAGAACCCCCGCCTTCCTTTAGTAACACTCGGCCTCCACCTCGCCGACCAGTCAATCCCCGTAAATGTTATGCTTGTGGGTCGCCTTACCATCTGCGGAATAAGTGTCCTCTGATCAAGTCAAGTGGGACAAGGAATGGAGCAGGGTCATCACAAGGCTGTTTTAAGTGTGGGGCCTTCTCACATATCGCCAAGAATTGCCCAAACTCAAATAGCACCCCCTCCTGCTCAACTTCTGGTGCAAATTCCAGCTATGCCAATAATAAAAAGTGACTAGTGGCGTCGGCTGAGCCGACTAATCCATATTCCCGAGACTCAGCCCCTAGTAAACAGGTTGTAAATGCAGAGAACGACCAGCCTTCAAATTCATCTTTTGAATGCCCTAAAGAGTGTCTTAGGATTGCGGCGGATACCCCCGCACCTGTTCCTTTTCTTAAGATTGAGTTAAATAACGAGCCTATAACAGCTCTCTTAGATTCAGGCAGTGTTTGTTCCATTATTTCGGCTGATTGGTATTCTAAATTGAAATCTGTTTGTAAACTCCCTGACTATGTCTCTTCTCCTGTTCAATACGTTTCGGCTAATTCATCTCCATTAGAAATTCTAGGTTCCTTACTGGTCAAAATTCGTGTTTTTAAGTTTACATGGAAAGTTAAATTGTTTGTGGCCAAGCAATTGTCTTGCCCCATTATATTGGGAGCTGACTTTATTTCTCACACTGGTCTTGTGCTCGATCTCCAGAGTAGGTCGTGCACATTCAAATTTGCGTCCAATTGTAGAATTCCCTTGTTAAAGTGTAATTCTGTATCCTGTTCATCTATTTCGCCTACCCAGGATGAGATGTTGTTAGACCTTAGACATCTACCTGAGGAGCAGGCTGATAGTATTCGCAAACTGTGTCAGTCGTTTCCCGAGGTGTTCTCTGATACTCTTGGTGTTACTGACCTTATTGAATACAAAATTGAGGTCACGGACTCGATTCCTGTCCGTTTTCCACCGTATAGGCTATCTCCACCTAAAATGAAGGCTCTGAAAGAAATCATCGATCAGATGTTGAAGGATGGTATTATTAGGCCCTCTAAGTCAGCGTATTCTTCGCCTATTTTTCTAGTCCCGAAACCCCAAGGAGGCTTCAGGCCTGTCATTGATTACAGGGCTCTCAATCGGAAGGTGGTGTTGCAATCTGTGCCCCTTCCCGACCTTCATTCTTGCTTTTCATGGTTTCGTAAGGCCAAGTTCTTCACTATCTTGGACTTGAATCAGGCCTATAATCAAATTCCCCTTGCCGAGGAGTCTAAACATCTTACAGCGTTTGCCACGGACTGGAATTTATACGAATACAAACGCGTGCCTTTCGGGCTCCCCACGGGGGCAGCTGTGCTCACTAGGCTACTAGATAGGGTCTTCTCCGACATCAAATTTGAGTACTTATATCACTACTTGGATGATGTCGTTGTATTTTCCGAGACTTTTGAAGAACATCTAGATCATCTGCGAGAAGTTCTCGATCGCCTTCGTAAGGCTGGGTTAACTGTTAAGTTGTCCAAGGTTGCCTTTGCTAAGCCCTCAATGTCATTCCTGGGGCATATTGTGTCACCCGATGGGGTAGCTGTCGATCATTCTAGAACACAGGCCATCCGTGATTTTAAACCTCCTAAGGACATCAAAGGTATCGCTAGATTCATTGGTATGGTGAATTTCTTCAGGAAGTTTATTCCTAACTTCGCTAATAGAGCGGCGCCCTTAAACCTTCTTCGTAGGAAAGGCGTCAAATTCGAGTGGGGACCTTCTCAACAAGCCGCTTTCGAAGATCTTAAATTAGCTCTCTGTAATGCCCCTGTACTTGCTATGCCTGATTTCTCGAAGAAATTCATCGTCCAAACGGACGCGTCGTCGTCAGCTGTAGCTGCAGTCCTTCTTCAAGAGACTGAACTAGGGAGGCGTCCCATCGCCTATGCATCTAGGACTCTATCGGCTCAAGAAGCCAAGTATTCCATCTATGAGCTCGAAGGGTTGGCAGTCTTATTCGCCTTAGAAAAGTTCCGTCTCTATCTGGAACATGTCAAATTGGACCTGGAGACAGATAATCAAGCCTTAAGCTGGGTCTTACGTAGGCCGCGTCGTACTGGTCGTATAGCCCGTTGGGCCATCCGTATTTCTGCCTTCCAATTTGATGTACGACATATCAGAGGTACCGAAAATGTTGTTGCTGATGGACTCAGCCGTATGTTTCATAACGACGTCGAAACCCACGAACCGGTCGACAGTTCATCACCTTCCGAGTCCATACTATCCGAGGTTAATGCCATCCTAACAGATGCTCCCATGCTTTTTAGGGATATTGAGAAATACCAACGTGAAGATCCGACGCTGGCTCCTATAATGGAAACCCTTTCTTCTGGGGAACATGCTGTCCCTTATGTTCTGAGGAATGGTGTTCTATGTTGCCCTTCGAGGCATGATAAGTTGATGAAAGTTGTTGTTCCAGCGGTTCTTGTACCTATGATCTTCAAGTATTATCATGAGACCCCATTAGGAGGGCATCTGGGTATCTTTAAAACTCGTGAAAAGATTCGTGAAATGTTCATCTGGAAAGGTATGGACGGTGAAATCCGTGAACTTGTAAAAGCTTGTAAATCTTGTTTGCTCAGTAAACCAACCATGTCCACCAAGGTAGGCCTCTTGTCTTCGCATCAAGCGTCGCGCCCCATGGAACGCCTGTATATTGATTATGTGGGACCCTTCCCCCAGTCAAAGGGCAATGCCAACAAGTTCATCTTTGTGTGTGTAGATGGTTTTACAAGATTTTCCTGGTTATTTCCGACTAAGCTGGCTACCGCTCAGTCAACCATTACTTGCTTAAATTCTATTTTTGCTTCTTTTGGTCCGTGTCAATATATTGTATCTGATAATGCTAAGGCGTTCACATCAAATTTATTTCGTAAATTCTGTTTTGACTTGTCCATCTCTCATGTAACTACTTCTGCTTATTACCCTCAACCTTCTCTGGCTGAACGGGTTAACCGTAATCTCAGGTCCGCACTCATTGCCTATCATCATGAAGATCCTTCCAGGTAGGACACGTCCCTGCATTGGATAGCTTTTGCTTTGAATTCGGCGGTTCATGAATCTCACAAGTTTACTCCAGCATCCTTGATGTTCAAGTTTGTTCCCAACTCGCCGCTCTCTAACCTCTGGTCTTTGAATGACATTCTACCCGAGACAATAGATCCGGATAACATTAAAGATCTTTGGAAGAAGGCTAAAGCCAATCTTAAAGTGTCTCATGAAAAGGTTAGGGAAAGGTATGATCGTGGACGGAGACCCACCACTTTGAAGGTAGGTGACCAGGTTATGGTCAAAAATTTTGTTCCCGCGGGCAAGCTTGCCCCCAGATTTCATGGACCTTGTATCATTCTCGATTTTCTTACGCCGGTTACCTTATTGCTAAGTAATCCAGCCACCGAGAGGATATTTAGAGTTCACCTGTCCCAGGTGAAACCGGTGTAATTTCTGTGTTAACTTGCTTCATATTATTTTGAAAGGATATGAAGGTTATATTTTTTTTTGAGTTTCACTTTTAAGGCATTCTGCCCCTTCTGTAATATTTTGGTTTTAGATGTAAGCCTTGTGTAAAACCTGCCCCGACCCGTTAAACTGCCATCCTGTTCTTGCCACGGCCATTACCACGCTCCCGTCTCCTGCTTCACCTTACACTGTGGCTTCATAATAGTAAATGCCATGGATATCTACACGCCGCTGGCCCCTCAACCTCTCCACAAGCCTGTACCCTCAAAGAAGATGATAGTCCAACACAATTCTGCCGCCTAGCTTTAATGTTTCAGCGCCCCCGCAGCCGCGCAGCGCCGTGCAGCGACTGGGGAGGGGGATGGGCCCCCTCCTCTCCAGCGAGGACGACATGTGCAAGGCGAGCCGGAGCTCTCCTCCCGGCCAAGGCTGATGTGCGGCGCACGACCTACTACATGCCCGCAGCCTGTATCTGTTCACCGCGGGCGCGGCGTACTTCAACACCTCTGCTCCCCTCATAGTGCGGGCGAGCGGTATCTCAGGGTACTTGAGGGGTCCGAGCGGCCTCCGTTGGACGCAAGCTGCAACGGCCGGTCTGGCCATCCGACTCAATCTACATCAACTACATGGACAGTCACCATAAGCAATAACTACACTTGGGAATTCAACAACAATATTTGGTGGACATTGCAAAATTTTTCTTCACTTTTAAGCATTAAAAGTTTATCTTCAGAAATTCAAATTCTACAAACATAAAGACTTTCATTCACCTGCAACAACAACATTTTGAAACTGAATTAAGAAATTTTGTAAATGCTTCTGCTATCTATCTTCGTATCAACATCATTACTTGGACTTTGTTTCAAACTGATTTCATGTGTCACCCCTGGAGGAACTTTTGGGGGGGGGGGAGGTCTGTACCGGGCGGTACACCTCTACTCTGTTTATTTAAAAGTTGCGCCAGTTGAAACTCCTCTTCTGGAGGAAGGTTGAACTTTATCTATTCTATTAATTCTCTACTTTCTCAGAAGATGTCACCACGTGGAAAATTTTGAGTTTTTGAACTGTGTCACTTTTGATGTGTTTTTGTTTCGCTTGAAGTAAGAAGTGTGAACTTTCTCTTCTAGAGGACACTACTGAAGATCAACAATAGTGCGACCTAGTGCGGAGTCAAAGAACTATTTTGTTGGAGAAATTTTTATTTCAAGAGTTTGTTCTTTGTTAAATTTCCTTCTGTCATTGTTTAAGTTGGCTGTATACCCCTCTTTTTCCCCTTAGTTTTGATCTAGCCAATCCCGAATTTCTTTAATTAATTTTCCACCAATAATGTGTTTCTTTTTCCTCTATGTAGGGGTTTCTTTTCCCGAACCAATAAAGATTTTGTGGGAGGGTGTTTTCTTTCCCCTAACGCCTAGAATCTTCCGCGAGAGGATATAAACTGCTGATTTTGGGGTCTCCGGGCCACTTCTGTTCCATCTTTCAGTGTATTAAGTACATAGCAGGAGGCGGGAAGCGCCTCTTTCTTCTTCAGCCGTTCAACACCAGGTAATGGCCTATTAATAACTTCTTTTCTTGCTAGGTCGGCAGTTTAACACTCGCGGCGGGTTCGAAGCATTTCCATCATGTAACCTTTTCCTAATATGTAATTACTCTTTTCATCTTTTTCTTGTAAAGCTACATATTGGGATAGAGAGTGCTAACCCTCTCGAGCTCCCACTCACATTTGTTTTGAGGTGAACTTATTTTCTCAAACTATTCTTCGGTTATGTAATGTAAAGGGTTCTTCTCTAAGTCACCTCTGTAGTATGGGATTAGCCCTTGCGTTAGTGGCCCAGAGCCAGATTAGGTTTTAAAAACAAAGTGTATTAGGAGTGCAAGTTCGCCTCCTCTCAAATTGTTATTTTAGAGGTCATGTAATCAACCTTCTTTTTATGTAATAGACCTCCGTAGTTTGGGTATTTTACCCCTGTAAATACGTCCTTAGAGGACAGCTTGAAGGTAGAGTTTGATGTGGCCTTGTGATAGGCTTACAATTTTGAGAGCGGATCGCTCTTTGAAATTTGTTTCTGTATGCCTCGTGCAGGCTTTATGTGTAATGTTTGGAGCCAGTGCTCCTGGGCATGAATGGGGTTTTCTGCCCCTTGGCTAAAATTTTTTTTGGAGTAAGGCGGGGCTGATTGCCCAAGAGTTATGAAGTAAGGGCACTGAGCCCGAACCCAGTAATATTGTACCTACATTTTTGCTACTCTGTACCTGTTATGATTGTTACCTCTTGTTTTTGAAAAGAAAATATAACCTAGTTAAATTTTAAATTAATTTTACATTGCACGTTAATTTCGTAGCTTGAAACCCATTCACACCCGCACCTTCTTTCACCTCTACCTACCACGGATATATCCGTAACAATAATAATAATAATAATAATAATAATAATAATAATAATAATAATAATAATAATAATAATAATAATAATAATAATTATATATTATATAATATATATTATGACCTTCCAATGACGTGCAATTACATGTCAGGGAGTCATTGAAGGTCATAAGCATGATAAATGCATGTGGACGGCATGGTGGTAAAATAAACTATTGATGTGCGGCGAATTTATATATTCGTAAGATATGAGCCGACACAACTCGCGAATTGATAGTAGATCTTATGGATGAGAATCGATAGATCAAGCTCGGAACCCCGTGGTACACATCGGACCGCGTATAAAACCGTGTAGTCACAAGCGGGTATCAATAAATACTTGCAGTAACAGTTGAGAAGAAAATCGGCCAGACATCACATCTAGTATAACAGACATTAAGGAGGCCATGGACTGAGCCGGAATTATATGCATTTAATTATCTAACAGGCGTGTGGCGTGACGTATTTCAAGTGGAAAGAACAAACAATAGTAGCGTGTGTTCCTTTGTGGATCTCTGTGATAACGTTCCTCAATGTCAAAACCAGATGTAAAGAAATCAGGATCGTAGTTATGTAGCTTATGGAAAGCAGCCTCGTTTTTTATTGAAATAATGAAGTTGGAATTTGTTTTAAATGTCGATTGTTGAAGAGTACAAAAAGGATCGTGAAGCAATAGAGAGCTCAGCCCGTATATCCGAATTAAAGCTCATAAAATTGAAGAAGTTGAGGCCTAAATACGTTAACAAACTAAGTATAGCATTGAGCGATATAAAATTTACACAGGCCAGTATTAATCTATAACAGTGGATTTAAAAAATATGTACGAATTCGATCTAACCATTCTGTTCAAGTTTCAGGTTGAACTCAAGATGTTGCCTGTATTTGTGAATAAGGAAGTTCATATAGAAGAGATGTCCGAGTAAACTGGTAGGATCCTGGTGGATCCGCACTCTGCCGAGATGAATGAGATGGCTGAAGAAATAACCTGACGACCAATACCCATGGAAAAACGAAGAAGTCAGATGAGTAGTCGAACCTTGCCCTTCTTGTTTACTTGTAGATGCTTATAGTAGAAGTAGATTTTTTTTTAATGTCACACAGGTGATATAAAATGAAATGACTTGAATGTTCTAACGTGCTAACGGTGTTGGTAACGTCATGTAATGCTGCTGCGTATATTAGAATATCGTTTTCCGTTGGTGAATACTAGGGTTAGGCGATCTTTCCTGCGTTGTTTTCGGTGTTTGTGGAACAGTTATAAGGCGTGTGTGATCTTGAATGCCACAGGTAAGTTTTGATGTGCTGATGTGTGAAATATTTGAAGTGGTGATCTTATGGTAATGTATAATTCCGCGGAGTGTTGTGATATGTTTAGTGGATCGACTCAGTGATGGTCGTATGAATAATAGTGAAGCTCTTCAAAGATATTTAGCTCATTTATGTAGGGGATGATGATTTCTCATTATGTGGTGGACATTGTGAAGCGTAAAATATGTAGGGTCATCTAAAGGTATAGTTGACGGTATAAGCAGGGAATGATTTATTGAGTGGTGAATTGCGGTAGTAATGTAATTCTTTGAGATGGCCAATGGTTAGGATAATAGTATTGAAAGGTATTTCCGCCGCGTATATTTGAGTTTATTAGATGAGCGTGTTTCGTAGCGTTGTTTTGAATGCTTTTCGAAGAGTCTGGTTAGGCATGCGAGCTGACATGAGTTTAATTTGGTATCACATGGGTAGCGGAATGTATTTACGAATATACGAGTAGGATCTTCGACAAGCTACTCGAACGACTATTTGATTGTGAGATTATTGTCACCTGTACTGTAGATCAGCTTGTAGTATTGCTAGATGTAGTAAGTTAGCGCTGTAGGTGTATTTTCAGCAGGATGGAATGGAGCCGATGCAACGCAGATCGTCTGGCACTTGATAGTTTGCTTATTTATGTCAGTAGATAGTACCTTTTCGGGTGCAGCCACATGACGCCGTTGGTTGGACGGAGACATGCAGTTAATTGATCATGGAGCACTGATATTATTATGTATTTGATGGATTTTCGGTGTTTATCATGCGCTGTTAGAAAATTCAAGTTATTACTCAGTTAGTTAGGTAATTATAATGAAGTAATAAGAGAAGTAGAGCAGGGAGGACAGGTTCGTCTAGTAATACGTCAGAAATGAACAAACAAGATGATCGATTTGAGACTGAAATTGCTGATTTTCCATTATATCAATTTATATTTATTTAAATGAAACAGTGTTGCGTAATGATGTGATTTTAACTTAATGACTGACAATTATTTTTCAAGATGGACTTGATTCTTTAATACGGTGCGGTTGTGATGCACAAAGTTAATATTTTTTTACGTTGCATATTCAGTTGTTCAGTTGTAGCCAGTTAATTTCATTTTATTAAAATTATTATACTTCCAATTTCTCATTGCAAATATTCATTTATGCCTAGTTTTAGTGAGCTTATTATCTTGAATCTGATGTTAGATTATTATTGGACTAAGTATTGATAGGATGTGACCTCTTCCTTTCCGAAGGGCCATGCCCTGAGTGGAAGATCATGTAACCCCTGAATACTAGTCGAGCGAAATTATAAAATTTATTATCATCTCCGAGTTAGGCGTCCCACGAACGGTCACATAGGGTATATTTAATAGTTTTTGGCTACCCAACAGCGGGGCCTGAAAAGGAAGCAACGGGATATGATAGCAAAGGTTCAGTTAGGCAAATGAGAAATTGGAAGGTTGTGTCGGTTAATCAAAGATCAGATTGTTTGTTCATTCATGTTTATTGCGGTAGCTATCAGTCATTTCGGTACGGGTTCGGGTCCATCAGGGCCTAAATAGTCAACTGATATACTTAGCGGATAGCGAGTAGAGTTAGGTAGGTGACATTTGAGGAACGGTAGGAGAATAAAGACATTTATTGTTCGGTTACCATAACATTAATAATGGCGTCGTTGGCACAAGTCAAGGCACTGTTAGAAGAACTGGCAGGAAGGGTAACGAAAGCGCAAGAATCACAGGAAGTCGCTCTGAAAGAAATGAGAGAATCGCAAGAAACATTGGCGAAAGAAATAAGAGAATTGCAAGAGACAACGGGGAAAGTAATGAAAGAATTGCAAGACACAACGGCAAAAGAAATAAGAGAGGCACAGGAAACAATGGCAATGGAAATGAGAAAAGAGAACCAGGAAAGGCAGGAGGCGACCAACAGAGAAATCAGGGAGAACCAACGGATCGTTTCTGAAATAGTCCAGCAGAATTCGAAGGTAATGCAAGAAGAAATGCTAGCACTGGGGTCGCGGATGTCCGAGATACAGGCTGACATACTAGAGGACATGAAAAATTTGAGGAATGAAGTTACAACGGTCATAAACGAAAACAGGAAAGAAGTCAATGAAATGTTCGCCGAATTTAAGGCCGAGCTGAAGGTGAACGTGAGCGATATCCAAGCACAGGTTGACCGCGATCTAAATGTGTTAAAGGAGGAAGTAGTAATTATACAAGGAAAGATCGTTGAATCGAGCACCAGCTGGGAAGACAAGTTCAAAAAGATATCTGAAGATGTTGGGGAAATCAACAGAGGTGTTCATGAGGAGATGAACACAGCAAAAGAAGACATCAGTAGCAAGTTCCAGTTGATCATCGACGAGTCAGATAAAAACCGAACACTGATTGGTCAGCAAATAAAGAAATTGAGCGATGAGCTTGAGAACGTACAAAAGGACATTCAAAACATGAAAATTGACAGCGAAACAACGAAGAGGCTTGTACTGACCACTTTAGAGAAATCATCGTCAACGGATAACGAAAGGAAGACAGAAATAGATTGCCAATTTGAGATTCCAATATGCAATACTGATAGTAGCGAGAACGGCGTCATGCATACTGGGAATGGTACCCAGATAATTAATGTGATTCGCACTAATGAGGATAGACCGAAAAAGTTCACTGGGAACATTAAGTCTGGAATGACTCCTCGGGGTTTTATCCGAGAAATTGAAGAGTATTTCCGTGAGGCGAAGATAATACGTGAAAGACAACTCAAAGCGGTAGAACGTCACCTGGACGGAGCGCCACTGATATGGTATAAGGCGTTCAGATATGTTTTCGAGGATTATACCGGATTTAAACAGGCGTTTTTAGAGAGGTTTTGGGGAATTGATGTTCAACAGAATGTTAGGTTGGAGCTATACTCAAAAAAATACTCTCTCGGTGGACCAAGCTGCTTTTCAGATTACTTTACTATGCAATTCCACCGTCTAAAAGAGTTAGATTCACCGCCGACAGAACTAGAAATGGTACGAGCTATAATTAAACAATTTCCGCCTGACGTTCAGCGATTGTTAACTGCAGCAAATGTACAATCTGCAGTACATGCTGAGGCAGTACTGAGACAACTTGACAGTACGAATACGCAGGTTGGAAACCGAATAATAAAACACATAGAGCCATCGGTGAATGTCGCTACACCAGTGGAACGAGAAGAAGACTGTCGAGGAAATAATCAATGCCATTGTGCGAAGAGGTGGAAGCAAGAGAGATATGATAACCAAGATAGTAACCAGCAACATAGAGAATGGACATCGCCTCAGAATAACAATGGAAGGTACTCGCGATTTAGGAGAATGGCACACTGGAACTATCATCGGGATAGATGGCCGTGCCGGAGAAACAGAAGCCAGGGAAGACCAGGACAGAGGAGTGAAGATCGAAATGGGGACGTCGATCAGGAAAAAAGGAAATACCTGGAAGAATTGAAACACCAACAAGAGGCAAAGCGTTGGGAGGAAGCAATTAGGAACCAGGAAATGAATGCGGACTGTGTAGGTGCGACAAGTCTCCAATACCAGCAACAGCAAAGGGATGATGCTTTAAGTAGAACGCTCAATCCTGGTGCAATTCCGTTTGAGGCTAATCCCAAAGAGAGGAACGGGGTGAAAAAAAAACAACGACAACTTAGAATTTGAAGAAGATAAGATAGATCTTGATGAACAGCTGAATAGGCAACGAGAATGGATTATCAGCAATATAGAGTCTTGGGAATTCGAGCCCGAAGAGTTATTAGAAGACCGCCAGTCGGGCGAAGTTGAAATAAAAAGAGGACTTCCTATCATCTGGGTAGCAATATTGGGCGTCAGAGTATACTCTTTATTAGATACAGGCGCCAGCATTAGCATTATTTCAAGGGTATTTTTCACGGAACTTCAAGGCAGAGCACGAATTCCTGTCATACCGGTGGCCAATGTAAAGATAAGAGGGATCATACCTGACAAAGTTGCCAGTTGTAAGGTGCAAACCTTTCTACCGGTGGAGATTGGAAGGGTCACATTTGAACATCCGTTCTTGGTAATGGATAAAATCCAACACAATGTAATAATAGGCTCAGACTTTATAAGAGAAAACAACATCGTTATCGATTTGAACAGAGAGGAGATTCGGATCAGACACAATAATGAGGAACGAACGCATGTTACTGCTAGAATTGAAAATAAAAGGGTATGTGAATTACATAAAACCATGAACATTTCGGTCGAAAAGGTAATGCAGTTAGCAGAGGAAATCATGGAGAAATATGACTCAGAAGACCTGCGAGAAACTACGACTGAAGAAGGAATTGGAGGTACGGCTGGACAGGGTCTCTAGATGGGCATTATATGCACAACAATTTGACCTTCAAATACAGTATTTCCCTGGGAAGTCAAATGTATTAGCCGATAGTTTGAGCAGGAATCCTCCGGAAGGTGTGCGAGAAATGAATGTCATAGAAATAACAGCTGAGGACGAGGAATGCCTCCAAGATCTGAAACGTTTATCAGAGTTGCAGATGAATGACCGATGTTTAAGATCAATAATTGAAGAGTGTCAAAGAGTCGATGATAGGCCAGATAATCACGGAGTGAATGCGCTAACGGCTGAGTACGTCTACAATAACAATTTGCTATATAAATTTATAGATAAGGAGAAGAAGAAATTAAGGGTAGTCGTCCCGCATAAACTGAGATGCAAATTAATATGGTACGTACACCGTATGATTGCTCACGGTGGAGTTGATAAATTGACAGCTACAATTGGTGAGACGTTCACGTGGGTTGGATTGAGAAGACATGTTAGGAAAATAATTAGAACATGTGACATCTGTCAGCGTGTGAAACACAGCTCAATATTATTATACCAACAGCCAATTCCTATAATACCAGATAACCCCAGAGAAATTTTCGCAATGGATTTATATGGTGTGTTACCAGTCAGTAAACGAGGTAACCGGTTCATCTTGGTGACCCTAGATCTCATGTCGAAGTTTGTATCGTTACAACCAATCAGGAAGGCTAACTCGAAATCCATCATCAGAGCGTTAGAAAGACAGGTTATACCAGAAATGGGAAAACCGAGTTGCGTAATCACTGATCACGGGACTCAATTTACATCTAAAGAGTTTGCTGAGGCGCTTGCAAGGATGAACATTCAACACAGGTTTAGTTCAATTAGGCATCCAGAGTCGAACGCTGCAGAGAGGATTATGCGGGAAATCTCCAAGCACTGCAGAATTTTCTGCTCGGAACGTCATTGGACATGGGCGACATACTTACCAACGATCGCAGAATGCATGAATAATACTTGGCATGAGTCAATTGACAACATTCCTAGCACGCTTCATCTGAATCATCATCCTCGGCGTCCTTGGAATGATATTATCCCAAGACGTGTAGATGAAGTGCCTGAAGCTGAAGATAACGTTCGACGAGCAAAGTTACGCATGGTAAAACAAGCGGAGAAAAGAGCGAAAAAAATGAGATATAGGAAGTTCCGGAAACCATTGGAGATTGGGACCTATGTTTTAATTAAAAAGCCTGCTGTTTCTGATCCCAAAGCAAGATTTTTCTCGAAGTTTGCCCACCTATACATTGGACCATTTAAGATCGTGGAAGATTTAGGCAATAACGCCTATAGGATTCAAAGTATGGACTCAAAGAACATGTCAATATACAATTCTGCCAATTTGCGTCAATATTACTTTCCTATCACCAGAGAAGAAGAGGAAACTAATCTCGTTTTTGAAGATGGTACGACGGACGACGAACTGAGTGAAGACAATCCTATGGACGGAGAGGAAGACACCTGTTAAGTTTGGCAACGGATACCGCTAAGATAAGGGTGACGAGTTAATAGAAGAATGGATAAGTTCTGATCTGGAAGATAAGTGCGAGTTGTTCGGTCATGAAGTTAGAATTTGGTAACATTAGAAGAAAAAGGAAAAGGAATTTTGTTATTCAGAATCACATGATAAGAAATTTCTCCCTATGTTCAAAATTTCTTCTCCAAGTAAGGGGGGAATATGACCTTCCAATGACGTGCAATTACATGTCAGGGAGTCATTGAAGGTCATAAGCATGATAAATGCATGTGGACGGCATGGTGGTAAAATAAACTATTGATGTGCGGCGAATTTATATATTCGTAAGATATGAGCCGACACAACTCGCGAATTGATAGTAGATCTTATGGATGAGAATCGATAGATCAAGCTCGGAACCCCGTGGTACACATCGGACCGCGTATAAAACCGTGTAGTCACAAGCGGGTATCAATAAATACTTGCAGTAACAGTTGAGAAGAAAATCGGCCAGACATCACATCTAGTATAACAGACATTAAGGAGGCCATGGACTGAGCCGGAATTATATGCATTTAATTATCTAACAGGCGTGTGGCGTGACGTATTTCAAGTGGAAAGAACAAACAATAGTAGCGTGTGTTCCTTTGTGGATCTCTGTGATAACGTTCCTCAATGTCAAAACCAGATGTAAAGAAATCAGGATCGTAGTTATGTAGCTTATGGAAAGCAGCCTCGTTTTTTATTGAAATAATGAAGTTGGAATTTGTTTTAAATGTCGATTGTTGAAGAGTACAAAAAGGATCGTGAAGCAATAGAGAGCTCAGCCCGTATATCCGAATTAAAGCTCATAAAATTGAAGAAGTTGAGGCCTAAATACGTTAACAAACTAAGTATAGCATTGAGCGATATAAAATTTACACAGGCCAGTATTAATCTATAACAGTGGATTTAAAAAATATGTACGAATTCGATCTAACCATTCTGTTCAAGTTTCAGGTTGAACTCAAGATGTTGCCTGTATTTGTGAATAAGGAAGTTCATATAGAAGAGATGTCCGAGTAAACTGGTAGGATCCTGGTGGATCCGCACTCTGCCGAGATGAATGAGATGGCTGAAGAAATAACCTGACGACCAATACCCATGGAAAAACGAAGAAGTCAGATGAGTAGTCGAACCTTGCCCTTCTTGTTTACTTGTAGATGCTTATAGTAGAAGTAGATTTTTTTTTAATGTCACACAGGTGATATAAAATGAAATGACTTGAATGTTCTAACGTGCTAACGGTGTTGGTAACGTCATGTAATGCTGCTGCGTATATTAGAATATCGTTTTCCGTTGGTGAATACTAGGGTTAGGCGATCTTTCCTGCGTTGTTTTCGGTGTTTGTGGAACAGTTATAAGGCGTGTGTGATCTTGAATGCCACAGGTAAGTTTTGATGTGCTGATGTGTGAAATATTTGAAGTGGTGATCTTATGGTAATGTATAATTCCGCGGAGTGTTGTGATATGTTTAGTGGATCGACTCAGTGATGGTCGTATGAATAATAGTGAAGCTCTTCAAAGATATTTAGCTCATTTATGTAGGGGATGATGATTTCTCATTATGTGGTGGACATTGTGAAGCGTAAAATATGTAGGGTCATCTAAAGGTATAGTTGACGGTATAAGCAGGGAATGATTTATTGAGTGGTGAATTGCGGTAGTAATGTAATTCTTTGAGATGGCCAATGGTTAGGATAATAGTATTGAAAGGTATTTCCGCCGCGTATATTTGAGTTTATTAGATGAGCGTGTTTCGTAGCGTTGTTTTGAATGCTTTTCGAAGAGTCTGGTTAGGCATGCGAGCTGACATGAGTTTAATTTGGTATCACATGGGTAGCGGAATGTATTTACGAATATACGAGTAGGATCTTCGACAAGCTACTCGAACGACTATTTGATTGTGAGATTATTGTCACCTGTACTGTAGATCAGCTTGTAGTATTGCTAGATGTAGTAAGTTAGCGCTGTAGGTGTATTTTCAGCAGGATGGAATGGAGCCGATGCAACGCAGATCGTCTGGCACTTGATAGTTTGCTTATTTATGTCAGTAGATAGTACCTTTTCGGGTGCAGCCACATGACGCCGTTGGTTGGACGGAGACATGCAGTTAATTGATCATGGAGCACTGATATTATTATGTATTTGATGGATTTTCGGTGTTTATCATGCGCTGTTAGAAAATTCAAGTTATTACTCAGTTAGTTAGGTAATTATAATGAAGTAATAAGAGAAGTAGAGCAGGGAGGACAGGTTCGTCTAGTAATACGTCAGAAATGAACAAACAAGATGATCGATTTGAGACTGAAATTGCTGATTTTCCATTATATCAATTTATATTTATTTAAATGAAACAGTGTTGCGTAATGATGTGATTTTAACTTAATGACTGACAATTATTTTTCAAGATGGACTTGATTCTTTAATACGGTGCGGTTGTGATGCACAAAGTTAATATTTTTTTACGTTGCATATTCAGTTGTTCAGTTGTAGCCAGTTAATTTCATTTTATTAAAATTATTATACTTCCAATTTCTCATTGCAAATATTCATTTATGCCTAGTTTTAGTGAGCTTATTATCTTGAATCTGATGTTAGATTATTATTGGACTAAGTATTGATAGGATGTGACCTCTTCCTTTCCGAAGGGCCATGCCCTGAGTGGAAGATCATGTAACCCCTGAATACTAGTCGAGCGAAATTATAAAATTTATTATCATCTCCGAGTTAGGCGTCCCACGAACGGTCACAATATATATAATATATATATATATATATATTATAATAATATATTATATTATATTATATTATATTATATTATATTATATTATATTATATTATATTATATTATATTATATAATTATATAATAATAATATTATATTATTATTATTATTATTATTATTATTATTATTATTATTATTATTCATCAAAAAAGGAACTCTTATTGTGTCAAGGTTAGGACTCCCATACACGTGATGACCTTGCGGCTGTCCTACTCCTGAAGAGGAACTATTTCACATTATTTACTTCACTTTATTACCTCTAGATGATCCTGGTCGTTCTCGCTCAGTCTACCTGCTTTCTTAGCTAATGCCCTTAGAGGCTCGGGTTCAATCTCCCACTCTCTTACAGATGTAAGTGTGACAGATTCTGGTATGTAGTTGAAGTTAATGCCACCACCTGGAAAGAGCAGCACGATAGGTCACAGCTGTACTTGACCATCACTATCACTGCGTCCAGTCGTCACTTCAGAACACTTTGATATCTTCAAGTCACTCACGGTCATCTGGTGGTCAACAGAACTTTGCATCCTAAGAAACGCATAATTGAAACGTCCTGTAATGATAAAATTTCCTCTTTCACGCTTCTTAGAGCGAAACCGTATTTTGGTGCTTCTCTGTCGGTCTTTTCTTTTCGTTTTCAACTCGTGTAGACCCGGATATTTTCTCTGCTCATGGCTGCGTTCATAAGCAGGAACTCTCCCTTTACCTCTTCATTCATAACGTCGCTTTTTTCTCAACTAGAAGTGCCGGTGTGGTACAAGTTCACATCAGCTAAGTTTTCGTCCACAGACCTTCCCAATAACTGGAACCACGTCAGAACGCTGCCGGATAATGTCAAAAATTTAGTTACTTGGGGAAATGTTCATTATCTACCGAAGCAATCCCATTTTTGCCTGCTGTGATTGGAGTAATGTGCCCTTTTAGCTATAGCCGACCAGTCGGTGCTGTGTAATGGAACAAGTCAGTCCGATGTATCTTTGTTTTCAAAAGCGTTGATTCCTTATCACAAAGAACTAGACCTACCATGATCCTTCTGATTAAATGTCCTTAATGCTTAATATTCCTGCACAGGTACCTCAAGTATGGGAAACTGTCTACAATCCTGAAAGAAATTATAGTCACTTCGTTGGAGCCAGATGGTTGGCTGTATCCAGGTACTCACTTTTCAGTACTTTATTGAACATTCCTCTGCAGGTTTTGTGTAGTGTTGTCAAAGACGTGAGTGAATAGCAGAGGCCAATAATGCTTATTACTGGTGCACACCTATTGTCCATATAATCATACAAAACGTCGCAACTTGCACCCTGCTAATTAGCGTTTTGAGTATACGCTGATTCCGACGAACATTCTACAGTGTACCACTTGGTGCATCACACGGTCAAAGGCGTTCTCCACATCAATTTACGGGATACATCCGTACATTTGTAGTGTCCATCTAAACTTCCATATTTCAATCTGTGAACTCATCCAATTACATTTTCTTCAGAATGATTACTAACAATGGAATATACATATCATTATCTTCATTTTGTAGTGACTTGGTCTAAATTACACTGACTGACAGTGCAAATGCAACACCAAGAAGGAGTGGTCAGAACTTTATGCCAATTGCAGGGTAGACTGACGTCACTGAGGTATGCTCATGATGTGAAATGCGCCGCTGTGCTGCGCACGTAGCGAACGATAAATGGGACACGGCGTTGGCGAATGGCCCACTTCGTACCGTGATTTCTCAGCCGACAGTCATTGTAGAACGTGTTGTCGTGTGCCACAGGACACGTGTATAGCTAAGAATGCCAGGCCGCCGTCAACGGAGGCATTTCCAGCAGACAGACGACTTTACGAGGGGTATGGTGATCGGGCTGAGAAGGGCAGGTTGGTCGCTTCGTCAAATCGCAGCCGATACCCATAGGGATGTGTCCACGGTGCAGCGCCTGTGGCGAAGATGGTTGGCGCAGGGACATGTGGCACGTGCGAGGGGTCCAGGCGCAGCCCGAGTGACGTCAGCACGCGAGGATCGGCGCATCCGCCGCCAAGCGGTGGCAGCCCCGCACGCCACGTCAACCGCCATTCTCCATTCTTCAGCATGTGCAAGACACCCTGGCTGTTCCAATATCGACCAGAACAATTTCCCGTCGATTGGTTGAAGGAGGCCTGCACTCCCGGCGTCCGCTCAGAAGACTACCATTGACTCCACAGCATAGACGTGCACGCCTGGCATGGTGCCGGGCTAGAGCGATTTGGATGAGGGAATGGCGGAACGTCGTGTTCTCCGATGAGTCACGCTTCTGTTCTGTCAGTGATAGTCACCGCAGACGAGTGTGGCGTCGGCGTGGAGAAAGGTCAAATCCGGCAGTAACTGTGGAGCGCCCTACCGCTAGACAACGCGGCATCATGGTTTGGGTCGCTATTGCGTATGATTCCACGTCACCTCTAGTGCGTATTCAAGGCACGTTAAATGCCCACCGCTACGTGCAGCATGTGCTGCGGCCGGTGGCACTCCCGTACCTTCAGGGGCTGCCCAATGCTCTGTTTCAGCAGGATAATGCCCGCCCACACACTGCTCGCATCTCCCAACAGGCTCTACGAGGTGTACAGATGCTTCCGTGGCCAGCGTACTCTCCGGATCTCTCACCAATCGAACACGTGTGGGATTTCACTGGACGCCGTTTGCAAACTCTGCCCCAGCCTCGTACGGACGACCAACTGTGGCAAATGGTTGACAGAGAATGGAGAACCATCCCTCAGGACACCATCCGCACTCTTATTGACTCTGTACCTCGACGTGTTTCTGCGTGCATCGCCGCTCGCGGTGGTCCTACATCCTACTGAGTCGATGCCGTGCGCATTGTGTAATCTGCATATCGGTTTGAAATAAGCATCAATTATTCGTCCGTGCCGTCTCTGTTTTTCCCCCAACTTTCATCCCTTTCGAACCACTCCTTCTTGGTGTTGCATTTGCTCTGTCAGTCAGTGTATTTACTCCTACATCGCCACTGCATCACATATTTTAAAAATAGTTTACGTAAGATGGTACTTCGGATACAAGAGCGTAACATCAATGTTCCTCACTGCTCGTCGTTCATCCTTTGATAATACTGTAATTAGAGTAATTACAGTGGTCTCTGCATGTTCCCTCCTTGAAAATACTGTGAGGGTCTCAACATATTAGTCTGATGCCCTCGGCTACCGTGAACTATCCTGCTGCAGATACTTCAACATGCACCTTACCGAGGTAAATGATTATAGCAGCTACGTATGACTTCCAGAATTGCAACATTGCCAAAAAGTTCTGCACATGACCTCAATGAACTCGAGATAGAGATTCTGAAACTTCGTTGACCAGACTTTACTGTCAGCTGACACCCATAGCCCATAATTCCGAAGATGCGCTTCTGGTGAAGAATTACTATTATTATTCATGTCCCTTTATCATTTTCCAGTTGAGATGTTGATGAAATATGCTGAAGAGTTCTCCGTGATAATGTGCACATTTCCCAGCCTTCATCATATTGATCTGACGAGTGTTAAGTGTTGGAGAATACAGCGCAAAACTTCCTTGTCCTAGACTCAGACAACAGGATGAGCTGAATAAACATCGACCTGTAACAAAAGAAATACAATAGTGGCCTTAGACAGCAAAAAATGTCAGCTGATATCGTGATCATAACCTAGGGACCTCCAGTTTTGTATGTAATCCAAGCCACGGGGACGTGCATTTCCATTTTAAAACTCCACGAAGAAAGGCCGGGTTTCGAACCATGGAGCCTTGACAAGAAGCCACTCAATCCGCCACTCAGGTATCACGCATCCGGAGCGTAGTGCAATGTAAGGTGTTAATTTAAAGTATTCTTATGTTAACAGAAATATGTTTCGAGAAGTTTGAAAGCTGGAAAAAATGACAGGTGGTGGCTTACGCGGTCTATGTACTGCTTCTTCCCTTGTGGACCGTGTCATCAGAGGAACCATGAGGCTGAGCGCGCACCAGTTAATTAGAACAAGACAGAACATTTTTAGATAGGATTAGTTACACAATGTCATTATTTCCTTATGGAGCAACGCAGACAAGTTAGTCAACGGATTAACGTTTGCAACTTTCTCATAAGTCAGCGTTAGGCTATCGACAAGAACGACTGGTTTTCATGCGATGTGTGATGAAATTTTGTTCTGCTGGCACAGAAAAATGGAGGAACATGAAAACGGAAATCTAATGGAAAACCTGTGGAAGAAAGAGACAGAAAATGTTCACGTGGCAGGTAAGTGGGTTACATGAACGATGTTGATCCACGAAATATCACTGTAATATTTGTCACAAACGAAAGGTAATTATTGATTTACTCAAATAAAGTCTCAAATTCCAGGTTGATTAAGAAATACCGTCGTTACTAGCAAGAAATATCTATACGTATTTACTGGCTGTAAATAGGAGTCCATGGTGTTGCATTCCGCTGCTTGCGCCGTCTTTTGTTTCTTTGTTGAGGTCCAGTACTGGCACCGACGAATGGGAGTGCTATGTCTGCGATTTTTGTTATCTTTTGCCATATGAAAAATATGTCTTGCATTCCGCTGCTCGCGACGTCTCTCTTTTTAGCGAATGGGAGTGCGGCTATTTTGTTGAAAAATAGCATGATCCCTGGACCAATACATAGTTCAATGAATCACTTAATGCACATGAAGTGACATCCCATCAAATTACATCGAATGAGAAAAGTCAATAAAACTACACCAAAGAACTTCAGTGAGCAAAGACATCACAGACGACAGTGTTGGACAAATAAAACACTTACGGAAGCGCTGCGACGTAGCAGAAATAGTTGTTGTAAGGCAGTAAAGTATGTATTCTCTAAAATGAAATATTTCGTATTATTTCTTAATCAACCTGGGATTTGAGACTTTATTTGAGTAAAAGCAATTACTATCTTCCATTTGTGATAAATATTACAGTGACATTTCGTGGATCAATATCATTCACGTAACTGAGAACTTAAATGTAACAATATTTCTTAAAGGCCCATAATTTGCAAAGCTAGTACTTGGATTAATAGCCTTTCACATATAATTTCCTGAATTAAATTTGTCTGCGACACGTTCATATTTATGTATTCAATTTTTCACGAACCTTGTCGTGCCTCTGACAAAAAATAGTTCTTGAATTCGTTTCTTATTTTAAGTTGCCTCATTCGTAAGTCTGTGAATTCAGATATTCCGATAGGACACGACTCTAGAAGGAACTGAATTTCTAAATTTTAGCTTTGTACGCGTTCAGCCATCACAATAATACCTACTATGTCAGGTTGAACGTTTATCTCTGTTGCATAAACTCGGAACCTACTGAGTAATATACCAAGGAAACGGGAGTATCTAGTTTTGTCTTCTATAAAACTGTTGACTATGTCTTGTCTAGGCTATGAGGTGTGTGTTCTAAATCTAAGACCTTCATCACTCCTGTGACAACATCGAAACGAGATCGGTAATCCACAAAATATCAAGATTAAAAGACGGAATTTCTTTACTATAAAAAGATTATAAGCGGTGAGAAGCTCCTTAAATGAAAGACATAATGTGTGTCACTTTGCTACCGATCGAATCTATTCTCATTTCTCTTCTTCCCTGTCCGAGCTAGTGCGTACTATCCTCCTTCCACGAAAGTCGACCAAGTATCTGTATATGAATCAGATACTGTGGACACTGCTCCCTACCAGGATCGTATGCTTATCACTGTGTTAAAAGATGACACATGTTGATAAATGATCGTCAGTCCAACGCTATGTGTCGTGTGTAAACGCGGTTCTGTCGATGAAAATGTGGTCCTTCATAATGTACCGGTCATAATGTACTGGCTTACCTGCGCTGTGGTGTATTTACCATGAAAAGGCCTGCTCCCTGAACCAACAACCGCTGGTCAGCACCGGTTTGTGTTTGACCTTCCTGTTTCGAAGTTATAAATATCCCTGGTAACAACCTGTTGGCATGACAGCGAGGAAACGTGTAACAATGCCCGAATGATCTGTCTAGAATGTGTTCTCGCGATAATATAAATGGATGTACTGGAAGTAGTCAAAATAGCAGACAAACTGTTAGTTGGTTCTGTTGTTCGGAACCAGGGTTGGGCAACATATCGAGATTCAAAGGCGTGGATTGACGACTACGGGGATTAGCTGATTTCTGGCATTTCTTCCAATTACTTGTGCCAGGCTCCTTACTTTCAAGTATCTTATCCGACGTCCCTTGGTCAACTCTTGTTCTTTTCCTACCCCGACAGTAAAATATCCGTGGCCTATGAAATATTTCATTCTCACGCCCTTCGTGGCTCTTGTCTTTCTTCGGCCGATACCTTAATTTTCTGAAATTGTCTTGCTTTGACAAATCGGTGTGTGTTCTACATCTAAGACGTTCACCACTCCTGTGACAACATCTTTCCCCTCTGATCAGTGCTAACATAGGATAGTTTTTTCAGTTGTACTTCCTCTTAAGCAACAATCACCACCACCACCACCACCACCACAACACATCGATGACGACCTAACAACAGATCGGGAGAACAGATTCAGTACTCGAAGATCGCTTGCTATAAGGATTTGAATTAATTTCTACCATGAATTCACATGCCAACCTTGGAAATTTGTTTTGTATTTTCACTTTCAATTGCTCGCATATGAATACGTGGTACAAGGGTTGAAAATAAAATTTCCCTCACATGGGTATGATAAAGTAAGGCTGTCATTGTCATCCTTATTGATTCTGTGAGTCAAAATTGTTTCAGAACCTAAGGAATGTCGGTTTGAGATTCTGCTGCATTCTTCTCTACGGACTGCCGTTGCTTTTCTTTTGAACGCCTGGTCTGCAACAACGTAATTTTGTGACGCCTTACTTTCCAGCATGAACTTCATTCAAAATCGGGTACAGACTCGGTTAACTAATGAACGTAAAAAACTCGGTGTAATCGCTTTCTCACCCTACAAAGGCTATTCTAAACGAAATATCCTGCCAAATGTCACACGAAGTAGAGAGGTGGGTGTATAGTTCTAATTTACATTCATGCCATCTTAATGTCATTGCCTGATGCAATTTGTTTAGTGTTTCTATGTAGAGTTAAAATTCATTGTTTAAAAGATGAAACTATTCGAATATGTTAGGCGATCACTGCAGCATTTAGACTGCTGTCTACTCTCCTAAACAGTGATGGTCACTGTTTCGTTACTTGTGCTGCAACCAGAATGTATGCCTTATTTGCCGACCTGATCTGTGCTAGGAATTGTTATTGTTGTTTGTGAAGAAGAGTTAGAGTGTATTACCAGGTGGGTAGAAACACAGTCACCTAATTCAGTAACAACAGATGTCAGTGGGATTTCTTATGCCGTTTACTGGTTGGTAGACATGAAGATGTCTCGGCAGTTAAAGCTACTGAGAGTCTGATATTAAAATTGAGGTCATTTCCAGACTGAGTGGATCAGATGATAGAAGCGATGACTTCTCAGCCCATGTTGGTTCGATGGTTCTTGAATGTGATCAAATACACCAACCGCAGGTCGCTAGCATTCTTATCACGTAATGGAAAACCTGTGGGGCAATCTTCCAGTACCTTGTTCCTACAAAAATGGCCAAAAAAGGTAGCTAGGCATAATCATGGCTGTCACGTCAGTGGCTACCATATTAGTTCATTTTGAGCAGCTGTAATTTCTCTAAGTTGTATTAACGTCCTAGTATAAGTTCCTGAAAGTCAACAGTGTTTAGCGTTTGCTTCTGCGGTGTGTGTTTGTCCAATAGGTGTGCAGCTACTGGCCTGTATTTCGTTTCCTCCTTTCAAATATAATGTTCTACTCTGAGGAACAATATCAATGTTTTAGTTACGGCATTTCTTTTAAAGAAAGAATTAGCTTAAAATTAAAATAAGAAGAAGCAAAGAAAGAGACAATACCTCTTATACCTCTAATCTAAAAATTCAACATTCTGTAGAAGAACCAGACCATTCACAGCGTGTAAAAGCGTCCCTGCCCATTTTCACCTCTTTAGCTCTTTGCTTTCTTAGTCATAGCCTGAGCTTCTGCCTTTTGGAGTCGCTGGTTACCAAGTGTTGTTCTGTTTCCCTTAGGTTTTTTTTTTCTCTGGGTATTTTAACATGTATTTTCGATTGCAGTTTCATTATCATAGCTGATAGCCCTATCACGTAACCTACTTTTTAACGTTTCCTGTCCAACACACTTTGTCTGTGATACACGCGCTCAGACTAAAGGGATGACACTTTATTTTGAGCGTTTGCGAGTGCTTACTAAGCAGATTACTACAACTGAAATCTCGATACATCGCTTGACTGTTTCCATCATTAGAGCGAACGGCAGTAAATGTCGCCCTACCGTAATTTCACTGTACAGTTGACCCCATCAAGGGAGTGATGTACCCTCAGATTTTTCTCCCTTGAATGTGCGCAGTCGCCGGAATCATATACTAGATTATGGCATTCAGTTGATTAACTGGTAAAACACTCGAGCAGTGGGCGTCTGTGAAGCAACATGATAAAAAATATAATGTTAACAAAAGTGAATAAGAAACTTTATCCCTGCCAGGATGCATTCTCAAACAAAAACAAAATAACAATGTAGGCAACACTAACATGTGGACAAGTGACACCCACCGTTCGAGCGTTCTGCCACTTTCTGCATCAAAATCCCTTGGTATTCGGGGGATAGTGGGTTCCAACCCTTCTGTCGGCAGCTCTGAAGATGGTTTTCCATGGTTTCCCATTTTCACACCACCCAAATGCTGGAGATGTACCTGAATAAAAGCCACCGCGACCCCGTTATCATTCCTAGCCTTCCTGTCCGATCGTCGCCATAAGACCAAACTGTCTCGGTGCGACGTAAAGCAACTTCTAACAAAAAATATCCCCTTGGATTGGCCATCATCTGCATAAACTATTTATTGATTACCACGGCTACGCTCAGATCTTTCAAAATAATCCTAAAGCACCCTCCCCCTCCGCTAGAGTTACCAATTCTGAAAAGAGAAAATTACCAGTACCCCCTCCCAATTTTCCTATAACACACGCGTCCTCCGTTCGGCTCATAGATAGTTCGGTACACGAATTTCGAAAAAAAAAAAATGGTAATTCACTAATCGGAAAGAGCCTGCGTAGCTCAGCCCGCATTGCAAGGGCCTCCCATCGCTGTGTTCTGTGGTTCTAACCCCGGTCACTCCATTTGGGATTTCCCTGTGATCTCTCATTCCAGCAACATTTGAATATCATTTCATATGGCAACGTTAATCTTTGCCCCACAGGATTGCCGCAGGCTTCGGCAGACGGCATAATTTATATTCTCGTCACTAGATGGGGGATTCATACCTTACATTCCTGCCCCATCTAAATGACTGGAAACAGGCTGAGAATTTCAATTTCCACATAGTACACTCTCACTAAAGACGCACTCAAACTATTTTGATCATCAGTTTATAAATTTGCTTATGGCATGCTCAACAGTCTTGTTATAAAATTGCTTTTACCCCAGGTAACCTTGATGCACATTTTCTTGGAAATATTTAGCTCAATTTTCAGTACTGAGACCATAATTCTACATTGCCAAAGGAACCACCGCACGGCTAGGTAGGGCCATCTGCGAGGGGAAAATACCGCTCGTCCATTTTTGTAATACAGCTAGCCTCAAATCCGTGGCTTGTCACTTCACGCAGGAGATGATCAAAATACATAGAGCGAAATCGCGACATTTTGGAAGACGACGGGAAATTAGTAATAATTTCTGGCTAATAACTCATATTATGAGAGATTTCGGCAATGTCATTAGCGTGGAAGTAATTAAGAGCTGTAACAGCATTCGATGAAGCTAACTTCACAGGGGGATATATATTTCATTATACCCTGAGAGAAGTTAGCCTGTCTGTCGGCAGAATTACGTTACATGACATGCAGCTCACATACGCTGGAATATCGTCCACGGAATTAATTAATTACGCCCGTGAAAAAAGCAGGAGAAACCAACGTACAACATCATAGTGATCGGAAAAATAGGCGGAATCTCTGGCGTGAGTCTCAAAGAAATCGGTCCAGCGGTTATCAAATGGAACGATTGCATCATAATAGATAACGCGTGGTACCGCGTCCCTTGAGTGCGTAAAAATACCCTTTTCAAAATTTAGAGCAGCAGTTAGCGATCATTAGTCCGAGATGACGAACCTGTGATAGTCGATACTAAGAAGAAGAACTACAGAACTACAGAAATTTAAATGTTAGAAGCTAGACCTGAAAATCCCACAAGCCAGTTGGCCTTTAAAACAATACGAGTCGGTCAATTAAACAAATTTTACACAATATTATCCTACCACCCTGTATCAATATGTAGGCCACCGAAAAATTGATCTCAGTACCCGGGATAATCCCCACGTCTTCTCTTCGACTAGTCACACAACGGTATATGATGCTGTACCAATCCTTTAGCTCTTTACTTCTATCCTTCTTCCATATTGTTTCTTGAACACTCTTCCATTACCTCCAAACACTTCTTGTCTTTGTGCCGACGGTGACTGTCACAAACGTGTTCTCTCTTCTTCCTTATTCTCCTTATTGCTTAGCCCTTGAATTCTTATCATTGCAGTCGGGATCTGCTGCAACGAGCCGCTTGTGGGGTACTCTCTAGCTTTATTCCTCTTTCCTATGCCCTCTTCCTTCTATCCGATAAAGTCATGTTTTCAGCCGGAAAGCAGTGGATTGACAGAGTACTTCATAAGACCTTCGAAGAAGAATAAGAATAGTAAGCGTTTGCGGATTTGGGAACAGTTGTCACATACGGTGGAAAGTTACCTGGGAAACAAGACATCGGAGCAATCAAAGTTAGCAGGTCTCTAGGATGGATGATTAGAGAATTCAGGCAGCTTAGATTAGATTTTTCAGAGACGCGGTTGGAAATGCAAGACCAGAATATTGGTAATGATGAGAGACATGGCTCAAATTGGCAGGCTGGAGGTCAAAATCGAGTTGTATCGAGTCGAGTCGTGTCGTATGGCCAGAGGAATGTTTAAGTGCTAGCAGAATACCAAGGAAATATGTACGAATTTCACTTGAAAGAACGAATAGCAGCTGGAACACCAAAATTGACATGGCAAGAAGCAACATTGAGGGAAACGTGCAAGATTGGAGAGAGCGTTGAAGAAGATTTAAAAAGACCGAAATTAGTGGGAGTCATTCATTCATTTTAGAAACGATAGGATTGAATACTACTTGGAAAGGGGCTGCATAGAGCAGCAAAGAATGTGTAAAGTATAGTTCTAAGATTGAATGATATTGAAAAGCGATAAAAAATCAGTAGGGAAATTTTGTATCGTGGTTGGGATAATGAGGATAAATATGGATAATAACGAATTGTGGGGCATAATATGGTGGTTAAGCCCTTCCTGACGGTGAGTTAATGAGATGAAATGAATGGCGTGATATATGATAGTAGGCAGGGAGACTGTGAAACCCGGTGCCGGCACAGAGCCTAGTCCTGTCGAATAGCACCAAGGGGTCTGCTCAAGGCTTAACGTCCCCATCCGACGGACGATCACGATCAATAGCGTAATATGCTCTCACTCCACATGAGCACTGCGGAGAGGTTTGGAATTTTATCCAGGCTTTTGGCACGCAATCTAGTGATTAGAAATTGTATACCACCACCTCCCCTATCCTGCCGAGCAACATTCAGATGGTGAATCATTTCTCGACCAACATGACTCGAACCTGCTAACCACGGTGTCAGACCAAATAGACTTGGCGCCTTAGCGATTATGGCCACCAGACGAGCATTGATTGATTGATTGATTGATTGATTGATTGATTGATTGATTGATTGATTGATTGATTGATTTACCTGTGACTGTGTTTAACAACAAGGCTGCAGTGCATTATCATCATAGCAATCTGCGGAATCTGTACTAATAAGTAATTGTTGCTTTATCATATTTCACAAAGTTCAGGCTCTGTTGTCTGATGACATTAACTAAAAGTGGTAATTTAGAAAAATTCTTCTTTGGATACAGAAACACAATAATCTTGTACGATACGAAACCTGATTTTAAGGAACCCCGATAGTGTAATTTTGCCCTACTTTAGAATCCGTTCCCTGTAGTTAGATTGAATGACTCTTTCCTTCTTCCTTAGTTTACACATACTTTTTACCGAAACGTAGAACCTGATTGAACTTGATTGAACGGAGATTGTGAACAGCCTAGGTATAAACTTCTTCTGACTATGAAGTCTGAATTCGTTTGAAGTTGTTCAAAACTCGTGTAGGTAATTTGACTTCAGATTTTAGTTTCCTGTCATTTATATACGAATATCTGACTTCCTTTCCAAACTGCGCCTAATCGTTTCTATTTCAACTCATTTTAACAACTCAAATCATAATGCAGAATTCTCCAGTTCACTTCAGACTTCAAACACTCGTCGTTGATTAATCGAGTGTCATAAGACATAACGACTTAAAGTACGTAGAATAATTATTCAGTAGATACTTGTATGTAAACTATGTAATAGTGAAATTCTTCTATAAATACACTTAAACACTAGGAAATATATTTAAGAAACAGCAATACTAGATTGTAAAATTCCTAGTCCGCCTCTGTGGTGTAGTGGTTAGTGTGATTAGCTGCCACCCCCGGAGGCCCGGGTTCGATTCCCGGCTCAGCCACGAAATTTGAAAAGTGGTACGAGGGTTGGAACGAGGTCCACTGAGCCTTGGGTGGTCAAGTGAGTAGAGGTGGCTTCGTTTCCCACCTCAGCCATCCTGGAAGTGGTTTTCCGTGGTTTTCCACTTCTCATCCAGGCAAATACCGGAATGGTACCTAACTTAGGCCACGGCCGCTTCCTTCTTTCTTCCTTGTCTATCCCATCCAATCTTCAGATCCCCCTGCAAGGCCCCTGTTCAGCATAGCAGGCGAGGCAGTTTGGCCGAGGTACTGGCAATCCTTCCCCGTTGTATCCAAGACCCAGTGTCTGAAGCTCCGGGACTCTGCCCTTGAGGCGGTAGAGGTGGGATCCCTCGCTGAGACCGAAGGAAAAACCAACCCTGGAGGGTAGGCAGACTAAGAAAGAAAGAAAGTAAAATTCCTAAAACCACTTGTTATACTAGGTGGCCTGCCAACCACGTTCTTTCTACTTACAAGTGCACCCCATGCACTAGTGACGAATGGGATGCCTAATCACTGGTTCACAAAGGGGCGCTACAACGTGCTGTATTTCGGATGTGAAGCAAATAGCAATCAATTTACCACACACGTTCTGTAACGGATTCATTAGTAAATTCACCAAAGATGTACCAAAAAAATCATTAAATTTTACACGTAAGGACATTCCAGTGTACAAAAAAGTAGCTTGTGTTTGGTATGTGCCTTGAACGATCTATCAGCTCTTAATTGCAACTCTGTTCAGCGAAATACGTGTATAGAAGCAGAGAATACCGTTTATGTCATTCGAGCGCCCAAACCCACAGGACGATCGAAGGGATCCGGCAGGTTGAAAAATTAGGGTATCGGCCAAAGAAAGACTAGGGAAACGAAGGGTGTGAAAGTGATAGACTCCATAGCCCTTTCTGAATCTAATAGCGTCGGGCCGAAAAAGATCAAGAGTTGACCAATGGAGGTCGGATAGGACAGATGAAAGTGAGGAGCCTGACACAAGTGGAAACAGTGCCCCCTGGTCGCCAACCAACGCTCCCAAGTTAAGAGCCCTGGGGCTTTCATGTTCTTGTATAAGATTCACAGAAATTGTGAAAGTATGTGATGGAGAGTTAAAAAAGATTAACACCGAGCTCGATAGCTACAGTCGCTTAAGTGCGGCCAGTATCCAGTATTCGGGAGATAGTAGGTTCGAACCCCACTGTCGGCAGCCCTGAAAATTGTTTTCCGTGGTTTCCCATTTTCACACCAGGCAAATGCTGGGGCTGTACCTTAATAAGGCCACGGCCGCTTCCTTCCCACTCCTAGCCCTTCCCTGTCCCATCGTCGCCATAAGACCTATCTGTTATTTATTAACTGTTATTTTAAACTGAGACGTAGCTCGTGGGAAGAGCGCGAGAGAGGACAGCGTGACGTATCAAGGGAAGAGAGAGGGTTGGGGACCAGACCCATCCCAAGAAAGGCTTAAGGATGTCTGCACGTGAAGAAGGAGAGGGAAGGAAGTGCGCTGACAATGGATCAGATAGGGATGACGTACACATCGGAAGAGTGTGGCAGGCTGCGTGTTGGGTCTGGTTTCGGCCACAAGTGGCTTGCCACACAAGATAAGGAAGAAACACATTGTCAGTAAGTGTTGGTGAGATATGATATCCGTTCTCACGTGCCGAGGCTGGTGGCTGCGTTATCGGGATGGGTGGGCTTGTGTTCCATACCGGGGCTAACGAAGCGACCAGTCTACGTAACTTCTTTAGGTGGTGGGTAGGAGTACGTGATTAGGGTAGTTTGTAGTGCGGTGGCACCCTGCATGTGTGCAGACTATCCGCGCACGTGTGGGATGATACCGAGTAGATGTAGATGTAGTGAATTTAGTTAAGTAGTTTTAAGAGAGATGTAGTGGCTTTTTTTGTTTCGTTCTGTCTTTATTATCTGTAAGCCGATGGTGTATACTAGGGTGGGCTATGTATGTATGTATGTATGTATGTATGTATGTATGTATGTGTTAACAGGTTTTTACTGGAAGGCATAGAATTATTTACGGCTACTGAGTGGCTATTGAAATTAAACCTAATAAGTGAGAACTCAAGCCTGCACATATTGTGTTAAAATTACGTTAAAATGAACATGTTATTTATGATTGCTTCTGATATAAGGTGAGAGGGGAAGATGTTACGTAGCTATGTAAGGTAGTATTTAGATTTTGTGGGACATGCATGTTGACTCTCGGGTCGATGAAAGCCTCGATACGGCCTGTATATCACGAAGGAAGTGCTCTGAATAACTGGAAATGATATTTCGGTTCGGCATTTTGAAGCTTGACAAGTCGGACTTGTTTCTAAGGAAACGTATAATCTCATTATTGTCACAAAAACATATTCATGATAAACTGGCAGTTTGTAATACATGCGACACATAGAAATCACTGATCACTGAACGTGATACACCATCTCCAGGACTGAGGTAGAAGAACTACTACAGTATTTGATATCCTTAAAGGAATATGTGCCCAGAATTGAATACGAGGGCAGGAGTTTCCTAGCCCAATTCATAATCCTCCAGTAGGAAGCAATATAATATACGAGAGAAACTCAATTCATTTTTCTTACGACCTTATTCCTTAGTGTAACATAATTTTAAGATGTGGTAGTAGATAATGGGATTCTGCTCTACAGTCGCAACACATTCGGTGCACAGTGAACAATAAGACACGACAGAAACATACTATTGTTGAATAGGTCGCTTACTGTGCAGTCCGCATTCAGTTAATATAAGATGGCTAAGAAATGTTTCGCTATTCCCCGTTCACCCAGCACGCGTCCGTAAGGATTCCGGGGGCAATCAAGCGTGCTGACTCTCTGGTTGGTTGCCACGGGTGATGGCGGGGAGGGGCCATCACTACGGGGAAGCCTGTTGCGATCGCAGCTGGTACTCCCCCGCTGTACTTGTTAACATCGTCGGGGTGACAGTCGAACTCGACACGAGGTACTGCTCCTCAGAACAGGGGTTTTCTCTGTTTGGGGATTCAGTCCCGAGTGTCGGTAACGACTGACACTTCGGAGATATTAACAAATACGCGGGATGAGGTGCGCGTCCGAAAGGATTCCGGGGGCGACAAAGCGCATCGACTTTCTGGATGGTCGCCACGGGTGATGGCGGGGAGGGGCCATCACCTCTACGAGAGCTTCTTGGTTTAGGTGAAGGAGGAAAGACACCCTCATCGTATTTGGTGGTATGGACTATTTGACAAGAAAGAAGAAACGTGCGGTGAATCGACAAAATGACGCATGTTCAGTTGATGTGAAGAATTTATATTGTAAAATGTTGGTGTCGATGGATGGTAATAAAATCTATGTATCGATAATTTTGTCTATCCCTATGATATTCGGTAAATAAAATTGAACATCAATGTTCTTAACTGCAGTATTCTTTAATATTCAATCAAATAAAGAAGGTTAAATGTATTTACACTGATAGGTTATTGAAAAGCTCACAGCCATAGTGTTAACAGGAGATTTAAGATAAGACAATACACATCTCCCATAATTTCGGAAACCATACACGGGGGAGAGGGTATTGATTATTTTATTCTTAAAATTCCGTACATGCAGTTTACGAAACTGAATATAGTATAATTGAAAAATAAGCAGTAAAGTCCCAAATAAAGAATAACGTGTCCGGAAAATCATGAATCGAAATTTATTTTTATTATTGATTTAAGCCCACTAAGGAGCGCTAGTGACTAGTTCTTCCTCGATGCTCTTCTTTGTTCCCAATATCTCTTGAGCCCTGCTGATAAAATCTCCTTTCTCTCCTGTGAAAGGGGCTTCCGACTTCTAGGAACTCTAGGTGGTGGGGTCGAAGACTGTACCATAGCACAAAATTTGGAACGATCTTCTATATCAATATCTGAAATCCCAGCCGAATCCCAGTCCTTCTGTACTTCATTAAGCCACAAGCTTCCAGTCTTGTAGCTTTTAACCAAAGAAAAGATCTTCTTGGTAAGCCTGTTGCTGTCCATTCGTTGTAGGTGTCCATAGAACTTAAGCCTCCTACGTCGCATGCTGGTATTGGCTGATTCTAACTGTCGATACAGCTCAGTGTTCGATTTAAGTCTGTAGGTTCCATCTGGGAGCAATCTCGGTCCATGAATTTTCCTGAGGATACGTCTTTCGGCTTTCTCTAGATCATCCATGGTGCCTTTTTTGTTCATCAGGAGGGTCTCTGAGGCGTACAAAAACTGTGGTCTGACAACAGTTTTGTAATGGCAGATCTTAGCATTTTTCGAAATGCACCTCTTATTATACTGGTTGTGGGATAGTTGGTACGCTGCATTGAGTTTGTTACACCTTTCTAGGATGGATGTACCGTCTCTACCATTGGGGTGGACCCATTCACCAAGATAGCGGAAGCGATTGACTTTCCCAATCGTTCCATGTATGGTCGTCAAAGGGGAGTTACCGGGATGCCGAGTCTCAAAGTACTTAGTTTTGTCATACGATATGTGTAATCCAGCCTTCACCGCTGTCTCGTGCAGGGCTTCAATAGCAATGACAGTATCCTTAGAGTTGTTGGTTAGGATTGCAATGTCATCTGCGAATGCTAGGCACCTGATCTCAATCTTTCGAGTCCCGGCTCCAATGGCAACTGGTTTGATTTCTAGATTCCTCAGTGTACATTCCCAGTTCTTGATGACTTTATCAAGCAGTAGATTAAACAGAATGGGTGAGAGGCCATCACCCTGCCGTACTCCAGTTTTTGTCTTGAAAGTCCGAGATAGTTCTCCCCTGAACTTCACCTTAGATGTTGTATCCGTAAGAGTCTGTTGGATGAGGGTGCGTGTGTTGTAATCAACACCTCGTTCTTGCAGTACGGAGAAGGGTGTCTGGCGGTCGATGGAATCATAAGCTTTTTTAAAGTCGACGAAAACCACAGCGATGTTCATACTCCTTACTTGTTTTAGTTGGAGAATGGTTTTTAGGTTGAAGATCTGCTCGGTACAAGACCGTCCCCGCCGAAATCCTCCTTGATATTTACCAATCGTTCGATCACATTGGCTTTCTACATTGTCCAGTAAAATCCTTGACAGCACTTTGTATGCTACTGACAGCAGAGATATCCCTCGGTAGTTGTTGACATCACTGTGGTCACCTTTTTTTATGTAAAGGGTGTATGATAGCTGATTTCCAGTCATCAGGGATCCTGCCAGTCTCCCAGCAATCGATCAAGATCTGGTGTATGGCTTCTGTGATCTTATTTCCACCTGCTTTTAGAGCTTCCGCAATGATGCCATCTTCCCCGGGTGCTTTGCAGTTCTTAAGATGTCCGATGGCATTAGCAACTTGGTGCATTGTTGGTGGGTTAGATGGGAGGTGTATCTCTGGAGGATCTTCAACAGGTAATCTTTCCGTGGGCTCTTCGCAATTGAGCAGCTGCTCAAAGTAGTTTGCTAAAAGTTCCACGTTCTGGCTGTTGCAGGTGACCAACTCCCCGTCTGTATTCTTAAAGTGAAGACATTGTGGTTTATAACCTGAAAGTTCCTCTTTGAAGGCCCGATAAAAGTTTCTGGTGTTGCACATTTTGAATTCTTCATCTAACTCTCCAGTCTTGACCGATCGTAAGATCTTTTCACACGTCTGATGGTCTTACTCGACAGTTTCCGCATCATTCTGAAATTCTCCCAATCTTCCTTTCGTTTAGTCGAGTACCACTTCGTCCACGCTGCGGCACGCTCATCAACTGCAAGATCGCATTCAGTATTCCACCATCTATGTCGTCTCTTCCTTCGAGGTTGTCCGAGGTTATTGGTCGTTTCGCATATGGTGGACTTCAGTTGGTTCCAGTCTTTCATATATTTTTGCAAGATGTCGGTTGCAAAACGTTCTTTATTCTCCGACAGGAATTGGGGATCTATCCTTGGTGGAACTGTGGTAGAAGGTATATTTCGTTTTGGCAGTAATCTGGTCTTTATTTGTGTGAAGAAATGGTCAGAATCAACATTCCATCCTTTACGAACTCTGACATTCATGATCTCTTTCCTGCATTTTACACTGATTGCAACATGATCGATTTGAAATGATCCTATAGCTGCGTTCGTTGATTGCCAGGTGGTCTGATATTTTGGCTTTCTGGGGAAAACTGTGGACATGATCTTCAACTGATGTAATCTACACAGTTCAATTAAGCGCTTGCCGTTGGTGTTTGTTCGTCCATGTGCTGTGTAAGGCCCCAGTATATCTTGGTACTGTCGTTCTTTTCCTAGTTGAGCGTTGAAGTCACCTACGAGTATTTTGACATGGTGACCGGGGATCTTACCGATCTCGTCTTCTAGCATCTGCCAGAAACTTTCGACCTTTTCAGGGTTCTTCTTATTGTCATCATTAACTGGAGCATGTGCATTTACAATAGAGTATCCCTTGTTGCCACATCTTAGAGATAACACAGAGATGCGTTCGCTAGCTGATGTAAATCCGATGACAGAATCCATTATATCACGACGTACTAAAAAAGCTGTACCAAAAACGCTGGAACCATGTGTGTTCTTAGATGCTGGTTTCCCCTTGATTACTCTATAACCTTCTGACTCAAAAGCCACATCATCAGTAAATCGGGTTTCTTGGACTGCTGTTATTGCAATTTTGCGTTTATGCAGGATGTCCGTCAATTGCTGAGTTTTCCGGTCTTACAGAGGGTTTGAATATTGATGGTTCCAAAGTGTGTGACAGTTTTGGGTCTCAATAGGTTGGTGATATTGGGGAACTCCGACTTTCCCCGCACGATGAGGTCAGGCTCCCCAGAATCCGAAGGCCTGAATGCGCCACCATTGGTGACGGGAGATTGGATACTCCCTGGGGTAGTGACATCTGCGTCGTTGTTTATCATCGTATGCGAACTAGTAAAGAAATTTACTAGGGGTGAAGACTAAACGCCTTCAGGGTTGGCCACTCCGAATCTTATTCAGGAGCGTTGATTACAATGGGGTCGCCACTCCCAAAGGCATTTTAGAGCTACTGCCAGCAATTATTTAGGCCGCCCCTTACATGGGGAACAGACGCCCTTGCAGCCGCCCCTGACATGGGAAACAGACGCTGCTGATGCCAAGTGTACTTATATTATTCCCTAAGCACTGGGCTGCCTCTTCCGCAATCTCCACCATTCAGAAGTCCATCTTCTCTACTGTAGATTCCGTTGAGGGCTTCACTCGTAACCCTGAGCTGGGACCCTTACCAGATGCTACACACCGGGTCAGTGTGCTCTGGGACTCACATAGGCAGGGGCGCCAATCCCTGGGCAGGGCTACCTCCGAAGAGGGTCCCTACCTGCTACCTAAATCGAAATTTAATATTTGTAAGTAATTTAGAAATTGAACAGAGAAGGAAAGGCCTGCTAAGTGTGTTAGAAATATAATTGTAAGAAATGAAACTTCTCGGACCTGCTATCGAGTAAGCATGACACTCCCCCCCCCCCCCAAGAGGTCATCAAAGTAGTTATCCTCAGTCCCTCCATATGTCCGACTCCTGAAATGAATATTAATATTGATTATCGAAAGAAAACCAAAAAAGCGTGCAGACTAATAGAACTACGACGATAAAATAATTATATGCTATATTTATAATCTACGCACCTGACTGTTCCACTTTTCAACGGAGTTAAATTTTCTACTTGCCTTAGGTACAATTCTGTTAGTAACTAGCAGGTATAACTTCTCTTCCTTCCACCAGTTTACTACTCCACATTCACCTAATATTGTTGAATAATTTTGCAATTCTTTCCGGATGCATTCACTCTCTGTTGAATAAGTTTACAATCGTATAGAGCTGAAATCGTTACCAATTTTTCTCATATCCTCCTCATTACTTTCCTTGTCTCTAAACAATCTTTTATAAGTTGTGCCCATCCCATTTCATCAGAAGATATAAACATATATTCTCATCTCTATTTTGCCTGTATTTTTTATTTCTGTGTAACCCCACTAACACAATGTTCCATACTCCCGCGCTACTCCCTGGTCAGCTGATTGAGATCTTTGCTTCAAGCCATCTATTGGATACATGATCGACGCTCGACCCCACCCCTCTACTTAGCCCCTGTAAGTCCCGGCTGTTATGTCTCCTAGCAACGTCTTGCTAAGAATCAACTCTCTTTTCTTTTTTTCTTTTTTGCTTTCCGTCGCACCGACACAGATATGTGTTATGGTGACGATGGGATAGAAAAGGCCTAGAAATTGGAAGGAAGCGGCCGTGGCCTTAATTAAGGTACAACCCAGGCATTTGCCTGGTATGAAAATGGGAAACCACGGAAAACCATCCTCAGGGCTGTCGACAGTGGGGCTCGAACCCACCATCTCCCGATTACTGGATACTGGCCGCACTTAAGCGACTGCATCTATCGAGCTCGGTAATCAACTTTCGTATACGTACCGTATGTTATATTATTTGCAATTTTACACCCAGTAAAATTATTACACACTTAATCACTGCATAGACTCTTAATTCGATTACCATTATTATATTGATTTACGTGATAATTAATGTTCCGGAGTTACCCGTGGAACGCAGAGGTGAAAGAAGGTGCCGTTGTGAATGGGTCCAACTACAATGTCAAGTAAAATATAAAACTCAAACTGAAGGTTATATTTTCTTAAAGAACAAAATGTTCATAACAACAAAATATCCGGTACACTGAAGATTTCTAGACAATACACAAAATTCAAAATTAGTGACTGTTTAAAAAAACGGGGCTTCAAGCCCCTCACTTTACAATTCTTGAGCTCCTAACTCAAATTTACTATAAGCACAAATTTACACAAGGGCAGAAATCCCTCAGTACATGGAGCGCTTGCTCCCACCTCACAATTTCAAGCCTCCCAGAGGCACTTTTACAACACAAGAAAAGAGCGAACGTGCTCTCAGTTTTCCAAGCCTATTCAAGGCAATATCTGAAAGTTACCATCACTCGCCACCAAGGCACAACATACAAAATTTGAAACAGGGGTATCTAGTACCCAACCTATTGGGCCTTAGCGGAAACAAACAGATTAAGTAAACGGCCCGAAACACAAATTGAAAGGAGGCGTGTACTTGCACTCCTAGATATGAATTCTTAAAACCTAAAGGGCACTAGGCCGAAGAAACACGGACTATTCCCTAACTATGGAGGTGACTCGCATTAGAATAAATTAAGACATTACGGAAAGGAAAAAACTAGTTACAAAGCGTAGTCACCTCAAACCGATATGAAGGGGAGCTCGAGAGGGTACATCACTCTCTATCCCCGATTTACAGTTAAAGATTTTATGAAGTTATTACATAAGCCGGCCAAAGTTACATTTTCAGAAATGTAAGTTACATAGTTAATGTTTCAGACCTCTCCCTCAGGTTAAACTGCAGAGCACCGGGCGAGTTGGCCGTGCGCGTAGAGGCGCGCGGCTGTGAGCTTGCATCCGGGAGATAGTAGGTTCGAATCCCACTATCGGCAGCCCTGAAGATGGTTTTCCGTGGTTTCCCATTTTCACACCAGCCAAATGCTGGGGCTGTACCTTAATTAAGGACACGGCCGCTTCCTTCCAACTCCTAGGCCTTTCCTATCCCATCGTCGCCATAAGACCTATCTGTGCCGGTGCGACGTAAAGCCCCTAGCAAAAAAACTGCAGAGCTAGCAAGAAATAAAGATGTTAAGTGGCCATTACCTTGTCGGTGTACTGCTGCGTGATGAAGGAGGCGCCTCCCGCCTCCTGCTTGACACACATACTAGGTTAGATGGCGATCAATTGGCCAAGAGACGAGAAAATCCGCAGTTTATAAACCCTCGGGGAAAGTTCGAGACCTTTCACGAATAAACCAGCCACACCCTCTCAATTTATTGGTCAGTTTGAAAGGTTACACTCCAAATCGAAGAAGAAGGCTGTGATAGGTTGAAAATTAATTACAGAAATTTGGGATTGGCTGGATTCAAAACTGGTGGAAAGAAAAGATAAATATTGTCAACTCAAAAATAAATGAACATCAATTAGTAAAAAAAAAATGAATACAAAACTTCTTCAAATGAAAGGTTCTTTCACTTCGCACCAGGGTGCATGATCATAGTTTTTCAGCAGTGACATCTATGGAAGAATGTCCAAACTTCTTGATGAAGGGCAAACAAAGCACGCAGAAATTCACACAGTACAGGAAACTTCACAATAACAAAATTACATCAAATTTCTGTGGTGACATCTTCTGAGTAAAGTTCTACCTTGTTGTATTATTGGTTTCACATTTGGTAGATAGAGGAGTTCTTTTAGGCGCTCATTTTGAACGCGCGGCGTAGAGGTGTACCTCCTGGTACAATTAATTTCGTATTTTGCGCATAATATGAGGCGTATTTTACATACCGATGCTCTGTATGAATGTCCGTCGTGGCATTCGGTTGAAAGAGTCCAGATTTCGATTCCCGCCTGTTCGGGGCTAGTAGGCCAGTCTAGCCCCTCTGACTCAGGAACATTTTCGTATACACACCACAATCACCACCAACACAACAATCACCACCATGACCACAATCATCACCACCACCACGATCACCACTAGTAAGCACATCCCTCGGCATAGAGTTAGCGTCGGGAAGGGAATCCACCGGTAAAACAGAGGTAGGACAACTTGTGTGACGCACTTCGCACCCGGAACGCCACCATGTGTGGAAAGGCAGGAAGAGAAGAAGAAGAAAAAATCACGGAAATTTTTCTACATTTCGGCCGAGAATGGTGTTCGAACATTCCTACATCGCCCGCATTCAAGCTCAGAGCTATATTAATCAAACCGTTGACCAACTCGCTCGGTGGAATAATAATAATAGTAATAACGTGGAAGACAAATGATCCAAGGTTCAAAGGGCATTTTAAAGTGGAGCAAGGCGCGCCTGTGGTAGAACATCGACGAGAAGCAGCACAGGAAAGAAGGGAGTGTGACAAAGTATTGGTTTGTCACAGTCAACGTCGGCACAAAGACGGGAAGTGTTTGGATGTAATTGGGGTGTGTTCAAGAAACAATATGGAAGGGAGATAGAAGTAAAGAGCTAAAGGATGGATTTATCCTCATATTGTGGTGTGACTAGTTGAAGGAATGGCGTGGGAATTATCCTGGATACTAAGACGAAGTCGTCTGTGGTCTACGTATTGAGACAGGGTTGCCAGATAGGTTTGAACAAAATTGGTTTAAAGTAGTCAGTGCCTATGGTACACAGTTGAGCTATGATGAGGAAAAAAAGGAGCAGTGGATTCAAAGGTGAAATGGTATGATCTTCAAGAAAAGGAAAACAGCAGCAGATCAATGAGGCAGTATCCAAGACCTGGAACTACGTTCAATTTAACGAGGTGTGGGATACATCCTAAACAAAGTCTCTCTGCCGCAGATTAGATCCTTGAAAAGAAAAAATGACGGAGAAGAGCGAAGAAACAGATGTGGTGGTGAGGTCAAGATTTGTAGGAATGTATAAGACAGAAGGAAGAGAAAACCAAAATGTAGCAAAAGCAGCGCACCGTGTACACCTTCAAAATTATGGGATTGCGAAGAATGAAACACAGAGGAGGGTAAGAAAGGCAAGAAGTTGGATGGATGGACGGATGGATGGATGGATGGATGGATGGATGGATGGATGGATGGATGGATGGATGGATGGATGGATGGATGGATGCCGCTAACAGACCGGTGATACGAAGAGTTAAACACAAGAGAAGAGAATGAATGATACTCAAAATAGGTATGCTATTTGCTTTACGTCGCACCGACACAGATATGTCTTACGGCGACGATGGGATAGGAAAGGCCTAGGAATTGGAAGGAATCTGCCGTGGCCTTAATTAAGGTACAGCCCCGGCATTGGCCTGGTGTGAAAATGGGAAACCACGGAAAACCATCTTCAGGGCTGCCGACAGTGGGGCTCGAACCCACTATCTCCCGATTACTGGATACTGGCCGCACTTAAGCGACTGTAGCTATCGAGGTCGGTACTCAAAATAGGTAGGCGTGGGGTAAAATGAGGGAAGACTTCAGTGAGGTGATCTGTTTGAAGGTTGAAAATGGGAGAGATCTCACTGTAGCCTCTGAAGGAATTAAAATTTGAGCCAGCAGATGATTCCTCGTGTCTTTGGGAAGAGTGGAACTGTGTGAGAGAAACGCTTATGCACAGTAAAGCTAGTGAGCCTCTATATGAAGTGAGGGGGGCTTCGTGAATGATTGGAGACCGAGATTTAAAAAACCAACTGGGGCTCACAAAAGGCCGGGGAACTGTGCAAGAGGTACAGCGCGAGTTTCAGAACCCTCTGCATTATGTTTTAATTGACGATGAGAAGGCTGACGATTACATTCCAGGAAGTATCGTCCGGGAAACTCTCAAGAAACAGCAAGTACCACATCGTTATTTTTCAGTCAGTCAAGGTATATGAGAGTAGCAAGACGAGAGTGAGAAGAGCAGCTGGACGGACCTCAATCAGGGGTCACACTTCTCACCAATCATTTTTAACATCATCATGGACACCGTGACGCGACGAATCCAGGGTCACTCTCCAGGGAGTTTACGCTTCGCAGATGACATCGTGCTGATCTTAATGCCCAGAAGAGAAGCCCAGGAAGGGATGGAGGATTGAGTGGAAGCACTGGTACGTGAAGGTCTGAAACTGAATGAAGGAAAACAGAGAACATACAATGCAACATGCAGGGGGATGGCTCTGTTATTATAGGTGGTGATGACATTTATAAAACTGAAGTAACGGGCGCCAGGAAATGTTCTCCGCAGTGCCTGCGTGCTGCTGGGTAATAGAGTAAGACTTGCAATGGCGGTGTTTACGTCCACTGGAATGTCACCCTTTTTAAGAGAAATGGAAATACCATAAAGGCTTTCCTTCTTATCTCTCTTAACACTGCGATTCGTCACCACTTAAGGTAGTGCTAATATTTCCTTCCTCCCCTCAATTTTCTTAGAAATGTCAACATAGACAATTTTCGGGACTTAATATTTACCTTAACAGTGACAGAGCTGACATGAGGAAACCTAAAGAAAGTGTAGTGAAAGTGTTAAATTAAGAAATAGCGGTGAAGAGTTCGGGAATGAACGTTTCTCTACTAAAATTTCTCTTCTGCAAACTGTACTAAGTGCCATAAAGCGTTTTAATGTCCAGAAGCACAGTGACATTGCTAGACACAAAAATGTTGAGATGAATGGGGAACAATAGGTGTGTATTATTGTGTCTATATTTTACTTCAATTAAACATTTTGTGCACACGGCGGCTGTAGGCGCATTCTTAATTACGATAACAAATACGATTTTCATTGGTTTGCAGGATCAGAGATGTGGTCCCTGTCACCACTGTGTAAGACTGCAATGTTAATTATAAATATCTTTGGTACTGACCACAGTTTAATGGCTGATAACAAAATTATTGGAATTAAGTTAAGAGAACTAATAAAGTAATTAACTGAAGTAGAGCAATAACATTGTATAATGAATGATATCTTTAATATAATGATAATGATTCTAATATATACATTAAAAGAGTTTACTAAAAATAGCTTTACCGGGCGAGTTGGCCGTGCGTGTAGAGGCGCGCGGCTGTGAGCTTGCATCCGGGAGATAGTAGGTTCGAATCCCACTATCGGCAGCCCTGAAGATGGCTTTCCGTGGTTTCCCATTTTCACACCAGGCAAATGCTGGGGCTGTACCTTAATTAAGGCCACGGCCGCTTCCTTCCAACTCCTAGGCCTTTCCTATCCCATCGTCGCCATAAGACCTATCTGTGTCGGTGCGACGTAAAGCCCCTAGCAAAAAAGAAAAAAACAGCTTTGTTTGGCAAATTCGTCTGCCCGTTCTACTGGACCTATTTGCTTCATTTTTGTTTTATCCTCTCAGGAATTACCTGCCGGTGAATCATGAGACTATGATAGGTCTCTAACTTCAGCCAACTTCGAGAAATCATAAAATGATCACTCCAATAATTGCAGATGAAGGCTTACCCTAACCCGCAATACATTCTGTTACTAAGCGACTAAAACTCTCATTAATATTTGGAACCTTAGTAATGCCATTGCGTCCGCCTCTGTATTGTAGTGGTTAGTGTGATTAGCTACCACCCCCGGAGGCCCGAGTTCAATTCTCGGCTCTGTCACGAAATGTGAAAAGTGGTACGAGGGCTATAATGGGGTCCACTCAGCCTCGGGGGGTCAACCGAGTAGAGGTGGGTTCGATTCCTACCTCAGCTATTCTGAAAGTGGTTTTCCGTGGTTTCCCACTTCTCCTCCGGGCAAATGCCGGGATGGTACCTAACTTAAGGCTACGGCCGCTTCCTTCCCCCTTCCTTGTCTATCCTTCCAATATTCCCATCCCCCCTCAAGGCCCCTGTTCAGCATAGCAGGTGAGGTCGCCTGGGCGAGGTACTGGTCATCCTCCCCAGTTGTAACCCGCGACCCATAGTCTCACGCTCCAGGATACTGCCCTTGAGGCGGTAGAGGTGGGATCCCTCGCTGAGTCCGAGGGAGAAACCGACCTTGGAGGGTAAACAGATTAAGAAGAAGAACAAGTAATGCCATTGCATAAGCTCGCATGGTGGCCATGATCATTGAATTCTAAACGTCTGACACCGTGGTTAGCTGGTTCGAGTCCCGTTGGTCGAAAAAAATGTCACCTTCAGAATGTTGGCCTTCAGGGTAGGAGAGGTGATGGTATACAATTTCTAATCTCTAGACTGCGTGCCAAGAGCCTGGATTAAATTCCAAACCTCTCCGCAGTGCTCATATGGACTGAGGACATATGACGCTGTTGATGGTGATTCGTCCGTTGGATGGGGACGTTGAGCTTTGAATAGACACCTTGGTGCTATTCGACAGGAGTAGGGTATGTGCCGGTGTCGGGTTTCACCCTCTGCGTTCCAAGTAGGAGAAGGAAGAGGGGAAGGGTGAGGAGGAGGAGAAACGAAGGGTGAAGGGGGGGGGGAATAGAAGCATAATAAGAGGATTTTTTAAATGCTATTTATTTGGGGCGTCGACCTAAGAAAGTCTTTTACCCCTACTTTGCACCATATGTTATGAACCTGCGTGTATTTGGAAATGTTGGAAGTGTAAAGTGTTGAATGTGAGGAAAGGAACATTAAGGACGACACAAACACCCAGTCCCCAGGCAAGGAATATTAATAATTTACAATTAAAAACCCCTAACCCGACCGGGAATCAAACCCGGGGCCGCCGGGTGACAGGCGGACGCTTTTCCCCATATACCGCGGGGCCAAAATTCAAGTCCTATTATAGAGGAATTACTATAAGAGTTAAAAGTATCCATTTGAGCAATGTGATAAAGATGGGTGATAGTGGTGGGAGGAGAGAAAGGGCTAATTAACTGACGAAAGGGAATGGGCAGCATAGAATCGTACAAGAGAAATGAGTTCTTGAGGGTGTTCAGATATAGCCAGAACATCTGAAAAACCAGCAAGAGAATCTAAAAAGTCATAGGTTGATTAATCTGGGCGTTGATGACGACGTAAAAAGAAAGAACTTAATTGCTGTCGATTTGCATATGGAAGAAAATAAGTATGCAAGATGGAACGAAATTGCACCCAGTCATGAAAATCAGACATGTGTTGTAAAAGAAAATTACTAAAATGACCAGATGTTTTAGAGAACAAAAGAGAAAGTAATTGAGAAAATGAAACTAAATTGGTATTTAAAAATTTACGGTTCCGTATAACCTTGGGATGCGTAGAAGTAGGTTGGGGAACTAAATCTTAACGTTTTTTAATGTTATGAAAATGAATTGCTTGTGAATGTGAAGTAGTAGGAGACTGGTTGGAAGATTCATTTTAAAAATGTGTAGAAGGGGTAGGTGGTGGTGTTGGATCAGGGTGAGAGGCCGGTATGAAAGGGTTAAGAGGAGAAAGAGGTGACTGACATAAATTAGGTTTGGTATCAGCAAAGAGAGCAGTATAATAAATAGATGGTTCAAGTTTCTTGGGAGACGAAATATATGAAGGCGGGTTGGAAGACAGAGTAGTAGAATCTGTTGTAATATATGAATCATGGGAGGATAAGTCTGAAGAAGGAACGTGATCAAGACGCGGGTTTGGGGCGGACAAGTTGAGAGCAATAGAGGTACCAGATTGATATGGAGACAAAATATCGGAAAAATTTGCCATAGTGAAGTGACCAAATTGTGATACCAAAAAATGAAAAAGAAGACAAGTCAACAAATAATTACAGTAGTTTAGATCTGCTACCAAACATGTAGCTCTGCTACCAAAAGTTGTAATAGGGTAGGTGGCGTACGTACTGTAGTGGCGTAGTAAGCAAATACGCAGAGAGAAGGTGACGGGCCCCAGAGGATTAAAAAAAGGCTAGAATAGAGAGAACTAGAATATTAACAGTGAAAATAAATATTTTTAATGATTGCCAACAAATATTTCTATTGATATGATTAGAACACAATATGAAATAGCGAACAAAAAATCGTAGGAACAGCTCTGAAGCCAAACAAAAATAATGCCACATTTACAATATCACACACATAGTGAAAGTACATCGAATTAGTAAATATAAATTTTGGGGCATGACACAGATATAATTACAGAAGTTGTGAAGGCACTCCAAATAAAAAAGATGAAAAGAAAGAAGCGAAATGATGCAATAGAAATGTAAGGAAACGGGAGGGTGGCTAGGAGGAAGAGATTCTTCGCCGGGTAGCTTTATTTTCTGGAGAAATGCGAGTGTTGATGAACCAGTAGATATTGCAAGCAAGTAAAATAGGTTATTCCAATTAATATTCTTCTGTACAGAGTATCGTTGCCATAGTAAGTTAAGTTGAAAAGAATGAAGTTTAAATATTAACACTGACACTGACTGGCTGGCTGAACGAAAAGTACATAAGAAGCCAGATATAAAGAAAAGAAATAAGGCCAGACGGACCAAGGAAAAGTCTAAAGTCCAAATAACATATGCTTTTCTTGCACACCAAGCAGTCTGATGGAAATAGCCCAAGATGGTAATGATCAAATAATTAGACGGTACACAGGTCTTCGGTGTTCCGCCACTCCGTAACGATGCGAGACTGACTTCGGAGGGGTGGAGCCCGGAAAAGTATAGACGAGAGAGAGAGAGAGAGAGAGAGGGAGAAGGAAAGAACAATTACGTCATGGTCACATGTCCATAGGTATACGTGGCAGCAGGCGAGCAAGGCAGTACGTAGCGAAGGCAGCAGCAGAACAGTCGAAAAGAGAAGCGGCGGGAGAAGGTAGGACGTCTTGGTCTACCTGCGAGACGTTCTAGTAGGTTGATCAACGACCAATGATGTTGGCGTATTACCTGTCCTGCCGAGCGGTTATGCAGGGAGGTAAAATGTAAGTGCAAACTTTGTCCCGCAACTCCCGAAATAAAAGATGAAATAAATTCACTGCCCTTTATTACCCAGGACGACTATGTAAACTATATACAAATGCGTTTACAGGTTCTGAATATGTTGGTCTGACGAGAGCTTGCTTCACGAGCCTAGCCTACGGGTACGCGCTAAGTCCGAATTCTACCCTGCGGCACGTATGTACAACTTCACTGTCACGACTGACAGCTCGAAAGAGCCTAGTCGAGAGAGCACGAATTACTGGTCGAGAGACAGCCCCGCGCCATCTTGGCTTAGGGTTATATCTGCTCTCCTTGAAGCAAAGGTCGGTCCCTTCCCACTACCTTAGGGTTTGGACCCATAGGCGTTACCTGGCTGATCGCCTTGTAGGTGGCGCCCTCAATTACTATTATGAACTAATTGTCCCAGTAGGTGCTGCTCTCTGGTCACTACTGTTCCTGTCCTTCTCCTTGCACTCTTGTTTCCTTGTATTTACTAGAGTACAACTGTACTGGCTTTTATCTCTTTTGGCGAGCTGCGTGCTCCATTACCGACTATTAGACTCTGCTTGTCAATAAGCAAACAAGCAAATATCCTCTGTTGTAAACATTTTTCGGTAGGCGCGTTTCACAAGCTCTCTGCCTGACTAATGCTCTCCTCTACTTGTAACTTCACTGAAAAGTTTCTTCTTCCTTATAATTATTAAATCTTAATACAATTAACATACAAATGTTCTGACACTACAAGGTGTCCCGTATTACTGGTTATTACTCTGACACTGATTTATTTCGTCGTCACAGGCCAGTCAGTTTGACATGCATTGCATGTAAGCTTTGGGAAAGCATTCTTTCTGATTATATTAGACATGTTCACAAAATTAATAACTGGTTTGATATAAGGCAGTTTGGGTTTAGGAAAGGTTATTCCACTGAAGCTCAACTTGTAGGATTCCAGCAAGTTATAGCAGATTTCCTGGATTCAGGAGGTCAAATGGGCCGTATCCTGATTGGCCTATCTAAGGCATTTGATAGGGTAGATCATGGGAGACTACTGGCAAAAATGAGTGCAATTGGACTTGACAAAAGAGTGACTGAATGAGTGGCTAAGTTTCTAGAAAATATAACTCAGAGAATTAGAGTAGGCGAAGCTTTATCTGTCCCTGTAATAATTAAGAGGGGAATTCCTCAAGGCAGTATTATTGGACCTTTACCGACTGGCCTGTAATTTTCAGCTTTATGTCTATCACCATTTCCCTTGTACACAGTGGAATCAGAGATAAGGCTTTTTGCAGATGATGTTATTCAGTACAGACTAATAAGTAAGTTACAAGATTGTGAGCAACTGCAAAATGATCTCGATAATGTTATAAGATGGACAGTAGGCAATGGTATGATGACAAACGGGGTTAAAAGTCAGGTTGTGAGTTTCACAAATAGGAAAAGTCCTCTTAGTTTTAATTTACTGCATTGATGGGATGAAAGTTCTCTTTGGTGCTCATTGTAAGTACCTAGGTCTTAAAATAAGGAAAGATCTTCATTGGGGTAATCACATACGATTTTAAAAAATGGCACAGATCTCTGCACATGGTTATGAGGGTATTTAGGGGTTGCAGTAAGGATGTAAAGGAAAGAGTATATAAGTCTCTGGTAAGACCCCAACTAGCGTATGATTCCAGTGTATGGGACCCTCACCAGGATTACCCGATTCAAGAACTGGAAAAAATCCTAAGAAAAGCAGCTCGATTTTTTCTGGGTGATTTCCGACAAAAGAGTAGCGTTACAAAAATGTTGCAAAGTTTGGGCTGGGAAGACTTGGGAGAAAGGAGACGAGCTGCTCGGCTAAGTGGTATGTTTCGAGCTGTCAGAGGAGAGATGGCGTGGGAGGACATCAGTAGATGAATAAGTTTGAATGGTGTCTTTAAAAGTAGGAAAAATTACAATATGAAGATAAGGTTGGAATTCAAGAGGACAAATTGGAGCAAATATTCGTTTATAAGAAGGGGAGTTAGGGATTTAAATAACTTACCAAGGGAGTTGTTCAATAAATTTCCAATTTCTTTGCATTCATTTAAGAAAAGGCTAGGAAAGCAACAGATAGGGAATCTGCCACCTGGACGACTGCCCTAAATGCAGATCAGTAGTGATTGATTAATTGATTTGACGTCTATACTTCATATCACCCAGGATAACACTATCGACAATTGACTTATAACGTTTGTTGATTGTTGCCTGTGATTTTATGAATGAAACAATTACTTTTCCTTCAAAAAAACCGTAATTGTAAGTTTATAGTTCCCAGTTGAATACATAATACAAGACTGAATACAACCTTTCTTTAAAGAAAGAAGGTAATCCTGTGTTCTCTTGAGTTGTCAAATAAGCTGTGATAGAAGTGTAAAATATCGTACGTAATAGTGCATTCTAACGAGTAATATATAAGTGTATAAGAAAATGTTTCGTAAATGTCTTAAAGATAGAAACACAGTATCCAGTATTCGGGAGATAGTAGGTTCGAACCCCACTGTCGGCAGCCCTGAAAATGGTTTTCCGTGGTTTCCCATTTTCACACCAGCCAAATGCTGGGGCTGTACCTTAATTAAGGCCACGGCCGCTTCCTTCCCACTCCTAGCTCTTTCCCGTCCCATCGTCGCCATAAGACCTATCTGTGTCGGTGCGATGTAAAGCAACTAGCAAAAAAAAAAAAAAAAAAAAATAGAAACAACTTCGGTTATGTGTGTGGTGAGCTCTCTTTAAAAGCGCATAGGCGAAATTTTACTTCCGTAGTTAGAAGAGCTTATGAGTTTAGTTTTGGCAAAATAATAGACGACAACAAAACATGGGTGCCGAACTTGTGTTGTTGCAAATGTGTAACACTTTTAACCGGCAGGTTAAAAGGATCCCGTGATTCGCATTTTGCAGTCCCTATCATATGGTGCGAACCTAACGACCATTTGACAGACTAGCATGTGTACCCTTCCTTGGCACGGGAATTGGTGATCGAATTCACGATTCCTTCATGAATTTATGCGAAGTTATAACTGATATTCTTCTACGAAAGCACGTGGCAGTAACGTGAAGTACGATAAAGCTGAAGAAAGTGGAGAGAGAGAGAGTGGGGTAGATCAGAGTTTATTGAAGGATACAGTTCCTTGTCCGAAGTTGTGCGTAATTATTCCTATTTCTCGGCTACATATTGCTGTTAATCTAAAACCAGCAGTGGCGTTTTGGCTGAAGACTCATGAAACCTATCGTTGACTAGAATTTCTCTTATTATCTATTCTATCGAAAATAGTAAAATTGCTTTTTAGGTAAACCCTCTATTCCACCTTGAAATGACATGCTTGTAAAACAGTCCATTAATGATACCTCCCTTATCAATTCTCGTATCGAAATGATGTACATGAGAATATTTTTTAGAAATTGATTTCCATACAGGCAGGTAGATTACCATTAAGTTGGGTTGTGTATATTTTGTAAGAGTACAAAATCACGGTTTTGTTTCCGTATAAACCCCCAGTCGATTCAGGGATTTAGAAACAATGTTGGTCCTAAAACCTACCCAAGGAGAGGTCGATTCTAAATCTGAAGTTTGGTAGAAATGTATCTAGCAGTTTTCGATGTATAAGAACTCAGACAAACAGACAGACAAACACCAAAGCTAAAAAATATGCAGATGATCATTACTACACGTGAAACGGATAACTGAACGAAAATTTCGCCAAAATAGTCAATGTACAGACACAAGGTCGTTACGATTTTATTTATATAGATAAGGAATCACCTCTACGTACAACACCTTTTAGGCTGTGTTCATTGGACATAGCTTGTAAAACCGTCCGTTAATGATATCTCCCTTAATCATCCTATCGAAAAAGTGCACATTAGAAAAAAGTTTTAGAAACGGATTTCCTTCAAGGTTGGTCGATTCTCATCCCTGTTGGTCAGGTATATTTTGTGGGAGAGTAAAATCACTGTTTCGGTTTCCTATAAACCCCCGTCCAGTCCACTCCGGGAATTTGAAATGCTATGGACCTGAAAACCTAACTTTGAACAGGGGGATGTTAAATATGAAGTTTGATTAAAATATTTCCAGTGTTTTTCAGTTGTAAGAAATACGCTTTACACGCACCCGCTTTTAGGCTATGTCCACTCGAACTTAGACTCAAAAACGATATAAATGATACCTCCCTTATTGATCCTTGTATCGAAATGATGCACAAGAGAAAAGGGTTTCAGAAATTGATTTCCATGAAGGCAGGCAGATTTCCTTTAAATTTGGAGATGTATATTTTGTGGGAATGCAAATCACGGCTTCAGTTCCATATACACCCCCAGTCAATTCAGGCATTTAGAAACAATATTGCCCTAAAACTTACCCGAGACCAGACTGATTCTAAATATTAAGTTTGGTAGAAATATATGCAGTTGTTTTCAAGTTATAAGAACTTGGACAAACGAACAGATGAACAGACACCAAAGGTTAAAAAATATGCAAATGGTCATTACTACACCTGAAACGAATAACTGAACGAAAATTACGCCAAATAGTCAATGTACAGACACACGGTCGTTACGATTTTATTTATATATATTGCTACGTCTGCTTGACAAACATAATTATATGGAATAATTTCGAAGTCCAGATACACTGTTACATACCCTGCTTTAGATTCAGCAAATCGATCAGTGCTTCATAGGCCAGGACTTCCCATACCAAACCCACCAGACAACATAACATTGCCTGAAGTAATTGGAAGTTTTCCTGGTGTTCAAAATGTATTACAGGATGATCTAGATTTCGTGGAAGATGTTATTATACACGAACGTCACCTTCTAACACAGTGTGCAACAAAATTAAGGAAATGTAATTTAAACTAAGGGTTTAGCTCACCATAATTCAGGTTGCAAGTTTTTATCTAAATGGGACACACAAGAAAACGAAAAAATAGGACACATTCAGTCACAAATAAACATAACTTACATTTAATATATTGTCCCGCTAGATGGAAAATCTCAAAAATAACTTTGTGGAACACGTGCGTAAGATGACAAGAGCAAAAATACAAATATCAGATCGTAAATACAAGAAAAGACGAAATACAACATAAACCAACTGAAATTAATTCTCCCAAAACTGTAATTATACACGATTGAAGATTTAAAATGAGACAGGAGGTGTTGGTGTTCAATCCTATAAATTAATTAAAATATTCTAGATGTTTGAAAACTAGAATGAAATCTGCACCTCAAATTATATTACTGTTGAAAACGTAAAGTTAGACACGATACAGTAAATACTGTTTAGAATTAACATAAGTCTACAAATAAACTCACTTTTTTATTGTGCATGTACTTTAATGAATACATAAATAAAAATTGAATATAAATAAATAAAACTCCAAGCAGTTGAGAAATGTGCGTGTTAATAAGTTATCAATAATTACTTCCTCTCATAATCAGGTGGTGGTCAGTCAGAAGGAAACACAATGACATCTGGGTCGATAGTCTTTTCTGTCTGTGTCAGCGGGTTACTCAAGCTCTCCCCTATTAGAACGAACTTCTCCCGCAACCACGTCCGGTAGCTGCTGATACTCGTGAATGCCGAGAACTGGGCTTTGCGACACTTGCTCTTGGCGTCAGGCTGCACTCCGACGCTCACAATTCCTCGTATATACCACTTCTTCTCAACGATGTCAGCAAACACCAAACCACCGCCACTGTCGCCGGGACACACCGTGGTACCTGAACAAGAAAGCATGCCGTTCAGGAAAATGAGTTCAAGATATTATCAGCCTCCCTTTATTATTATTATTATTATTATTATTATTATTATTATTATTATTATTATTATTATTATTATTATTAATATACGAAGTACGTCTGAGGCCAATGTAAAATTGTGGCCTTTTATTTTACTAGTGGTTTAATCGGGCGTGGCCTAAATAAAATTAGGATTGACTGGTGTGAACATCGGAAACCACGGAAAACAATTTTCAAGGCTGTCGACGGGATTCGAACCCACCATCTCCCGAATGCAAGTGCTCAGGTAAACGATCATACCGTGCAGCCTACTCCCTCGGTATTTTGAGTTTTGGATATTGGTTTATGACCCGATACAGTTCCTGACGCTACGTGATATTTCAAGTCAAAATTCCAACATGGGATCGGTCGAAATGCCAACCTCAGTCGTTCAGATTGAGAGCCAGCAGCTAAGCCACTGGGCTTCTCAGGTCACCAATAATAATAATAATAATAATAATAATAATAATAATAATAATAATAATAATAATATGTGTTTATCATCCTTTATGGCTGTAACAGACTTAGCACCTAATTCATAGTCGTTGCTTTTAGAGCGAGGTGGTGGTGGTGGTGGTGGTGATTGTTTTAAGAGGAAGTACATCTAGGCAGCCATTCTCTGTTAATAATCAGATAGAAAAAAATTGAAGGGGTCAGACACTTCGAAAAATTAAGCTACCGGACAAAGAAAGAAAAACGGCCACGAAAACTATGAAATAGAAAAATTCCCTAGTCCTCGTAACTTAATGTCGTCGGGGTCGGAAAAGAACAAGAGTTGAACAAGGGAGGTCGGATAGGATAGGTGAAAGTGAGGAGCCTAGCATAAGTAAGTGGAAGCAATTTCAGGACTCAGCTAAGGGTTCCGTGGTCACAAACTACGCCTCCAAGTTAAGTGTCCCTGGGGCCCCTTTTAGCCGTCTCTTATGACAGGCAGAGGATACCGTGGGTGTTATTCTACCACCCCCCCCCCCACAGAGAACCTGTATCAGCATTTAGTATTCGGAAATATCGTTTTTACAAAATTGTTATCACTCACGGGAGGATAGGGTGAACACTGCCAGTTCAATCAATCTCATAGGCAACGATCAAGCAAGAGATTTCCGCATTTTATTTATTTGGGATCCATATTTCATTTTATTACTATACTATTACGGAAGCTAATATTGTTTTGTATTGTGATTACCTCCATTATTATTTCAGCATAGGCCTCAGTAGCACCAGATGGTAAGTTTTATAATTATACCTGAAGGAAAGCTTTTCAACAAATGAAAATAGAAATCAGATTAGAGACTTATTTTGAAATTTGAAGAAGTAATAGAATGTAGAAAGTCCGATAATATAGTCGTAACAGTTCTAAAACAAAGAGATAAATGCATATCACGTAAATGTCACTGTTACGCAGTACAGTATCATCAACATAACGTAAATACCAAAATAACCTTAACCTATATTGTGATCAAATTACTGTTATGTATTGTGAAAATGGTTAACAATATTATAAGTTACAAGTAAACAGCGGAGTTTCCTTACCGGAAAAGGGGTTTTCCTAGATTTCCTCAGTAAGGAACAATAACGAGTTGGAAAGTTACTCTTTCAGGGTTTCTTTAACATAAAATGGACCTATGATTTCCGCCCTTATACACATGTGACAATATGTTTTACGTAGGAGTTATTTAACATGCTGGTAGCCAATGACGCGAACTTGTCACACATAAACACTAAGAATGATCTTTCGAGACGCCCAGATGCCGAAATATTGTCCCACCGGAGTCGTCGCAGTCCATCCACTAAGAACATGACTGGCATTTTTAAATCTTTAATGGTATGTTCGCTGGCACATCAAGAGGCTGCAATATTTGTGTGAGTTCACAAAAAATCATATTCAAGTCCTTTGTATCCTCAAGGTGTGACCTTGGATCCTTGATAACATGGACATGGAAACTATCAAACACAAGGATACATATGGCGAAAAAAGGTTACACCTCAGAAATTCACTACCACACTCTTTTAATACAACATTTAATCACTTGTTGTGCCACGATATACAGTAATATTAATGTATTGCACATTGTTACGAAGGTAAAAATGTTCCTTCTTAGTATATCAATGAATATTTGACAATCAGTCACCGCAGATCTGCATTTAGGGCAGTCACCCAGGTGGCAGATTCCCTATTTCTTGTTTCTCTAGTTTTCTTAAATAATTTGCAAAGAATTGCGAAATTTTTTGAACATCCCCCTCGGTACATTATTCCAATCCCTAACTTCTCTTCCTATAAACGAATATTTGCCACAGTTTGTCCTCTTGAATTTCAATATATTTTTCCTATTTTTATAAACACCACTCAAACAAATTTGTATGCTAATGACATTCCACGCCATCTCTGCACTGACAGCTCGGAACATACCAATTAGTCGAGCATCTCGTCATGTCTCCCTAAGTCTTCCCTGCCCAAACTTTGAAACATTTCCGTAACGCTACTCTATTGTCGGGAATCAGACAGAACAAATCCAGCTGCTTTTCCTTGGATTTTTTCCACTTCTCGAATCAAATAATCCTGGTGAGGGTCCCATACACTGGAACCATACTCTAGTTGGGGTCTTACCAGAGACTTACATGCCCTCTCCTTTAGATCCTTACTACAACCCCTAAATACCCTCATGACCACGTGCAGAGATCTTTACCCTTTATTTACAATACTGTTTATGTGATTACCTCAATGAAGATCTTTCCTTATATTAAAACCTATGTACTTGCAGTGACCCCCATAAGGAACTTTCACCCCATCAACGCAGCAATTAAAACTGAGAGGACGTTTCGTATTAGTGAAATTCACAACCTGACTTTTAACCCTTTTTATCACCATAGCATTTGCCTCCTGTTCATCTCACAACTTCGTCGAGGTCGTTTTTCAGTTGCTCACAATCTTGTAACTTATTTATTACTCTATACAAAATAACACAATCCAAAAAAGCCTTATCTCTGATTCCACTTCTTTACTCATATCATTATATATATGTGACAACATGAAGGTCCAGTATTAGTATTTGTGTGAGTTCACAAAAAATCACATTCAAGTCCTTTGTATCCTCAAGGTGTGACCTTGGATCCTTGATAACATGAACATGGAAACTATCAAACACAAGGATACATATGGCGAAAAAAGGTTACACCTCAGAAATTCACTACCACACTCTTTTAATACAACATTTAATCACTTGTTGTGCCACGATATACAGTAATATTAATGTATTGCACATTGTTACGAAGGTAAAAATGTTCCTTCTTAGTATATCAATGAACCTGACTTTTAACCCTTTTTATCACCATAGCATTTGCCTGGTGTTCATCTCACAACTTTGTCTAATTCTGCTCTAATTCTCTGAGCTCTGTTTTCTAGAAATATAGCCACCCATTCAACCACTCTTTTGTCTAGTCAAATTGCACTCAGTTTTACCAGTAGCCTCCCATTATCTGCCCTGTCAAATGCCTTAGAAAGGTCAATAGCGACAAAGTCCATTTGACTCCCGAGTTCAAGATATCTGCTACATCTTTCTGGAATCCTACAAGTTGAGCTTCAGTGTCATAACTTTTCCTAAACTCGAACTGCCTTCTATCGAACCAGCTATTAATTTCGCAAACATGTCAAATATAATCAGAAAGAATGCTTTCCTAAAGCTTCCATGCAACGCATGTCAAACTGACTGGCCTGAGCTTTATGTTTTTCACCCTTTCCTTTACACACAGCAACTCACCATTCATTTGGTACGGTATAGTTCCTTCATGAAAATAGTAATCAAATAAGCACTTCAGATATGGCACTATATCCCAACCCATTGTCTTTAGTATATCCCCAGAAATCTTTTCAATCCCAGCTGCTTTTCTAGTTTTCAAATTTGTATGTTATTGTAAATGTCTTTCTTATCGTAGCTAAATTTCAATACTTCGTTAGTATCAGTCAATTCTTCCATCTGGACATTATCCTTGTAACTAACTGTCTTTACATACTGCTGACTGAATACTTCTGCCTTCTGTAGATCCTCGCATACACACTCTACTTCTTCATTAATTATTCCTGGCATATATTTCTTGGAACCTGTTTCTGGCTTAAAGTACCTATACGTACACTTCCATTTTTCACTAAAATGTGTATGACTGACAATTGTGCTTGCCATCATGTTATCCTTGGCTGACGTCTTCGCTAGATTTCTTAGTAAATTCCTGCATTTCTCCTTACTTCCACAACCATTTCTAATTCTATTTCTTTCTACCCTGCACCTCCTTCTTAGTCTCTTTAATTCTCTCATACTTCTCATAGCGGGTATTTACCATTCCTTATCACTTTTAAAGGAACATCGTTGTTTTCAAATTCCTGAACAATTGCTTTAAACATATTTCACAGTCTGTTTACATTTTTATTTACCGTTTTCCACTTATCATAATTACTTTTTAAATATCCCTCAAGCCTGTTTTATCAGCCATATGGTACTGCCTAATAGTCCTACCTTCCTTTCTATCACATTTAGTTTTAACTGCGATAAAAACAGCTTCGTGATCACTAATACCATCTATTACTTCAATTTCTCTATAAAGCTCATCTGGTTTTACCAGCACCACATCCAAAATATTCTTCCTTCTAGTTGGTTCCATCACTTTCTGATTCAGCTGTCCTTCACAGATTAACTTATTTGCCATTTGTTGGTCATGCTTCCTATCGTTCGCATTCCTTCCCAATTGGCATTTGTTAAATTGAGATCACCTACTACGCGTTCCTTTCCTTATCGTTTTCCACATAGCTGATTATCTTATGAAATAATTCCGAATCAGCGCCTGCGTCATCCTTTCAGGGTCTATTCCCTCAGATGAATCTTACACCTAGAATTTCATGTTTGTCATCTTTGACCTTTATTGTAGCTTACAAATTCTTATTTCACCAGAATTAATTCTCCCCCTCCTACCATTCCTATTCTATCTCTAACGATATATACTCCAGTTCCGTGAGCAAATGTCTGCATACATTATATCATTTCTCAGCCATGATTCACCTCCTATTACAATATCTGATAAGTATATATCTATTATATTACTTAATTCTATTTCTATCTTTTTAGTACTTCTACAATTCATCTCTAACATTTTTTATGTCATCCCTATTTGACGTCCAGATCCCTTTAACATAATTACCGCTCCCTAGTCCATCCCGTTTCCCTGAATGTACCTCCCTATAACCCTTCCAAACATACATCCTAACTTATACGTACCACTGCAGTTCAAGTGAAGGCCATCTGAGCGTAGATCCCTACCTCATACCCACTCTCAGATGTCTGTATCGATGTCGATTTGTATCGAAAAGAGTAAAATGTAATGTTAAATATTGATAGTTGTCGAAGTCTTCATTTCAAACGTAACATATACAATCTTGAAAACCTTGAAAAATAATAGAAATATTACTACAGAGCGTACGAATGAACTTTTTATTAACTTTTCCTCCAAGGCGAGATAGTAGTTATTATTTAAATATTACCGCCAAATTCAATACTGTATAGACATTTCCATCTACAGTATATATACAGAATATAGGAACTTTGAACTTTGTAGGTGAGTCACATGGATCAATATTGAAACACTATTATTGGCCCAGAAGTCACGAAATGAACCACCGGCTCTAGCAAATCGTAATTGCTTTCTTTGTTTCAAAACTTTAAGTTAGTTTGCAGTTCGAACTTTCTTTACCAAATAGACGGTAAAAATCCGGAATATATACTCACCGTTACGAAGTCCCGCGCAGAATTTGTCTGGGGTAATATAAGAACGGAAAGCCCGAGGAACAGTTTTCCAACATGTATCAAAGTCAATGTATGGTAGATTCACGGCAATCCTAGTGTAGCTTGGTTGATCAAACTCCGTGTATCCCCACCCCACAACCTGAAACATGCATAAGAAAATCTTCACCGTAAAACAATTAAAACAACTAAACTTAAGACACAGAATTAGTATAAGTATGTTCCTAATTAGAAAGATACATATATCACCTTCACTGAAATCCAGATACGCCAAAATTGGTCCCATGAAAATGATAAATTCTGAAAGTTCATAATGCAGTATTTTTGTGATAATTTAGTCGAAATGGGGAACTGTGACTGAACGAAGGCAGTGGTAGCTGTCACTGAAGACACAGGAACCTGGAGTTCCACGTTCACAGGTCTGTTTCTAGTATGCAAAGTCATGTTCGAACTAAGCAGTAAATCCACGCAATTGGCATACATATTTAACCCTACGATTGACATTTATTTTCTGTAGCAGATCCTACAAACTGGGGTCTCACAGACTCGAACGATTTTAATACATAATACAAGATACAGTAATGATTTGTAATTCTTAAGTGTGTTGGTGTATTGGCGTAATAACATCTTATAATTTTGTCTGCCAGTAGGGCAGCAGTGCAGGCTAGAAAAGTTGACGAAAAAATTTGGTAGGAGTTTGAAACCTCCGTGCGATTGGAAGTTACTGATTTAGATGTCAAAGTGAGGTGTATATCCCCCACTACGCGACTACGTGTTGTACCCTGGACAGAGGCTCTCGCAGCTCGTACTAGTTCGGTGAAGGCGATCTAGCTCGTCATCCTGACACCTAGAATGGCTCGCGCAACACGTTGTGACGAGCTGAGTACTGTACTCGCTTGTATGCATGGTAGCAGTGCGCCAAATGTTTGCTGTGATGGTCTCCGTCTGGTAGTTGACAGTGCCAATCCAATTCAGTAGGGGCAAGAACATTAAGGTTGCCAGGTATTTAAAAGGATAATACGCGTCATGTCTGACTTATCTTCCCCACCCTCGTCCATCCTATCGTCGTGCTGTCAAACTTATCTTGATCTTTTGCTCTGGTTTTAGAAGTTTTGTTTTCACCAGATTATTTAAGTCAAAAGTTATTGAGCTTATTAATTTATGCCTGTCAAGAGAGATTTCATTGTCGAAGTTAATTCCTAAATACTTGATTCGTTCATTGTTTGTTTTTATCGATGGGATTAGTGATCCTTCGACTGTAGTGACGTTTCCTTCAGTTAATTTTCCTTTCTTCAGGATTATAGATTTGCTTTTAAGAGGATGGATATGTAAACCTATTTCTGCAAAGCTGCTTTCAGCCAAATTTAACAAGGTAGTAGCATCATTTTCGGTTTTGCTGAGTATGACTAGGTCATCTGCGAAAGCAACTGAGGATAACGGCAGTAGATCATCAGATAAAATAAAGCCATAACGTTGGGATATGTCATGGTCAGTGAGATTTTTTATTACAGTATTGATTGCTAAATTGAACAGCAGTGGTGAGATAGGGGACCCTTGAGCTACGCCACACTTAATTTCGATAGGTTTTGATTTCTTATGATCAGCTTCCACTTGAACTGTGTTCGTTTTAAGAAATGCTTCAATTAACCTACACAAGTTAGGAGGAATTTCAGACTGTCGAAGAGATCGTTTGATATGTTCATGTCCAATAGAGTCAAATGCTTTTGTGACATCTAAAAAAATGACGCAACAGTCCTTTTTGTTGCGTTTCGCATCCTGGAGGCAACCATTCACGAGGGAAGAGTTGACATGAGTACCAGGTAATGGCACGAAGCCACGCTGGTGAGGACTTAGTGTGACATATGAACGCAGTCTCATATCTAGTACTCGTTCAGTTATTCTCCTAATCACCGAATATATGGTTCTAGGTCTCCATTCTTCAATATCATTTATGTCTCCACCCTTATGTATTAAAATTGTTCTGGCCATTTTGAGTTTTGAAGATACGTAGGAGAAATGAAGCATCGTGTTGATGAGTAACGTCAGAAATTTAGTAGCCTTGAGGTGCCGTAATACACGAACTGTAATATTGTCTGGGCCTGGTGAGGTGTCAACTTTAATGTTGTATAATGCCTTATGGACATCATCTACTAAATATTAATAACCGAGCTCGATAGCTGCAGTCGCTTAAGTGCGGCCAGTATCCAGTATTCGGGAGATAGTAGGTTCGAACCCCACTGTCGGCAGCCCTGAAAATGGTTTTCCGTGGTTTCCCATTTTCACACCAGGCAAATGCTGGAGCTGTACATTCATTAAGGCCACGGCCGCTTCCTTCCCACTCCTAGCCCGTTCCTGTCCCATCGTCACCGTAAGACCTATCTGTGTCGGTGCGACGTAAAACAACTAGCAAAAAAACAAAAAGAAATATTAATATCAGCAGGTAAGTCAGTGCTTTTTTCCATAAGAAACAGAGGCGAATTATTATTTTCGGTAACAAAAGTATTTTCAAAATGATTCGAAATCGTAGTTATTGGGATTTTACAAGAATGGGCCTTATTAGTTTTGTCCAAACTTTTGCGAGCAATTTTCCGCCTCTGATTATAGAAATGATATTGGGCTACCTCGTAGGCATAACGCTCTCTCTTCTTCTCTCGTTGCCTTTTAGACCTCCGCTCTGGGTTACTAGAGGTTTTTATGGGCATATTTACGATTATTTTGTAAATTTCTACTTTTGTAATATCTAACAGCAGGATGTTGAGGGCCAGGTAATTCATTAACCTGATCTGCGAAGAACTGCATAACCTCAGGAGTAAAAGCTTCCAGCTGATTAGCATCAGCCAAATTTAACAAGGTAGTAGCATCATTTTCGGTTTTGCTGAGTATGACTAGGTCATCTGCGAAAGCAACTGAGGATAACGGCGGTAGATCATCAGATAAAATATAGCCATAACGTTGGGATATGTCATGGTGTTTGGGGGGTGTTTTTCATATCATGAATTGCATGATGTTTGAAATCCTATCTTCCCAAATCTTCATAGGATTACTATTTTCAGTTTCATGATCAGCGACCAACTGTAAGCATTCCCCAGCATTCGTGTTACTAGCATATTGTGTTATGATTTTATTTCTCCTTTTCTCAGCGTGAGCTTTTCCTATGTGAATATTTACTCCTAACGCCGACTTACAACATTTATTACAGATAGGGCATGGAATTTCGTCACCAGACTGTGAATCAACGTTAGGCATTTTAATTCAGTATGTTATTTTAACGTGGCAGGAGATGAATATTATTTTGTTTCTCATAGAGTAGATATCAGAGCAGTGGGTCAATGGTAGTTTTGAAAATATAAGATGGTAGTGCGTTATAACTTCCAAGATTTGGTGTCGTTTAAGTTAGTCTGCCTCGAGAAGAATAACGTGCAGGCAATGCCAAGCAATAACATAAAGATGGCTGTTGACTTTGGCACTAAATTAGCTTCACGATTAAATGAAGAATCTCCTAGCAGGAAGATCGCGTGAGACGGACAACACTACTATTTACGTAGAACATATTCTTGCATCCTAATTTTGATCAAATGACATTACGGAAATCATAATTTTCTTGATCGGCGTTAGTAAACACCAGCACCGGGCGTGTATCACTATGTGTAACCGGAGGTCACTTCTCCTACCGAATAATTGTTGAAATCCTGACATTGAAAGAGCCTTTCCCCGTTATGAAGAAGCGCGTGGGTGCGAAGATTACTACTAAGTAGACGAAACGTGTTATTGCACTCCGTGTTATCGGAGGCTATCCCTAACTTCAAACGCTTTATTGCATTTTTAACATTAGGATAGCCTTGCTCCAGTATGCATCATGGTGTGTTGCTTAGGAGACGGGCTTTGACCAAACGTTTATTTGCATTACTGACACTGAAGTGATGTGTCTCTATTATCAGCAAACGGGTGTTTTTGTAGATTATCTCGCTGGGTAAACGTTTTCTGCATTTCCAGCGCTGGAATAGCCTTAATCCAGTATGTATAACCGCGTGTGTTCGCAGTTTACTGTTAGTTCTAAACGCCTTGTTGTATTCTTGCAGCGGGTTGGACTGTCTTTAGTATGATGCGTCATGTGTTTTCGGAGGCTAGGTCTTTTAGTCTTTCAAACATTGTTACAATCTTGGCACTGGGAGTACCTTTCGCCATTGTGAACAGACTGGAGGGTTTGGAGCTGAAATTCTTCGGTAAACGTTTTTTTTTTCTTCGTTCCCTGCACTGGAATTACCTTAATCCCGTATGAAAAATTTCGTGTCTTTGTAGAGTCTCCTTTCTGTAAATCGCCATATTGCTTTTTTTTTTTACAGCGGAACAGCCTGTCTCCAGTATGCATGTTGGCGGAGTTTACCTTTGGTAGTAAACGCTTTATTGCATTCGACACAATAGGACGGTTTTTCTCCAGTATGTGTGCACTTTGTGTTCGTTGACTAACCTGGACCCTTGGATAAGAGTACACAAAAGAATTCTTCGTATTCTTGATTAATGAATGACTAAGCATAGTAGAATTATAGTTATGTATGTATGTATGTATGTATGTATGTATGTATGTATGTATGTATGTAAGCTCATCGGACAAAAAATTAGTCACCTTAGTGCGCACGCACAGATGGATCGTTAAGCCTGTACAGATGGCGCAGCGAACGAGTCCCGTGTTCAACCGCACACGTATTGTCTCTACGTGAGATAAGGCAGTAGCGATCAGTGAGACGTAGATGTTTCAAGCGGACAGTGTACGTCAAGATGGGTAGATGTTAGGATGTGACAGAGTGGCGAAACCCGGCAGTCGCTTTTGGTCGTGCCCAAAACCATACGGTGCGTGAAGATGTTGGATTTGATACACCATCTCGGCGGGCTGTTCAACGTGTCTACAAGCAGTTGTGTACTACACGTGGCCACGAAACACGACGTCAGAATTGTGGTCGGAAAGAGGTCCTGACCGAGAGGGACCGGAGATGCGTATCACGGTTTGTGAATCAAAATCGCTTCCAAACCCGACAGCAATTGCTGCAGTCAGTGAATGAAGGTCCATCCCAACCTGTTAGCGAGAGAACATTGCAACGGGAACTGCATGTAATGAACCTCGCAAGAAGCCATTGCCACACAGGCACCTAAAGGTGCGCGTCTTCAATGGGCTAGAAATCATCGAACGTGGGCAGTAGCTGACTGGCGGAACGTAATGTGGTCTGGCGAATCATGATTTTTCCTGTAATCCAATGACGCACGTTGTCGAGTGCACCGAAGGCCAAATGAAGCATTTCATCCTGGATGTGTGCAAGGTCAGATTCAAGCCGGAGGTGGGTCCGTGATTTTTTGGGGGTGTTTTTCATTTCATGAATTGGACCCGCTCACTGAGGTGACCACTAACATGAACCAGCATGCTCATTTAAACATTCTGGATGATCAGGTGTTGCCTTTCAGTCAACATCTGCATGATGAGTATGCTACTGATACCCCGATTTTTTAAGATGACAACAGAAAAGTCCATCGGGCTGGATGCATATGTGCCTGGTTTTATGAACATTCCCCCACCTTATTACATCTCGACTACCTTGCAAAAGCACATGGCTTGAGCTCCGTTGAAAATCTGTGGGACATGTTGGAACAGCGGGTAAAACGCCGACATCTGCATCGCCGCAATTTGGTGGAACTGCGCGAATGGATTAACCTGGATGCGTCGTACCTGCACAACCTTGTGGACTCGTTTCGTAACCGAATCAAGGCGGTTATCAAGGCCAGTTGCGGAGTTACAAGGTATTAAATGATGCATGTAATGATTTCTACAGGGCTGACTTATATTTTGTTCGGTGAGCTCATGCCTGTCCGCCTCTCTGGTGTAGTGGTTAGTGTGATTACCTGCTACCCCTGGAGGCCCGGGTTCGATTCCCGGCTCTGCCACGAAATTTGAAAATTGATACGAGGGCTGGAACGGGGTCCACTCAGCTTCGGGAGGTCAACTGAATAGAGGGGTGTTTGATTCCCTCCTCAGCCATCCTTGAAGTGGTTTTCGGTGGTTTCCCACTTCTCCTCTAGGCAAATGCCGGGATGGTACCTAACTTCAGCCCACGACCGCTTCCTTCCCTCTTCCTTGTCTATCCCTTCCAAACTTCCCATCCCGTCACAAGGCCCCTGTTCAGCATAGCACGTGATGCCGCCTGGGTGAGGTACTGGTCATCCTCCCGAGTTGTATCCCCGACCCAAAGTTTCACACTCCAGGACACTGCCCTTGAGGCGGTAGAGGTGGGATCCCTGGCTGAGTCCGAAGGAAAAAACAACCCTAGAGAGTAAACAGATTAAGAAAGAGCTTATTTCTAACCGTTAGTCCCGTACGGAGTCAGCGTGTAGTACTATGAGTGCAATATACATATAATTTCCTCAGATCTTTGGTTTGGAAAACTTACCGTTCCACTTTGACCCATCAGGTCTTCGTCCTTGAATGAACTCCTCCAGTCAATAGCCACTGGTTCCACCGTGGGAGAAAACTTTACTCTCTTCATCAGACGAACAATAACAATGTCATGAGCGAAATTCAGTTCGCTGCCTCGATATCGCTCATGGAAGAACAAATCTCTTATCTGAAAACAGAAAATAACCATACAAATAGAGATTTCAGGGGGTTAGTTATTCTGCGTAATTTTGTATTTAATATGATTCCAATCAAGAGATGATCTAAAAAAGAATAAATTTAGCCAACTGAAAGTGCTCCAGTTCAGTGACCGATGAAATAATATCGATCAGTACTGAATGGAAATGCAATTGTCCTTATGTTGTTATGTATGTAATGCGAACAGCAGAGTTATAGAATGATGTCCTCACGAGGAAGTTAGCGAAAGTTACGGGACGATTGCCAGTAAGTTGTGGGTTAGGCCTATATGAAAGGAATTCATATGTATATGACAAGTACACAAAGAGCATATGCCATCGACAGTATAATGTAAGACACAGCCACTATAAGTTTCGCAATGTCCTCTCACTAACAGATTGGTATGGACGTTCATTTATTGACTGCAGCAATACGATCAGAATTATTCCTCCCGGATTCACACCGTTTGTTCAGGTACATATGCAATCTATTTTTGGCGGTTCAAGGCGGTGCTGAAGCAAATGTGTGTAATACACAATCACATCTGTTCTTTTGTTTTCGCAGACTTTTTTAGATACTCCTGGATTGTAGCTGAATATGGGGACGTCACCAACAGAGCAGAGACGTCTCAGACACTTTGAAAAGCAGCGTGATTCGGAAGATTGCCTGCAAAAAGCGTTCATGAAGTTAGTCTACTGTGATCAGAAATTCCCTTTTCGGTATTTTTTGCACTGTGGACATGTGCGTCTTCACAACCTTTCACCAATAGCCGCCAGCAATCTGTTGGTTGAACTTGATAAATGAATATGTTCCAATTATACATTTTTTCTGAAGTGTGATATAACTGTCGATGGCACATAATGCGTGCATATTTGTAAGCTGCAGATTAATCCAATTCACATAGGCGGAAGCTCAACTGCATTTACTATTGCAAATTCTGCTAACCACCTCCTGTGTCAGCGTCATATTTTAGAATTTATAATCTAGCTGAGACGATTTGTCGTACTTCTTCACCGCCATTTCTAACCACCATTACTATAATCTTGAAATGAATTTTATACTACTGGTACTATGAAAGACTAATAAGGGAGAGAGGAAAGAAAGAAAGAAAGAAAGAAAGAAAGAAAAATAATAATAAGGAAGAACATATGGAGATTTCGATGTATTCTAATCACTGATTGTACTTACATGTGATCTGATTGACTCAGAAATCTATCCTGCGTGGGATATTAAAAGCCACTGTTTTATTTCCTATATGGCTAATATTTGTCACGAAAGGGATCCCCCCCTCGCACTCCTTGCCGGACTAGTAAAGAGAGGTGACGCACTGCTAGAGTTTTTCAATAAGACACGTTCTGACTTTCAAGTATTAAAAAGGCAGAGGCAGAATTAAAACATACGTGTTTTTACATTTCTTGATAATTTTCATCAGTTTATAATATAAGTATTTAAAAATTAAAAGTGTGATTTGATAGAATCTGACGATGTTCTTTCAAGAACGAAGCATGTCATTCTCTTTCTCTTTTTCTTTTTTTATTGCTAGTTTTACGTCGCACCGACACAGATACTTCTTTCGGCGACGATGGGACAGGAAAGGGCTAGGAGTGGGAAGGAAGCGGCCGTGGCCTTAATTAAGGTACAGCCCCAGCATTTGCCTGGTGTGAAAATGGGTAACCACGGAAAACCATTTTCAGGGCTGCCGACAGTGGGGTTCGAACCTACTATCTCCCGAATACTGGATACTGGCCGCACTTGAGCGACTGCAACTATCGAGCTCGGTCATTCTCTTTTTAATTAATGGTGTCTCTTTCATGAATAATCTGTTAATACATGTTTTCATTTTCAGGTATTTTTTACATTTGTGTTTTACTGAATTAGTTTCTACAGACTGGTTATATCAAAGCAGGTAAATGTCCAACAGAGAGATCGTAAAAACATTGAGAAAATAAAAATATCTGACAGTCGTGTACTGTAGGCATTAGAATAACTCGAGTGCATGAAACAAGGCGTATTCTTTCAAGCAGTGATGTTTCCAATGTGATAGTTTTAAGGGTTTTCATAAAAAGTAAAAGAAATTCATCATTCCTTGGATTATTTTCAAGAAAACTCACTTACCATTTCTTTAGTATCGTTGGGTGAGTGGTCATACTCTCGAAGTAAATTCCCCACCGTCATTCTATAATCGTTTAACTCAACTGCTCGACCATCATTCCAGAAGCAGTGGGCAGCTGAAGGAAAAGAATGGCATGTTACATTATATTAAAGTTCATGAAAACTTTACTTGTCTATGCAAATTTACTCCCAACAGTCGACTTCATTCAGCAAGATATTATATTTCACATATTAAGCAAACACAGTGCGACGCAGGGATTTTGTTAAGAATTTCTCATTGAAGGGGTTCCACTCTACACTGCCGACTTTCAATAAGTGGGAGTGTTGCGTTCAGATCTCTAACAGTGATTTGCTTCTCGAACAAGGATAACGTAGTAATTACTGTGTAGGTGCATTTATTGACTAAATAAACTTTAAAATGAATTTGCAAGTGCTGAATTGGTTCCTTAGAGTGTGATAAATAGAGCTGGGACTTTTATGTAGTATCAAGTGGCATAATATGTACATAAATATGTAACAAAAGCACCAAAATATGTAGCAAAATATGTAGAATGGGCAAAATATGTAATATCATATAATTAATATAAACTTATCATTTTGTCAGTTACAACACACTAAACACGCTTTATATTACATTTTGTAGCACAGTGAACAATTAAGTATTTTTCAATATCTTTGTAGTCATATTATATGAATATATCACACACATATTCAATAGAAACTTATTATTTTCAACACTCAAAGCACGTTTATTCCTTAAATTTTGTAGCACAGTGAACTATTAAGTATTTTTCGATGTTCTCTGCGGTCATGGAAAGGCGTTTGTCACTTATGATGTTCTTATATGCAGAGAAAGGTCTTTCAACGTTACATGATGTAACTGGCGCAAATTTTAGGACAGTGATGGCAATAGAATCTTGCAGTGGCATTCCTGATGTTTCTAGACGTTTGATGGTTTCTGGAAGCCAGCAGATATTGCCCCTGATGTAGATGATTGAGGAGACCACTTTGGAGTCCCTAAAGGCAGTTTGTGATTCACTAATAGATACAGCATTTTCAGGATCAAAAGAATCTACCACAGTCTTTATAGCATTTAGATACTCACTATAGAATTTGACTGCTTCTATCCATGTCCCCCACCTCGTTAACACTGGTTCCGGCAGCAGTGGTATCTCTGGCAATTGCTGTTTGTAAGATAGCACTCGTTGTGAAGCTTTTTAAAAAAAACTTTTTTGTTGCTGAATTTAATCTATTCACTTGTGGAAACTTAGCTCTAATATCTTCGGCAACACGTTGCAGTCCATGAGCCAAGCATGTAAAATGGAGCATATTGGGGTAAAAAAACCTTCAAAGCAGTTGCAGCCTTAAGCATGTATGCTGGAGTATCAGAATACATCACTAATTCCTTTTCCTCTTTCATCTCAGTCAGCCACAGAGCTTTTAATCCATCATTCACAAATCTCGCAATAGTTGAGTGATTTGTATAGTCTAGCTCTTTACAGTAGATCAAACATGGTTTTGAAGCGCTGTCAGACTGTAGCTTCCCCACCACAAGATTTGCAATAAATCTACCCTTACCAACTGTTGTTTCATCAACAGCAACCCATATGAAAGAATTTCCTATATGCTGTCTTATGTTGTACATTACCTCGTCGTAGCAGACTTGAAGATAATCCTTGCGTAGTGTTGATTGGTTAGGAACATGTTGCTTGCAGTATTTTTCCAGAACAGATGTGATTTCAGGCTCTTCAAGTTTATACCATGGAATATTGGCTGCAATCATTGCACTGCGTAAGTCTTTATAAAAAGGGTTACTTGAAGGTGAAGGCTGCATCTGTGTTAAAAGGATTTGTTTCTTTTGTAGACCTAACTGTTGTTTTTTTCTATGCAGAGCACTTTGTGCATGTTGCTCAAGCTGGGATTTCATGGAACATGCGATATGTTTGTTGCATGCTTGGCAAATCACTACTTTGCCATCAGTTGCAAAGGACTCTTCAACTGCAATCCATGATTTTAACTTTGAAGCAAGCGAGGACGCTACTGGTGCCATATTGACTCTAGAGCAAACTGATGTTCATGAACTATGTTCTTCAGCTGTTCAAAAGAAACTAAAGCCTAATTGAGACATTTCAAAGGAAGACAGCTCTAACAACAGATTCGGAAATTCCTAAGTACATAAGAAAGAGGTTACAGAATTGCGCTTAGAAAAATATTCCTGGAAACTCTAATATGAAAGTGGCTAGTTTTAAAGCAATTAACTCTAAAAGGGATGAAAGATTTAAGATAGGCACATGTAAAGTAACAGTTTTCCTGCAGATAACTGGAACCTTTAGAATAACCTATTTTGCAAGGGTCTCTACCTGCACCTATCATCCTCTCAAATACATGTCACTCAATTACCTTAATCCCACTTTTGAGAGAACAGACAACAGCCATATATTAAGTGTAAAACTTCAATTCAGCAATTTATTATATATGAAAGCAGGAAAACGCTAAAATATGTAATTTTATGTAATATCACTAAGAATATGTAGAATACCCACAAATATAAAAACAATATGTAAAATGAAATTCGGTAATAATAACCCTAATAAAGTGTTCTATGAACATATGACTTTTTCCAGCACCTAAATAGCAAGGAACAAAATATGTAATTACATAGAAATCCCAGCTCTAGTGATAAAGGACTTCAAGATCGGATGTAATTTTAAGGAAAAGTTTGCTGACCTTAATTAAAGACCGTAAATATCAATTCAAACCATCATCATCCTCATCATCTAGTATGGATGTATGTGTGCTCCAGCGTAGCTGCTCAACCAAACTTGGTGCACATAATAACATACTATCTGGAAAAATACTGTGACGGTAAGACACTCCGATCACTCCTTTGGAAACACCACAATAACCATGTTTGTGTCAGGCTATCCCGAGTAATACAGCCCACGTGATTACAATTGAGGAGCTATTTGATGGTGAGATAGCGGCCCCGGTCTACAAAGCCAAGAATAACGGCAGAGAGGATTCGTCGTGCTGACCACATGACACCTCATAATTTACAAGTTCGGACTGAGCAGCGGTTGCTTCGTGGGCCAGCGCTGTTGCGCCATGATTGACCTTTTATCCCGAGTAAAGTACTTACTCCGTCATCTGAAGCATGCAGTAACTACAGCATATGTGCGTTCTGGATATTTTATATATTTTCAGAGTATTCTTGGGTATAGTCTAATATGTTTTTGGCAACAGTGCGCACATAAGTGATATTTTAAAGTCACAAAAGAAAGCCATTCGCACCATCGCCGGCGTTCCCCTTCACTCTCATTGTAAACCACTTATCATTGAGCTGCCTATCTTAACAGTAGGTAATCAATTTATACGTATATAATCTTCTGATATACACTGTCTGACAAAAAGAAGTTAAGCACCCAGAAGGAGTGGTCCTGCCGTGGCCAGCAAAATCCCCGGACCTTTCCATCATTGAACGGGATGACATTGGAAGGGGGTGTCCGTCTCAGTACCAATCTATGGCATCTGGAGGGACAGCTGCAACAATTGTGGACGAACTTGTCTCAGGAGAGGATCAAAAGGCTGTTTGACACCATTCCGAACCGCATAAGAGTATGTATTACGGCCAAGGGGGGTGCGACACCCCACTGACCTGGCGCCAACATTCCACCTGTAACTGCCAACGGCCTTCTCTTTTTCATCCCATCTTGTAATCAATCCAACGTCCGCCTCCATAGCGTAACGGTTAGTGTTATTAGCTGCCGTCCTCGAAGGCCCCGGTTCGATTCCCGATACTGCCAGAAATTTAAGAATAGCAGGAGGTCTGGTATGTGGTTAAAATGGTACATGCAGCTCACCTCCATTGGGGGTGTGCGTGAAAAGAGCTGCACAGCCTCGGAATGAGGACACGAGTTTACTTCTTATCAGTTCAATAAAGGCACATAGTCTTTTAGCATATGTAGTTTCATTCACTTTCAGTCACCCTTTCTGGGCGCTTATCATTTTTGTCAGGCAGTGTACAGTATATGAAGAGCAGCACAGTAGGATTTACCAGGATGTCGAAATACCATACATCTTATCATCTGGATATGCCGTAGTGTAGATTAAAGAAAACTCAAAAATGTCATGTTAAGTATAACCCTATACAGCGTGATTCAGCCGCCCATTCCAATGTAGTTTTATGATTCTTCTTCTTATTATTATTATTCTTTATCTGTTCACCCTCCAGGGTAGGTTTTCCTCGGACTCGGCGAGGGATCCCAACTCTACCGTCTCAAAGGCAGTGTCCTGGAGCTTTAGACTCTGGGTCGGGGATACAACCCGGGGAGGATGACCAGTACCTCTCCCAGACAGCCTCACGTACTATGCTGAACAAGGGCCTTGCAGGGGGATGGGAAGATTGGAAGGGATAGACAAGGAAGAGGGAAGGAAGCGGTCGTGTCCTTAAGTTAGATACCATCCCGGCATTTGCCTGGAGGAGAAGTGGGAAACCACGGAAAACTTCCAGGATGGTTGAACCCACCTCTACTCATTTGACATCCCGGGGCTGAGTAGACCCCGTTCCAGCCCTCGTACCACTTTTCAAATTTCGTGGAAGAGCCGAAAATCAAACCCGGGCCTCCGGGGCTGGCAGCTAATCACACTAATCACTACACCACAGAGGCGAGTAGTTTTATGCAACCCACAATATTCATTCGGTCCTGAAAAATTCTGCCCTGCCGGTATGCTCAGATAACACAACCGGCTATCTTAGTAGTTATGCATCAGCATTATAGAATGCCGTAATGTTATACTCGTATTAAGCACTGGAAGACATGCGTGTGCCTTCTAGATCATATGAACCTGACACGCCGGCGAAACACTAAATTGATATTGTGACCGCGGTAAGCCTTATACTTGCTATAAGCTGTCCAGTGTGTCGTGCGGAACCGTAGTGCAGTTGGTAAAGGCGTGGCGGAACGGGCTTGCATGTCAGGTGGGAGGTTCGAGTTCGCGGAGAAGATTGCAAGTTTTTGAAATATTTGTTTAATACGTACTGCACGCAATGCAAGTTCAATACCCGCTTTCATGCAAATTGTGTGTGAGTGAATGTGTTTGTGGCCCTAATAAAGGCCGATTAGTTATTAGGCCGGACATATACAGACCAGAAATAATAGGAACACAACTCTCCTGACAATGTTTTATCGCAGGAAATGCTCGATGTTATGATCGTTTTGGTTTATGACCATTCGGGCCCGGTGTCCAATAGATCGTCTTGAGCGCTGAAATACTCCAGGTATAATTGCTGGGCAGGCGTCCGTGATGAGTAGACGGAGCTGGTCGAGGTTTTCCGGCGCTACAGTGAAAACGACGTTCTTCAAATGTCCCCACAAGAAAAAGTCTAACGGCGTTAAATCCGGTGATCTGGCGGACCAAGAAACAGGGCCCTCTCGTCCTATGCATTGCCCTCGCAGTTCCTCGTTCAGATGGTTACGAACGGGCAAAGTCGAATGTGGTGGAGCTCCATCCTGTTGCAACCACATCGTCAAACGATCGTTCAAGGGCACATCCTGCAGCAGCAGTTGGAGTTCCTGTCGCAGAAAGTGCAGGTAGGGTGGGCCTGTGCAATAGCCCTCAAAGAAATAAGGTCCAATCAGGCGATCCCCCAAGTTTACACACCAAACATTCACTCCGCATCGTACTTGATGGACCGCCTGTCGCACCCAGTGAGGATTGTCCGGACTCCAGTAGTATATGTTGTGGCGAATGACGTTCCCATTATTGTGGAAGCGCGATTCGTCCGCGAACAAGGTATGCGATACGAATGTCACATCTTTGTCCAGCCTGCCTAATAGCCAGCGTCAGAACTGAGCTCCGAAATCCCGCCCATGGAGCTCTTGGTGCAGCACAAGATAGTATGGGTGAAATTTATGTTCATGCAGTATTCGCCAGACGGATGGATGGCTGGCTGGTGTTCACATGTCGTGCAATTGCCCTTGTACTGATGTGTGGATTATTACGAGCTGCCCCCAGAACGGCCTCTTCTGTTTCCCCCGATGTAACGGGCCTATCGTGGACTGGTGGCTGGTTGGAAATCACGCCTATTGTTCCTAGGCGTCTTTCAACACGGCGGAATGTCGAAGCAGCCGGTTGTCGCCTAACGAGATACCGTTCCTGGTATAGACGTAGTGCCTCGCACGCATTTCGTCTTGCTTCCCCATAAATGAGGAGCATGTTAACGTACTCCTCTGTGGAAAGCATGCCGAATGACAGCAGAGATTACAGTACATTCAGGCCCTAACCAGCGAAATAGGCGCAGGGCACAAGATGAATAACAGTGTCATTCTACTGTTTGAATGTGGCAAACGTGGGCCTGTGTTAACGTATTCAAACATCATACCGATGCAATAATATTTAAACGATGCAGGATTCGAATCGCCGATGGCACATTGTATCGATGGCTAGGCGAACGCCTAACCACATCCGCTCGCTACACTGCTAGAAACATTCTGGTAGTATGACGAGAGCCGAGTACATGCGCCATCCGGTTCGGTGCTTAAGACATTAATTACTACACTGTTAATTCGTTTTGTGCATTGATTCTCCTCTTCTTTTCATCCGGTCACGAGGCACGACACATTAACATAGCTGCATGCTAAAAGGACGTTGCTTCATCATTTCAAGCGTCGTATTTTGCGAACGGTTGATATATCATTTCGCTAGGGTTCAGAATCATGTGCAAAATGTGCTCACTAAACATTAGTAACATACGTGTCCGGCTCCATGGCTAAATGGTTAGCGTGCTGGCCTTTTGTCACAAGGGTCCCGGGTTCGATTCCCGACAGGCTCAGGAATTTTAACCATAATTGGTTAATTTCGCTGGCACCGGGGCTGGGTGTATGTGTCGTCTTCATCGTCATTTCATCCTCATCACGACACGCAGGAAACCGAAAGACCTGTACCTGGCGAGCCAAACTTGTCGGACACTCCCGGCACTAAAAGCCATACGCCATTTCATTTCATTTCATTTCATTTCATTTCATTTCATTTCATTTCAGTAACATCCCACGTATGCCTGCAAGGGAATAGCACCCTTATAACTATGTGCACGTTAGTTGAGCTGCAGCAAACTCTATTGGAAGGGGCTGCTGAATCACACTGTATAATAAATTACAATAATAATTATTAAATTAATACCGTATGGTCCACCTTTTTCAATACTATATTATGCAATATTATTGAATTACATTACTAAACCAGGGACTAGTTTCGGCCTTGGCTGGCCATCTTCAGCCTTAATGTAATACATCTAATAACTAAACAAATGTAAAAACACACAATTGACATGTAAACTAATGTAAAAACACACAATTAACATTAAAATATGGGGTGAACTGAGTGTAAGTTCTGAAAAAAAAATTAGGCTCTAAATTCTTAGCATCTGGAGTACGCTCATCATCTAGACTCTTTCTTGTATTGATATTCATATAATTGTTAGTTCCATCACTGCTAATCATTACAATTTCAATTGCAAAACGGGAACTGGTAAATGTTAATTCTGTAGTCAGATCATCAATCACCAAATCTACTTGAGTGGTGTTAGCAGCATGCAAGCCACTGGATGCCACTGTAAATAACCTCCAGCTGACGCAGAACTGCTAGATGGTGTTTCCACATCGACCAACGAAAATAAAAGGTTGACGTAGTGTTTGTTAAAATCATGCTGAAATGCTGTTGGACATTGTCAGGACGGCATATGAAGATATGGTTAAAACTGACACATTGTTATTTTTGTGGTTGGTATAAATTTGCAATTTACCGGGCGAGTTGGCCATGCGGTTAGGGCCGCGCAGCTGTGAGCTCGCATCAGGGAGATAGTGGGTTCGAATCCCACTGTCAGCAGCCCTGAAGATGGTTTTCCGTGGTTTCCCATTTTCACACCAAGCAAGTACTGGGGCTGTACCTTAATTAATGCCACGGCCGATTCCTTTCCACGCGTAGCCCTTTCTTGTCTCATCGTCGCCATAAATCCTATCGGTGTCGGTGCGACGTAAAGCCAGTTGTAAAAAAAGCTCTATTTAATTGTAATTCAGTAATATTGCATAACAAGGTATTGAAAAAGGTGGACCATGTGACATTAATTTAATAATTATTATTCCGATCGCAATTCACTATGGATCAAAACCATGAAGTTTATATCCTATGATAATAAATTAGATGAATAATTCCGTCAGCTCCCATTGAACATTTTCAAACAACGTCTTTATAAATGGTTGTTGATAAATCCGTGGTACACCATTGCCAATTGTATTAAAAAGGACTGGGACGGTCTACATTAACTTCGAGTGTTAATTCCTAGGTTTCTGTACCCTCAGAATGGGTAATGTCTTCCACCGTATTTACTTAAATATAATGTATATTTAGTTATTTAAATGCGCTATGTATAAATTGATTCATCGACGATATATTGAACAATTTTTGTTTGTTCTTATTGCATTTGAATGGCCACTACACTTTTAACGCGTATAAGATGCCTCTGCCAGATATTACCAGGGTTCAAAGCCCAGATGGACTGACTGACAGCGTGGATGGTGAACATCACTACACTGCCGATGGGCTTTCTTCTTTTTACAATATTGCAATTCGTTTGTTATTGCTCGCATATCTGTCAATTTACTTTGGTATAATTGTGTAGCTTCTACAAACCATAAATTTGTATCGATACAGAAGTGTATCCATTGGATTTTGCACTTATTTAATGCCAAATAAACAATTCATGATTCAATGATTCCCATTCCTAACTCTTCTATGATCCTTTGATTTACAGCTTCTTCACATCGGTGGCGTTTTGTCCCATTTTTGAGAGAGCTGACTGTCAATCTAGGTCTTCTTGTTGGTTTAATTGGAATTTTAGCCATGTCTACATTCTCATGAGATTGTGATCCGTTGCCAAGTTGAGCCATACATTTCTTAGTTTGCTTCCTGTATCGGTGTTTTACCAGGATAAAGTCTAGCTGTTGCCGATGGCGGTCTCCAGGACTAATCCATATATACAGACGTCTCTTAGGAGCTTTGAAGAATTTGTTTATTTTGATAGAGCCCCTCCTCTGGGAACCATCTGAACTTGCCACAGTGAGGTAGCTTGTGCGACCCAGTGAAGCAGCTAACCGAGCCGTAGATGCAGCTATTTCGGATGGGTAACTGTCGAGAGACCAAACTATCGAAAATAGGGTAGTAGCCTTTCGGAAGTTGCAAGGTCTGGAATATTAACTGATATGGCCTTGTAATAATATTTAATATAGCTTAACAATGTTGATTCTGCTACTCGGCTGAAAGCAGCGGTAAACTACACCCATAACTAACTCCAGAGGACATGCAGCTCTCTTTGTATGTACTAATGATGGCTTCCTCCCGGGTAAAATATTCTGGAGGTAAAATAGTCTCCCATTCGGATCTCCGGGTGAGGACTACACGAGAGGGGGCAATCATCACGAAGATGGATATTGGCATTCTAAAAGTCGGAAAGTGTAATGTTAGAAGTTTGAATAGTTGTAGTAGATTAGAGGATATGAAAATGGATAGGCTAAAATTATATTCAGTTGGTATTCGTGACGTACGTTGGCAGTATGAGCAGGATTTTTCGTCAGGCGAGTACAGAATTATCAACACAGTGTCGAACAGGGAAATGCAGGAGATGGTTTAATAATGAATAAGAAAATAGGGCATCGGGTAAGCTCTTACAACCAGCGCAGTGAACAACTTTTTTAATAGACACCAACCCAGTACCCACCAAAATAGTGCAGATCTATATGCCTACTCGTTCAGCGGATGATGAAGAAATCGAAATAATATATTTTATCAGGAAATTATTTGATAATAAGGCACGACTAGATATTTCGGAGAGTAAAGTTATCTTATCGCAGGGCAAACTGGGTGTAGACCTGGAGCTGGGTACAAAGAGAGGTCCCAGCTACAATGAGTTCCAAATTCTTTAAACCGAATTTGTTCACATAAGGTTCACCTTACAATTGTGCTGGTTACAGTTGAAGTTGTTTCCATAGATCTTCTTTGATGGACAGCGACTCAACCATGGAAACACAATCCCTCGTGTGCAGCAACCAAACCATGGAACTACGGTCCCTTATAGACAGCAAACAAACCATGGAACCACAATCTCTTGTAGACAGCGATGGGTCGTCGTCAATTCTTGAAGGTCCCGGCGCCGGGGAACCACTCACTGATTCCGTTACGCGAGTGTCCACATCTAACTGTCCCCCCAGTATCGGAATGATTCACATAAACCACAGCACTTTGTGAATTGTTATCGTTGACTCAGTTTTAACTTGGAACCAAGACGTAAAATTAGAAAAATAAGTTGCACTTGGGAAACTCGTGTTGATTTTCCACAGGAAGGAAAGTTTGACTTCTATCACTTGCGTAGAGTCTTTTGGCAAATTAATACTTGCACTGTCCATTGGAACTCATCACAACACAGTTTATTCCTATTCACGTCGATAAACAGAACGTCTGATGGAATAACTGTACTCTTAGAATTATAATTCTAAAGAAACTGAATGTTTGGAGCGACCTACTAGAAGCAGAGTTCACTTGGAAATTTCACTTGCATTACATAAATGTACACTTGTGTCTATGTCGTGTAAATCACTAGGAAAAATCACTATTATTCCTAACTACTGCATTCTATGTGAAGCAATTATTATTATTATTATTATTCTTATTATTATTATTATTATTATTATTATTATTCACACACTTCTCCACAGGAAATATGGGTAGTAATGGGGCACGGGATGCACCAAGTGCCTTACATAATTAAAGTATTTACACATTATAATACAAACGTTAATGTACAGGTATATACAAAACTGTAGATCACGGGATCTTCATTATTGTGAGAGGAACGATCGCACAATGTTGCATGTTGACAGAAGGACAGAATGTTGTATAATTTTGTAGATGTTCGGTGGAAGACCCAGTTCTCGCAGACTCTTGTGAAGTGTGTGTGGAATGAGGCCGTTGACTGACAGAATCACAGGAACTATTCGTACCAGTTTCATCTTCCAGATCCTCTTTATCTCTTCTGCAGTTCTTTGTACTTGGAGATTTCATCACTGTACTTCCTGTCAATGTTGGTGTCATTGGGGATAGCGATGTCAATAATGAAAGTCGTCCCAGTTTTCTTGTTTACCAGTATGATGTCTGGCCTGTAACGGTTGACTGTTTTGTCTGTCACTACAGCAGTGTCCCAATAAAGCTTAATCGACTGTTTCTCCAGGAATGGTGTTGGATGGTACTTGTAATAAGGGATACGCTCCTGAATTAATTGGTTTTCCTGAGCAAGTGCGTGGTGTATGATTCCTGAGACATGATTATGAAGTCTCGTGTATTCTACGGGGGCAAGCAGCCCGCAGTGATATGGTCGATGGTCTCGAGATGAACGGAGCATCGTCTGCATTTGTCGGAGAGTACGCTGGTGTCTTTGATGTACTTTTTGTAAGTGTTTGTAGCTATTACTTGGTCTTGTATAGAAACTGCAAATCCCTCCGTCTCTCCAAATAAGCGCCCACTTTGTAATCACATACACGACGCATTCTTGTCTATGCTCTGTTGGTTTAGATTGCTGTAGTATTTTCCATGGAGGGTCTTATCTCGCCATGTCCTTTCTTTCTCCTGCAGGGATACTTGGTGATTTGTATGTGGGTCAGAGGCATTGTATGGATACAGAACAGTGTACTTATCAGCAAGTACTACAGCTTTATGGAGAAGGCTGTGTTCTTGCTTTTTATGGAAGTATCTCCGTAGGTTCTTTATCTGATTCCGGAGCATGACTTGAAGATCCAGTACTCCTCGGCCTCCCGATTTTCGTGGGAGAGTGAGCCTTTCCATGCATGAATTGGGATGATGTAATCTATAGGTGGTGAGCAAAATTCTCGTTTTTCTTTGTATGCTGTCTATTTCTGTAGCAGACCATTTCAGAATTCCGAATGAATAAACAAAGGTTGGAATAGCGTACGTGTTTATTGCTTTAATTTTGTTCTTGGCATTTAGGTAGCAGTGCAGAATCTGATGCAACCTCGATGTATATTTATCAGTGAGTTCCTGTTTGATTTTCTTGTGCTCCAGAGTTGCATTCTGATCAAATCCAAGGTACTTGTATGTCTCTGTTTGTGTCATTCCCTCAATTAAAGATCCGGTATGGAGCTCATATGATTGGGAGTTCGTGTACCGACCACGTTCAATTGTTAGCAGCTTACATTTCTTTACTCCCAACGTCATTCCCATATCAGATGAGTAAGAGTCTATTATATTCAGCAGGGCGTTCATTTGTGTTTCGTTGTGGGCATACACTTTCAGATCATCCATATAAAAATGAGATATTCTGTGTTTCCCATTGTTATATTTAATATCATTTATTATTATTATTATTATTATTATTATTATTATTATTATTATTATTATTATTATTATTATTATTATTATTATTAAAAGCCTTTCGAAGAAACACAGCATATAACTTTCACTACCGCATTTGATATAATGTCTGAGTGAATGATTAAACACTTGTACGAACAGTAAACCCTCTGAATATTCTGCTATTCACATCGTAATATTAAAGTTTAAGTCAAGTTCACTTGGAAAAATCACTATATTATGGCTAACTGTACCCCGATCCCTTCACAGTGTCAAATACCGCGTGAGTTGCCCGCTTTTACGTGTATTTTTTCTTGAACATATGTAACCTGCAACAAATTAAATCTTAGGCGTGTCTTGCATGACATCTTAGCCAACAGCAATGTTGTGTACATACAGCTTGATGTAGACTTCCCAATACAAAATCTGTAAAAGAGGCAGTAAGTGAGGTTCATGGCTCGTCTTACAATCACTGTACCCTTTAATGTAGATCGGAGCTCGATTCTCTGATCATATTTATAAAATGTTATAGCATTGTACACTCCGGCTCCATGGCTAAATAGTTAGCGTGTAGCCTTCGGTCCAGAAGGTCTCGAGTTCAATTCACGGCAAGGTTGGGAATTTTAATCTTTATTGGTTAATTCCGATGGCTCGGAGACTAGGTTTATGCGCCGTCTTCACCATTACACTTCATCATATGTAGGACCTCCCCCTCATAGACGCACAGGTCACCTATTCGATGTCAAACTCGAATGAACTGCAGCAAGACTCTTAGAAGGCCTCACGCCATTATTATTATTATTATAATTATTATTATTATTATTATTATTATTATTATTATTATTATTATTATTATTATTATTACTGTATTGTACAGACTATATCCACCCCTATATCTGTCATTAGAGAATTGCAAATCTGTTTGGGCTAAGCAGCTATATTTTTAAGAAAATGGCCGAGTGGAATCACAAAAGACGTAATAGGCTGCGACCAATTCCAGACCATACCGTGCAGTCTTGTCTCGTCGTAATTGATAGAGAAGTGTTTTGTTTTCAAATGATGATATAAACTATGGAACGTAAATGGTATACAGCAAATGTGATAGCTTAAACATCTTAATATTGTTAGAGCATTCAATGAAGGCTTAAAACTGGGCCATTATACAGTACCACATATTTTTCGAAATGAGAACTTTCGGTCTCCTAGTGAATACAGAGATATAATGCGTAAAACTGTACGCTTGTAAAGGATGTGTGGAATTATGCACGGTAGATATACCTGGTTTCTCAGAATAGTGAGGGTTCGAGTCCTTATTTACTCATTATATATTTTAAATATTCATTTTGTACTTATGTAGCGATCGTTTAAGACAGGGCCCCTCAAACGCCCAAACTCTCACGCGTGCAAACTGCGGGGCAGAGTTCCTGTGCACAGTGTATCGGTCCCACTCGGCTCGGCTTGGACCAACACTTCGATTCTGGGCTACTCGGCTCAACTCAGCTCGGATTTAGAGAGCTAAGGAGCAAGCGAGGAAGAGGGAGACAAGCGGAGCGAGCGAGACAGGCGTGGGGAAAGAAAGAGACAGCGCTATTGTTTTAAATCGAGGAGTGGGGATCTGCACTCTGGTCAACCAAGCGAAGTTGTGTTTTGCACCGTGCACCTGGTGCATGCACCCTGAGAGACCCTGGTTTAAGACAACTTGACATTCTCGAAGTCTCAGATATCCTTATAAAAAACCTACAACCTGTTTTCCAGTCAGTGACCGGGTCAGGGATGGAATGAATGAAGCCCCCAACTTGCGGCGAGGATAGGAATTGTGCCGGCTGCCGAAGCCTGTCTCACTCCTCTGGAGCAATGATTAATGACTGACAGATGAAAATGAAATGATTCTGGAGAGTGTTGTAGGAATGAAAGATGACAGAGAAAACCGGAGTACCTTTAGAAAACCCTGTCCCGACTCCGCTTTGTCCAGCACAAATCTCACATGGAGTGACCGGGATTTGAACTACGGAACCCAGCGCTGAGAAACCGACCCGCTGCCGTCTGAGCCACGGAGGTTTCTCAGATATCCTTATAACGAAGTTATAATAAATAAAGTAGATTTGATAAGTATCGCAACCTAAACATCGACTAAGGACATGCGCAATTACTCACTAAATATATTTTAACCATTTCAACGAGCCCAATAGGAAAGGCAACTCCTATGACAAATGATTTGTTAACACCAAGAAGGATCTACAAGATATGAGCATCATGGATCAAAACATCCACAACAGGATCACTTTCAGGAAAAAGATAACACATTTGAGGGGTTCCTATAGCCAGAAACAGCGACCAAGAAGAAATAACATTGGACGGCTGGAAAGAAATAAGCTGTAAGCAAGGGAATGAAGGAGTACTGGTGCCAAAGAATGCTCAAGTCATGAAAAGTTATTTACGTGGTCCATAGCTGGTCAAAACCGATTATGAAAAAAGGAATCAACACTAACGTGAAACTAAGTCTTACTCATATCGACAATTATGTAAGCAAATTGTTGAGAAAACAGCGTGAAGAAATATTTGCAGTTAATTACAGTAACATCGAATCCTCACCTGACAGTACTAGTTGAGCAGTAACTAAAGTTCCTCCACATATATGGTCAAACCGCTCCCCTGAGTTCCTTTTGTGGACACCCACGGCCCATTTGTGTTCGTATTGGCTTGACGTCCATCCAAAAGCTACTTCAGCAGTTGCAGATGTTGTAGGGATGGTATTGGAAATGATGTCCTCTGAAGAAGAAAAAATACATTTGGCTTATTTTAAAAAGCATATGGTTCTTACTGGTCATTTACAATAGAGTCAATACTATTGCCAGAACGTAATACACTGAAGAAAATGGAAATTGCAACACCCAGAAGGAGAGGTGCTACATTGCTGCAATTGAACATGCAGGACAAGTGTTCGGTTGTGATTCGATTATTACACTTTCAGGTCCCTCTGACCGCAAGTTTGGACAACAATCAATACAGGATATGCCCACCACGAGCTGCAATTGATGAATTCGTCGAGGCATGGAGTCAATAAGGCCCTGGATCGCTTCCTGAGGAATTGTGGCCCAGGCTTGTTGCACTGCACGGGTCAGATGTTCCAGAGTTATGGGTGGCTGAGGACGGTTGTCCAGTTGTCGACCCATCATGTCCCACACATGCTCAATAGGACTTAGGTCCGGGGATCTGGCGGTCCATTCTAAGGTTGTGATGTCGTGGAGAGCTTCTCTGGAGATGCGTGCAGTGTGAACCCGGGCATTGTCGTGCTGGAACATCCCATTAGCAATGTTCGCCATCATAGGGACAACCACTGGATTGAGTACCCTGTCAACGTACTGTCGAGCAGTCATAGTGCCCTCAACAAGCACAAATTGTGATTTCACATTAAAGCCAATAGCTCCCCAGACCATAATGCATGATGTTGGCCCTGTGTGCCTCTCGACAATAAGATCGGGGCGGCCCCTCTCCCCGGTACGTCGGCGCACACGATTCCGTCGATCACTGCGGGCAAGACAGAAGCGCGATTCATGACTAAAGACGACCCTATGCCATTCGTCGACGCACGTCGATCTTTCTCGACACCAGGCCAGCCTTACACGTCGCTGTTTTGGGGTCAATGGAACACCTTCTGCAGAGATACGGGCTCATAAGCCAGCTGCACGCAGGCGATTACCAACAGTTTGTTGTGTAACGTGGGGTGCCACAGCTGCTCGAATTTGCGCTGCTGTTGCATGGGATTCCACCCGGGTCATCCGAATGATGCGGCGATCATCTCTCACAGTTGTCTGTCACGCTGGGCCTGTGCCAGGTTCTACGAGTGTGGGTACCTTCATTTGACCACTGCTGCCATACATGTTGTACAGCAGATGCCTGTCGGCCAACACGTGCAGCGACAGTCCTTAGCGAAAATCCAGCCTCACACAGCCCAATTATCCGAGCCCTCTCAGACGGCGACAGTTGTTGATAGCGTGCTCTTCTCTGTCGTCGAGGCATGTTTGACGGGGAACACTTCACTGCACAGACTGCTAGTCAACTACGCTACACCAGAGTCCGTATACTGGAGTTGATTCCTCCGCGACCAATCACGTGGGGAGACCTATAGCAACAATCCAATGGGTCTGAAACTTTGATCGTTTACATACCTACATGGCATCGTTCCATATCTTGAAAATCAACACAAACGACCAATGCCTTCATGATGTTGCAATTTCCATTTTCTTAGGTGTATGTTAGAACACGTTGACTATGGCACCAAGCATTGGATGTCTGTAAGGCCATGTCACACCCGGTTCAACAGTTGTGTGTGAAGCTAGTGTCAGGTATTAACTAATCATTGTTGCTGTGGCCAGTGCACTGTTGTACTTATTTCAGGATTGTACGACGTGAATCAAAAGTCAGGTGACTACTAACATGAGCCAGCATGTTTATTTAAACATTCTGGATGATCAGGTGTTCCCTTTCAGTCAACATGTGCATGATGAGTATGCTATGATACCCCGAATTTTCAAGATGACAACAGCAAAGTTCATCGGGATGAACACATATGTGACTGGTTTCATGAACACTCCCCCCCACCCTATTACATGTCGATTGGCCTGCTAAATCATCTGACTTGAACCCCATTGGTAATCTGTTTGATAAGATATTTTTAAGTTCTCTAGAGCATCAAGGGGGAAGATTTTAGAAAATTTTTCAAACTTAGATATATCTCCTAAGCAAAGAAATTGGAGCTTATCTTCTGCGTATTTACGGAGATTAATTCCAATGTCTGAAAATAAAGCACTCGATACTTAAGAAAATTTCATTTTCTGTTTTTAAACTTTCTTTGAAATGCACAGAAATTATAAAACAATGTAACACTTGGCTAATAATTACAACAGTCTGAATCTGGAAACTTACTTGAAAAAATTCACTTATTGCGGTTGTTGAATCAATGAGAAGGGAGGTGCTGTTTTCCAAAGACCAAACGTTTTACAAACATAGTCACTCGAGCGGAAGATCAGCATCTACATTAGCTCTGTTTCTGTACTTCGTTTTCATTTGTGCGAGAGCAGAAAAGGTACACTCAGACAGGTATGTTGTCGTGAAAGGCATTACATGCAGTATTTCCTTTCTAGAAATTGAAGGGGAGAGTGGATTTCATGGACCCAAAAGTCAATCAGAGACCTGGAGTTTTGATATATTCATGGAACTTCCTGGAGCTAAACATCATATTTCAGAACTCTGCCAAGATACTTCGGCAGTTGGTCTTCCTTAAGGGAGGGCAGTTGAAGTTCAGTTTCAAAGAAGACATTTCTGATCCATGAGATTAACTCGACCATAGGCGAAAAATATATTCTGAGTTCTGAGTGTGGATACCAGTAATTCCAAGTGTCTCACAATTACATCACTTACACTGCCCATAGTATTTCTTCCTTTTCCCGCTGATAACTTGCACCACCCTTCGGCCAAACTAAGAGTTACACATACTGTATGCAAGTTATACAACAGTGAAGACATAGTTACTAAATTTAGTACAATGGCCTATGAATTGTGTGTATACGGTGAAATTCAACTCTTCAAATACTTACAACTTACACTATTATTGCGGACCCCTTGGATTATTGTCGCGGCCCTCCAGGAATCCGCGGACCACAGTTTGGGTATGGATGCTCTAGACCAAAATGGTGGTTAGTTGAAGTATTTCTATGGCAGTTACTATCAGACCTCTTAACTGGTATTATAATTAACACCATGAATCCTTACTTTTATTTTCATCAAGCTGAGATCTAAGCTGCGTGTAAACCAGAGACTCACTGAGTCCACGAATTCCTTCAGTCGGTTTGACGTTATATTTACGTCCAGCGAGGTCGAATGTTCAGAACTTCCTTTCTTGTAAACTGTTATCCGCAAATGATGATGTTTATGTCATTTAACTTAATGAATTGACTATCTTTACCACATCTGTGCTGGATTTCAGTAAATATTTCAAAAAAGATTCCACCACTCTTAGAATCTATCGAAGTTAAGCTCATGATCTTAAAATGCCAATGAATCTATATATATATATATATATACTAGCAAATGTACCTGTGCTTCGCTACGGTATTCTATATTGTATACGGATATCTAAGTGAATTACTGTACATGCAGCGAATAAGATTTTTTTTTTTAAATTCCATGTCCCTGAGCGTTATCCGAGAAACAGCATAGGGAGATCCGCATACGTTGCTTCTAATGTAGAGAGCAAGTTGAGGAGTTGTGGCGATAACGGCAGATCCACTTACCTACTGCCATTCGCAATCGATTTGGGAATTTTCATTATAATGGCGGGCCCCATTGCCTGCTGCGCGGTCACAATATATTTGGGGTGTTTTCCTTGCAATGACAGGCCCCATTTACTACTTCCAGACAGATAACAATAGAGGAATTTTTATTATATTGGCAGGCAACTTCCCTGCAGCCTGTCAAAATTGAGTTATGCTGTTATCAATATAATGAAAGGTCCCTTTTCCTAATGTCAGTCAGCTTATTGCCACTCACACCGGGTTGGTGAGTTTCCATTATAATAGCAGGCCACTATGCCTAACGTCAAGCACATTTTAGATGGGTAAATTTGTTTACAATGGCGAGCACCCTAGCCTACTACCAAACACAATCGGGTAAAGGAGTTTTGAAAAAAATTGCACGTTCCCTAGCCTTCTGCCAGTCAATTCGAGAAGGAAAATATTAGCTATACTGGTACAGAGGAGTTGGAGAAAGACTCCATTCATACTGCCAGTTAAAGTCGATGTGGGGAGTAATGATTACAATAGCAGACGCCCTCCTGCTGAGAGTCATTATCGATTTGTAAATTATTAATTACAAAGGCACGCAAGTAGTATAATAGGACAGTTCGGGCGCCACCGCCACCGCAGGCTCAAAGAGGCCTCCTCCACCACCACCACAGCCAGAGGCCTCCCAGAGGTCTCCTCCACCACCCGCGGGAAATTTGAATTTTTAAACAAAGCCACGTGCTTTTTGAAAGCTATCATCGACAACAACGCATCGCTAACCTCACTGCTGCCATCTTGACGGGCCTAAACCTCAGTAGTACCAACTTAACCTAACTAGCGTGAGATACACAAAGCCACGTGCTTTTTGACAGAAAAAAACGCATCGCTAACCTCAGTACTGCCATCTTGACGGGCCTAAACCTCAGTAGTAACAACTTAACCTAACTAGCGCGAGATAAACAAATCCACGTGCTTTTTGACAGCCACGTGCTTTTTGACAGACAACAACGCATCGCTAACCTCAGTGCTGCCATCTTGACGGACCTAAACCTTAGTGGTACCAACTTAACCTAACTAGCGTGAGATAAACAAATCCACGTGCTTTCTTGACAGCTGTCATCCGCCATCTTTAAACCACAGAGCACTGTGCTGCCTTCTTTATCACAGTAGCTACAAATTCGTCACCTGTCATCGGCAGTGCTGCCATCTTGGCGGGTCTAAACCTTAGTGCTACCAACTTAACCTCACTAGCGCGAGATAAAAAAATCCACGTGCTTTCTTGACAGCTGTCATCCGCCATCTTTAATCGACAGAGCACCGTGCTGCCCTCATGCGGGGTAATTTTGTCAGCTGTCATCCGCCATCTTTAATCCCCAGAGCACCGTGCTGCCCTCATGCGGGACAATTTCGCTGGCTGTCATCCGCCATCTTTAATGAACAGAGCACCGTGCTGCCATCTTTAGTTGACATGTGGTGGCGGCAAGTTCTACATCCACAATCTGAGAGCACCATGACGTACTCTTCGTTGTGACGGACAATTTAAAAAAAGAACATGTCAAGGAATACCTTTGTTCTAAAAGAAAACAAGACTACGGTTCTGAACGGCTTGCGTAAGATAGTGATTGTTATAACCTCCTTTTCTCTGCTCTGTTAAGGCATAGCTTTATCGAACATACAACGCGATCTTACACATAAGACAGCATGCATATCACGTACCTGCAGGTTTAGACTTGAACACATAATACTGCTTATAGATCGACGTTGTTGAACACTGCATTGCATGACTAGAATCGAGCACTGTTTAGAAAGAAAAAAATTATCTTCTCAGCATACTTACTAAGCTGCTCTTTTTCCTGTATCAAGCTACATCTTTTAATCCCAAGAGAATCGATCCCGAGACTACCGGGTGAGAGGCAAGCACACTAAACCAAACCGTAGGAGCTGGTAATTCTCTTTCTATATAATAATTTCATGTAGCTATTTCTAGACAAGTGCAGTCTAAAATAAATCCTAGTCTTGTTACATCAGGAAGGGTAACTGGCTAAATCCTGGTCTTTCAGCGTCAGGAAGGGCAACCGGTCGAAAACAATAGTGTATGATGTAAGAGGCTAGATGCTGCTTTTTAAAATTCTAAGAAGAGCATCTAGCTGTAAAACCCCGATTCTCGTGTTAAAAAGAGCATCTAATTGTAAAACAGATTCTTATTCCCAGTTCTTTGACGTTAGGAAGGGCGACCGACTGTAAAACAATAGTGTATGATGTAAGAGGCTAGATACTGCTAGTTTTGTGTCAGCAAGGGTAACCGGTCGAAAACAATAGTGTATGATGTAAGAGGCTAGATACTGCTATTTAAAATCCTAGGAGGGCATCCAGTTGTAAAACAGATTCTTGTGATTTAAAATCTCGCGTCAGGAAGGGCAACCGGCCGCACCGTAAAACAATATTGTATGATGTAAGAGGCTAGATACCGCTTTTTAAAATCCTAGAAGGGAATCCTGTTGTAAAACGGATTCTTGTGATTTAAAATCTCGCATCAGGAAGGGCAACCAGTCGTAAAACAGATTCTCGCGATTTTTTTTGCTAGTTGCTTTACGTCGCACCGACACAGATAGGTCTTATGGCGACGATGGGACAGGGAAGGGCTAGGAGTGGGAAGGAAGCGGCCGTGGCCTTAATTAAGGTACAGCCCCAGCATTTGCCTGGTGTGAAAATGGGAAACTACGTATTGCGATTTAAACTCTTGCGTCAGGAGGAGGCACTCGGCTGTAAAACATATTTTTAATCCCGGCCCTGCTACGTTAGGAACTACATCTAGCTGTAAAAACAGGACCTCCAAACATTTACAGTGTTAAGCTTTAGGAACGGGTTACGGGTTACATTTTTTGTTCTACCACATAGAACACTATCTTTGAAGTTGTATCGGTGCAGTCAGTTAGAGCGAAGTATGAAATGCATGCGTTGGCTGAAATTGTACACTCGGCTTCCGGCTGTACTAACCTTGAACGAGGACACTGCGTGCTGATAAGCCACTTGTAACTCAAAGAGCGTTTTCTTAGCCGTGTAGCATTTAGCTCGTGTAAGTTCCTAACATAAAATATTATGATTGTACGGAGAGGTTAAAACACAGCGCCAGAACATAGCATACTCCTATCGAAAGAGCCTGCACGGCGCCGGCATATAGGCTACTCCTGTTGAAGGAGCCTGCACAAGGTTTAACACCCCCCTATCAACAGCCCTTACTTAATGCTGGCTTTTTGCACACCCTCGAAACTGCCTAAGAATGTGATATACTACCGTAGGGAGAGGGTAAAACCCGGTGCCAGCACTTAGCCTACTCCTACCGAAGAAGCCTGCACAGGGCTTAACGCCTCCATCCGACAGATGAATCACTCTCAACATCTTATACTCATAATCATTTTCGAAGGAGTCTGCACAAGGTTTAACGCCCCCATCAACAGACCTTACTTAATGCTGGCTTTTTGTATGCCCTCGAAACTACCTAAGAATGTAATATACTACAGTAGGGAGAGGGTAAAGCCCAGTGCTGGCACATAGCCTACTCCTACCGAAGAAGCCTGCACACAGCTTAACGCCTTCATCCGACAGATGAATCACCATCAATATCTTATACTCACAATCATTTTCGAAAGAGTCTGCACAAGGTTTAACGTCCCCATCAACAGCCCTTACTTAATGCTGGCTTTTTGCACACCCCGTCTCTTAGATCATACACCATAGTTTTACGACCGGCCTTCCTGACGTTAAAGGACTAGGATTTTAAATCGCAGTATACGCGATAAATTTGTTGTAGCGGGTTTTATAACTAGATATCCCGGTACCGGCACATAGCCTACTCCTACCGAAGAAACCTGCACAAGGCTTATCACCTCCATCCGACAAATGAATCACCCTCAACACTCTTGTACCCGCAATCATTTTCGCTACTTCGGGAGATAGCGGGTTCGAACTCCTACTGTCGGAAGCCGTAAAAAATAGCAAATGCTAGGCGAGGGGCCTGCGTGATCGTCATAACGTGTAATTACATGATCTAGCTAGATGCGGTTTTAGCACAATACCTTTAAATGCCTACAGGTAAGGTATACCGCGGATGTCGGCTTCTTGCTTAGCTTAGTACCCTCCCGTTTAAGTCCAGAAGTCGAGGATCGCGTGCTAACTTTCCAAGGCTCGATCCACTGCAGAACTCTTAAATTCTAACACCTCGGCATCAACAGCAGGTTCGATCCCGGCTTAAATACGCCAGCCTGCAGAACTCAGCGTAAGTCACTCAGGAGAGCTCTTGTTGCATAAACATTTCATTCCGACTGTACCGCAAACGTCTGCAATTCTTGATATCCGCTTGGTAACAAGGAGCATATTTACTCACTGCAGTCTGCGTGAAGCGCTCGAAGTTCTCTGTATGCGTTTATTACGTGCACATCTCCCGTCTAAGTACTGTCTGCTGTGAATATTATTCTTCAGCCTTTATCTTAAGGTAAGCCAGACCTGTTAGTTACTGTTTGCAAAGCAACTTCTACGCTAGGTAATGGACATCTACATTCATATATGTTTGTTCTTTTCTTTTTAGGTACAACTAGAATATTTATTTCGAGTCACAGGCTTGAAAGTACGCATTTTATTCATCCGAGTAACAGTCTGCAACACGTGCATTTTAAGGTATGTTTTCGAACTTTGAGTTGTAAAGATAACTAGGCTAGCTGATGTACCCTACACTACATTCATATATGTTTGTTCTTTTCTTTTTAGGTACGACCAGAATATTATCATTCGAGTTATAGCTTGAACGCACGCATTTTATTCATCCGAGTAACAGTTTGCAGCGCGAAGATTTCAAGGTATGTCTAACCTCGATACGTTGAAACTTGGTTTCTTCCGAACATCTTAATCTTAAGCTAATCATAAATAGTCGTTCTCTTCAATCCTCATACTATAGACGTGGTTAATTTTATAATTTCAAAAACACATAGCTATGTCTGACCTCAACAGGCTGAAACTTGGTTTCTTCTGAAACATCGTAACTTTAGTCTATTGATAAATAGTCGTTCTCTTCAATCCTCATGCTATAGACGAGGTTAATTTTATAATTTCAAACACACACATAGCTATGTCTGACCTCAACAGGCTGAAACTTGGTTTCTTCTAAAACATCGTAACTTTAGTCTATTGATAAATAGTCGTTCTCTTCAATCCGCATGCTATAGACGAGGTTAATCTTATAATTTCAAACTCACAGCAATGTCTGACCTCAACAGGCTGAAACTTGGTTTCTTCCGAACATCTTAACTTTAAGCTAATCACAAATAGTTGTTCTCTTCAATCCTCATGCTATAGACGAGTTTAATTTTATAATTTCAAACACACACATAGCTATGTCTGACCTCAACAGGCTGAAACTTGGTTTCTTCCGAACATCGTAACTTTAGTCTATTGATAAATAGTCGTTCTCTTCAATCCTCATGCTATAGACGAGGTTCTTATAATTTCAAACTCACAGCAATGTCTGACCTCAACAGGCTGAAACTTGGTTTCTTCCGAACATCTTAACTTTAAGCTAATCATAAATAGTTGTTCTCTTCAATCCTCATGGTATAGATGAGGTTAATTTTATAATTTCAAACACACACATAGCTATGTCTGACCTCAACAGGCTGAAACTTGGTTTCTTCTAAAACATCGTAACCTTAGTCTATTGATAAATAGTCGTTCACTTCAATCCTCGTGCTATAGGCGACGTTAATCTTATAATTTCAAATTCACAGCAATGTCTGACCTCAACAGGCTGAAACTTGGTTTCTTCCGAACATCGTAACTTTAAGCTAATCATAAATAGTTGTTCTCTTCAATCCTCATGCTATAGACGAGGTTAATTTTATAATTTCAAACTCACAGCCATGTCCGATCTCTATACGTTGAAACTTGGTTTCTTCCGAACATCGTAACTTTCACCTAATCTCTATTGGTTGTTCTCTTTTTAGATGTTCCCCTGCTGTGAGGAATGCAATGTAAAGTTTACAAGAGGAGATGCTCTTACACGACATTTAAAAATGAAACATGGAGAAGCGTCTACTACGTTCACCTGCGAGCAGTGTGAGGCGACGTTTACGAGGGTAGTTACCCTTACGCGGCATAAAAAAGTAAAACACCCTAGCATAACATCCGCTTTATGTGAAGTTTGTGGGGTGTATTTCGCTAATGTAGAGCAATACCAGGCTCACTTAGTAGAGGTACATCAAATATCTACTTGCCCTCAGGTAGTAGTAGGGAAAAAGCGTGCAGCTACTGATGTAGCTGTAGAAAGTACTAGTATTAAAAACCCAGGAAAAATGAACTTCAAACTATTCACTGCGAGCACTGTAACACTGATGTACCATCTTCACATTTTCAGGGGCACTTACGGAGTAATGCACATAAAAATAATGCGTGTAGAAGTGGTAGTAACGCAAACATCGAGGAAATTAATACAGCATTTAAAAGTAGGATTTCTAGTTACAGAATTCGCCCCAGTCAAAAGTTTCAGAGCACTTCAAACTTTTTAAATTGTGTTCAACCGGATGTACAACAGCTTCTTGCTAAGTCTTTGTCCAATCATAATTTATTTAAAGTTAATTTTGAACTTTTCGCCTTGTACATTAAAAGCACGGATGAATCCGAAATAACGGACATTAAATCAATTAATACGAAGAATTTTGTCATAAGTGAGTCGACTAATTTTGGTGATGTACTTAGGGATGTCTCTAACATTATTTCAACTAAGAGTGAGGAATTTCAGGAAAAGGAATCAGGGTGGGCTTTAGTTGAAATAATGTATCTAGAAGTTAACATCAATAAGTACAATCCCATGCGAGGTTCATCGTACATCGAGCTGCCGACATGGATTCAGCGAAAAGAAGCTGTTGTAAACATCCAAAACAATGACGAGGCATGTTTTGCATGGGCGGTGATGTCGGCTTTAAATCCTGTGAAAAGGAATGTAGCGAATAGAACATCATCGTATCCACACTATTAAACGCAGCTAAATTTCGATAGTATAGAATTTCCTGTGCAGATAAAGGATATTAAGCGCTTTGAGGAACTAAATAACATTAGCATTAATGTGTATGGTGTAGAGAAAAAGTCTGTAGTAGGTCCTCTGTATTATACATGTCATAAGAAGAGTACTCATGTTAACTTACTCTATATTGAAAACAGTGAAAATAGCCACTTTTGCTGGATTAAAAATCTGAGTAGACTTGTTGGTAGTCAGTTGTCAAAACATGATGGTAAAAAGTGGCTATGTGATGGATGCTTGCAGTATTTTAGAACTGAAGATCAGTTAACGAAGCATTCCAAGAATGACTGCAATCATGTACGTACAGAGATACCTACTACGGGCAATAATGTTTTAAAATTTACAAATTTTCACAAGCAGATGTGGGTACCGTTCGTGATTTATGCAGACTTTGAAGCCATCCTCACGCCATGCAACACATGCTCACCTAATCCTGACAACACTTTCACTAATACTACGCACATGCATGTCCCGTATAGCTTCGCGTATTACATCAAGTGTAGTTATGATAGTACGCTTAACAAGTTAGAGCTGTATCGAGGACATGATGCTGCTAAAAAATTTTTAGAAAGACTTGAAAGTGATGCAGTTCTTCTTGGTCGTATTCTAAATAGTAATATTCCTATGAAGCCACTCATCGAAATTCAGTTAAATGATCATGAACGTGCTACAAAGTGTAGCACTTGTGATGGGGAATTTTCCGAAAATGACCCTAAAGTTTTTGATCATGATCATTTAACTGGTTTCTACAGATGTGCCGCTCATTATAGCTGTAATCTTAAGTATAGAGTTCCTAAATTTATCCCTGTAATTTTTCATAACTTATCTGGTTACGACTCTCATTTCATCATTTCACAATTTGGAGCTTCAGATGAAAAAGTAGATATAATCCCTCAGAATAAAGAGCGGTACATTGCGTTTGCAAAGCCTGTAAAAGTAGATGCGGAGCATTCTATAAAACTGAGATTCCTTGACTCGTTTCGCTTTATGGCGAGTAGCCTCGATAAATTTTCTAGTCATTTACAGCCAGAACAATTTACGGAAATTCGACGCGTTTTTTCCGAAGAAGTGCAGTTTAATTTACTTCGGCGTAAGGGCGTTTTTTGTTAAGAATATCTTGACTGCTTAGAACGCCTCGAAGAACGTGCCTTACCATCGAAACAATCCTTTTACAGCTCGCTGAATTCAGCAGATATTAGTGATGATGACTATTTACATGCACAACATATCTGGGAGCAGTTCCACATTCAAACGCTGGTTGAATACTCCGTTTTATATTTAAAGACGGATGTACTTTTGTTAGCTGATGTTTTTGAAAATTTTCGCTGTGTTTGCAAGAAAACCTACAGCCTTGACCCGTGTCAGCATTTTACTGCACCTGGGTTAAGTTGGGATGCGATGTTAAAATACACGCAGGTGAATTTGGAACTGCTAACTGATATTGATATGGTGCACTTTATAAAATCATCTATTCGAGGCGGTCTAAGTCAGTGCAGCGGGCGGTATTCCAAGGCAAATAATAAGTACATGCCGAGTTTCGATTCTAGTCAGGAATCTCAGTATATCGTTTATCTCGATGCTAATAATCAGTATGGGTGGGCAATGAGTCAGCATCTACCGGTGAGTGGTTTCCGCTGGCTAACGCAGTGCGAAATTGATGCTTTACAGCTGCACGCCCTAGGCGATGAAGCTGATAAAGGCTATTTCCTCGAAGTTGACTTACAGTATCCTAAAGAGTTACACACTTCTCATAATGACTTACCTTTCTGTCCTGAAAATGTGAAGTCCCCTATATCGCATCAACGACGAAAATGCTAATTGCTAATTTGTGTGATAAATCTAAGTATATCATTCATTACCGAAATTTAAAACAGTGTTTGCAGCATGGTTTGAAGTTATCCAAAATTCATCGCGTACTAGAATTTAATCAGTCACCGTGGCTAAAGCCATATATCGATCTGAACAATAATTTAAGAACGAATGCGGTTAACGAATTTGAAAAAGATTTCTACAAGCTCATGAATAACAGTGTGTTTGGTAAGACTATGGAAAATGTTGACAAACGCGTTGATGTAAAATTGATTACAAACTGGGATAATATTAAGAAAAGGTATGGTGCTAACTATTTAATAAGTAAACCAAATTTCCAGAGCTGCACCATCATACATGAGAATTTGGTTATTATACAGATGAATCGTGTTAAGGTTAAGTATGACAAACCTACCTACGTCGGCTTCGCAGTACTTGAATTGGCTAAAACACTCATGTATGAATTCCATTACGATTATATGATGAAGAAGTACGCGCATAATGTGCAATTGCTCTACACAGATACCGATTCGTTTATTTATCAAATCAAAACTGATGACTATTATAATGATATAAAGCCAGACTTGGGTAGGTTTGATACAAGTAACTATCCTGCAAATAATTAATATCATCTACCGCTAGTGAACAAAAAGGTTCTAGGTAAAATGAAAGATGAATGTGCTGGGAATATTATCGATTCATTTGTAGGTACTAAATCCAAGTAATATTGCATAAAACTCTTAAATGGATTACAAATAAAGAGATTGAAGAGGGTTAAAAAGAATGTCGTTCAGAATCAGCTAAGTTTTGAAAACTATAACAATTGCATTAAAAGTAATCCACCTGTTTTGCATAAGCAAATGTCTGTCATTAGAAGCAAGAAGCACCAGTTGTACACTCATTTAATTAGTAAGGTAGCCCTTAATAATGATGATTGCAAGCGGTTTGTCATTCCAAATTCTACCAACACTCTAGCCTGGGGGCATGGTAGTATTGATAGGTACTACTTTACATAAAGCGGATGTGTGTAAACATTATACTAGAGGTGTGTACTTACGTTACGCTGTCTTACATCACAATTCACTGTACATATTGTAGGGAGAGGTACGCTGAGAGCGTAGTACGGCAAGTTTAAACTTGTACATACAAGAATTGCGTCGAGAAGTACGCACTACGGTAAAATGATTCGAGATAAAACTTGTACATACAAGATGTAAATAAATAATGTAGAATTGGCATATTCTTTTATTTTAGATTAGGTATTATCTTCTTCCCGCTCCTTATTTGCAAGATAGATTTTCGTTTATTACTCAAAGAAGAAAAGCAAGAAAAAAGGTGTTGAGCAGATTCGTAAGTATGGAGAATTCTTTTTCTTTTTCTAAACAGTGTTTGATTGCAATGCAGTGTTCAACAACATCGAACTATAAACGGTAGTATGTGTTCAAGTCTAAACTTGCAATACTCTTGCTTTTGCAATGCATGTTCGATAGAGATGTAGCTTGATAGAGGAAAAAGAGCAGCTTAGTAAGCATGCTGAGAAGATATTTTTCTCTTTCTAAACAGTGCTCGATTCTAGCCATGCAATGCAGTGTTCAACAACGTCGATCTATAAGCAGTATTATGTGTTCAAGTCTGAACTTGCAGGTACGTGATATGCATGCTGTCTTATGTGTAAGATCGCGTTGTATGTTCGATAAAGCTATGCCTTAACAGAGCAGGGAAAAGGAGGTTATAACAATCGCTATCTTACGCAAGCCGTTCAGAACCGTAGTCTTGTTTTATTTTAGAACAAAGGTATTCCTTGACATGTTCTTTTTTAAATTGTCCGCCACAACGAAGAGTACGTCACGGTGCTCTCAGATTGTGGATGTAGAACTTGCCGCCACCACATGTCAACTAAAGATGGCAGCACGGTGCTCTGTTCATTAAAAGATGGCGGATGACAGCTAACGAAGTTGCCCTGCATGAGGGCAGCACGGTGCTCTGTTCACTAAAGATGGCGGATGACAGCTAGCGAAATTGTCCCGCATGAGGGCAGCACGGTGCTCTGTTCATTAAAGATGGCGGATGACAGCTGACGAAATTACCCCGCATGAGGGCAGCACGGTGCTCTGTCGATTAAAGATGGCGGATGACAGCTAGCGAAATTGTCCCGCATGAGGGCAGCACTGCCGATGACAGGTGACGAAATTACCCGCATGAGGGCAGCATGGTGCTCTGTCGATTAAGATGGCGGATGACAGCTAGCGAAATTGTCCCGCATGAGGGCAGCACGGTGCTCTGTCGATTAAAGATGGCGGATGACAGCTGTCAAAAAAGCACGTGGATTTGTTTATCTCGCGCTAGTGAGGTTAAGTTGGTAGCACTAAGGTTTAGACCCGCTAAGATGGCAGCACTGCCGATGACAGGTGACGAATTTGTAGCTACTGTGATAAAGAGGGCAGCACAGTGCTCTGTGGTTTAAAGATGGCGGATGACAGCTGTCAAAAAAGCACGTGGATTTGTTTATCTCGCGCTAGTTAGGTTATGTTGGTACCACTAAGGTTTAGGTCCGTCAGGATGGCAGCACTGAGGTTAGCGATGCGTTGTTGTCTGTCAAAAAGCACGTGGATTTGTTTATCTCGCGCTAGTTAGGTTAAGTTGGTACTACTGAGGTTTAGGCCCGTCAAGATGGCAGCAGTGAGGTTAGCGATGCGTTGTTGTCGATGATAGCTGTCAAAAAGCACGTGGCTTTGTTTACAAATTCAAATTTCCCGCGGGTGGTGGAGGAGACCTCTGGGAGGCCTCTGGCTGTGGTGGTGGTGGAGGAGGCCTCTGGGAGGCCTCTGGCTGTGGTGGTGGTGGAGGAGGCCTCTGGGAGCCTGCGGTGGCGGTGGCGCCCGCACTGTCCTATTATACTACTCACGTACACCCTTTCTGGATTGCTACAAATCGACTTCAATGAATAAATATAGATCGACATAGGAAAGTATGTGCATTTTTACCTTCATTTGAAGATGAACTGCTCTAAAAGGTACATCATATCGACAAAAGGATTGTAGGCATACGATAAGACGCCATATATAACGGTCTAAATGGCTGGTCCTATGATATGTTCTAGTATCTCATCTATTTATGGGTAAGATTAAGTTAGAAAGGTTGAATACGGTAAGGTTTTCTCACACTGAATTACTTTTCGGACACATATGTGACAGTTACAAACATAGAATTTGGTACACATATAGCTACTGTGTGTGCTAAGGTTCACGTAGAAGTTGATGATCATATCTTTCGGATAAGTGAATCAAACTACCAATTATACGTGTAAAAAAAGTGCCAAAGAATAGAGCCACATTTAACGTATAAGGGATAGAGATACGACAAAAAGTCATAGGACCAAAGTTGTAGATCACTCCAAATTGAACAGAGGACGTGACATCCGTTTTGTGATACGACTTACCGTTTAACCACCAAATACCTCAAAAGGAAGGTCTGTACTTTCTTTAAATTGCCTCATGCCTCCATATTTCGATATTTTTAGGGGGGAGAGGAAATAAACATTTTAAACATCTCGTAAATTTTCCGTCGGTTACAGGCTGAAAGCTATAATTTTGCTAAATTTCAATTTTTCTAGCTCGTCTGGCAGATTATGCCACCATCTTTATATGGGGGAGGCAATTAAAAATTAGGACATCCAGGAATCTTTTAAGCCCATGAAACCTATAGGTTATCGTTTAGGATAAATATATCCGACTGCGTTCTTATGCTGAGCCCCAAATTTGAGACTCCCAGCGAGGCCCCTCAGAGTAATTTGAAAATTTTCTATTTTTCTAGAGATCCTGAAGTCATCAGCTTTTCTGGTACCAAGTTTTAAGTTTCTCATTAATTCACGTCCATTTTAATTTTTATACCTTAACTTGTATATACAGTGCAGCATACTACGTATATAGATCGTTCCAAACCGACTTCCATTTATTATTTTAGGTTATATTTAACCCCCTTCCCTAGAAGTTCTAGGGACGTCTTTCCCCCGCAGTATATTTTCCAGATAGTAGGTAATATTTGTACGCCTCCCACCCCAAAGAGGGCCGAACTTGTACTTTAAAAATATCCTGAGTGACACTCTTTATCTCAGCAACTCCCAATAGTATGGATCCGACACTATTTACGATTATTTCCATATATCACTAACACCTCGCCCCCCACCCCAAAGGGGGCTGAAGTTCGACTTAAAAATTCCGGAATGTCACTATTCACCTCAGCGACCACGAAATCTATAGATTCGTCACCATTTTGGGTTATTTTTATACATCACTCCCCCTCGAACCCCCCACTCAAAAGGGGGCTGAAGTTGTACTTTAAAAATTTCCGGAGTGTTACTATTCATCTCAGTGACCCCGAAATCAATCGATTTGACGCTATTATCGATTACTTTTATATATCACTCCCACTCGCCCCCCTTCACGAAGGGGGCTGACTTGGACTTTTACAAAATCCAGCGTGTCACTGTTCATGTCAACGAACCCGAAAACTATATATTCGACACTATTTTCTATTCATTTTACATATAACCCCCATGACCCCTAACCCCTAAGGGTGCTAGGGATGGCTTACCCCCACAGTGCTCGTCTCCAGATAGTAAGTTATGTGTATACCGAATTACTTTGATTTTGCTCCAGTGGTTTAGGAGATGTGTCATTTACATAAATACATACATACAAACATACATTCATTTATATAATACTAGCAAATGTACGCGTGCTTCGCTACGGTATTCTACAATGTATACGGATATCGAAGTAAATTGCTCTACATGAAGTGAATAAAAAGTTTCTAATTGCATGTCTCTTGGCGTTATACGAGAAAAAGCATAGGGAGGTCCGCAGACGTTGTTTCCAATGTGAAGTGCGAGTTGCAGAGTTGTAATGATAACGACAAGTCCACTTGTCTGCCGCAATTTACTATGCGTAACGTCAGTCACATTTTGATGGGTAAATTTGTTTATAATCGGGGGCACCTCTACCTAATGATAAAGAGAATCAGGTAAAAGAGTTTTTAAAAATTGCACGCTCCCTTGCCTTCTGCTAGTCAAATCAAGAAGGGAATATGCATTACAATGGTCCACAGGCTAGTCCTATTGCTAGTTAAAGTCGATGTGGGGAGTACTGATTACAACAGCAGACGCCCTCCTGCTGAGAGTCACTATTGATTTGTAAAGTATTAATTACAATGTAAGACACATCCCTTTCTAGATCGCTACAAATCGACTTAATAAATGTAGTTCGACATACGGAAGTATATGCATGTTCACCTTCATTTACAGAATAACTTCTGCTAAACGGTGCATTCATATTTGAAAACGGATAGTATAAAAAGACGACTCTGGCCTCATTTAGCTATCTAAATGGCTAGCCCTATGATATTTCCTCGTATCTCATCTATTTAAAGGCAAGATTATTTTAGAAACGTTGAATAGGGTGAAATTTGTGTAAGGTTTTCACACAGTGAATTATTTTTCAGATACTTATGCGACAGCTTCAAACATAGAATTTGGCTGGGTGGGCCTATATTCGTTTAGAATTTGATGATCCCATCTTTCTTATAAGTAGACCTGGGATTTTAGGCTCTATAAAAATTAGTTTTAGGCGCCTAAAATAGGCTTTTAAAACAAGTAAGTAGGCTTTTAAAAGAGAAAATAGACACTTAAAATATGTTTTAAAATGTGGATAGGCAGGAAATACACTTTAAAATATTACAATATACACTTAAACTGTAACGTGATCGTTTTTTACTTTAACAAACGTGGTATCCCTATTCTTAACCGAAATAACTGCAAAATTAAGACAGAATAAAAAAAACATTTATCAAAAACAATATAAAAAAGTCATGTCAAAAAAGTTATGGATTATATGATATATCATTATCTGTACTGATCTAAAACCTTAATACTAAAATCACTGTACACAATTACAGTACTGTAGGCATCCGATAACGGTGTAAACACGAATGGAGTATGTGTTTATTATTTGTGAGGAACATCCCTACTGTACTTTCATTCGCAGTTTGCTTTACAGTATATAACAATAATCTTCTCCAAATTTTCCACAGTCAGGCTGTGTCTTTTGTCTATTAAAATTATTCTGAAAGCAGAAAAAGAGTGCTCCACATTCAAAGATGTTAGAGGCGCAAAGGAAAATTTACCTACATTTTTCAATTCAATTTTACTTAGTAAGTCTACCTTTGTCCGCCTCTGTGGTGTAGTGGTTAGCGTGATTAGCTGCCACCCCCGGAGGCCCGGGTTCGATTCCCGGCTCTGCCACGAAATTTGAAAAGTGGTACGAGGGCTGGAACGGGGTCCACTCAGCCTCGGGAGGTCAACTGAGTAGAGGTGGGTTCGATTCCCACCTCAGCCATCCTGGAAGTGGTTTTCCGCGGTTTCCCACTTCTCCTCCAGGCGAATGCCGGGATGGTACCTAACTTAAGGCCACGGCCGTTTCCTTCCCTCTTCCTTGCCTATCCCTTCCAATCTTCCCATCCCTCCACAAGGCCCCTGTTCAGCATAGCAGGTGAGGCCGCCTGGGTGAGGTACTGGTCATACTCCCCAGTTGTATCCCCAGACCAAGAGTCTGAAGCTCCAGGACACTGCCCTTGAGGAGTTAGAGGTAGGATCCCTCGCTAAGTCCGAGGGAAAAACCGAACCTGGAGGGTAAACAGATGATGATGATGATGATGATGATGATGAAGTCTACCTTTTCCCCATCCATTACCTGATGTACCCTTTTCAGCACTGAATAACCTGGGTTCTTCTGCAGTACACAAGACTACTTGTCTCTTATTTTACCCCTACCTTGCGCCTAGCACTTCGTATGTTATTCTCAGCCTCCTCAATTACAGAAAATTGCTGTTTGAGACTGTTTCCTTTTTCCTCCATTTTTGTAATGATGACTGGAAGAAATGAAACATTTGCCTGAATATACACAATGTCTCTCTGAACACTGGAACAATCATTTAACAGCTCTTTGGCAGACAACACACATGCAGATGCTGTCCGTTAAAGGCAAATTGTCTATCACAGTCATGATTTCCTCAAGATGTTCTGAATAATACAGGTCAGCTTCCATCCAGGAACCCCAACGGTTGATGATTGGCTGTGATGGAAGTGGAATAGAGGGGAGTTTCTCTCGAAAGATGGCTATTCTTGACGGAGCCTTACAGAACACTTTCTTCATTGTTGAAATGAGAGTATTTACTGCAGGAAACTCGGCCCTAACTGTTTCTGCGAGTCTATGCAAGGCATGGACCATGCAAGTAACATGAATTAAAGAAGGATAGAAAGTTTTGAGGAGAGGTGCAGTGGCAGTCATGTAGGAAGCAGCATCGGAGACAAGGAGCAGGACTTTAGAATCATCAACACTCCCAGGATACAACAATTGCAATCCCTTGTTGAAGAAGTATGCAATGCTTTGACTATTGACTTTCTCAAGCTGTTCAGAGCAAAGAAGGTGAGCGGTAGATGCCAGATTGGGTTCCAGTTTTCCTGCTATAAGGTTAGCAATGTACCTGCCCACAGAGTCGGTGGTTTCGTCCAATATCCTCCCTGACTGACAAAATGACCTCATTGTAACACATATCCAAGTAGTTTTTCTTTAATGTAGATGCTGATGAGATGTGCTGCTTGGTGTATTTCTGTAAAAAAAAAAATTCTGAAAACTGGATTATGCACAACATTCCAGGGGATATTTGCTGCAACTAGGGCTCTACACATATCAGCATAGAAACCATTATGGGTTGTAGGAGATATAGTTTGTGTGAGCAGAATCTGTCTAATGTTACTTTTCATGGCTGCTTTCGCTTTGTGACTGGCAGTATCTGTATGCTGCTGAAGGTGGCATATTTTTCTCATGTGAAATCTAAAACACAATAAAGCGATGTCAATTAGAGACTAAGATGAGGAATAGAAAAGGTGAGCTATTGAATACAATTTGTAATTTTGAACTATTTAAATTAAGCCATTATTGCTCTAAAGTTAATTAAGAACAAGAACACTACAGTGCCCGAAGGGCCTTGGTTTCAATAACGGTTGCTGCCCAGCTAATGGCCTGCAAATATTGGGTGGCGTGTGGTCAGCACGATATATCCCTCAGCCGTATTGCCTTGCCTCCGTGACTCCTGCCCACTGTAGCTCCTCAATTGTCCTCACGATGCTGGATCAACAGCGTTCCAGACCTCATAGACTTCTAAATTACTGCCGGTACTGGAAATCGAACCCAGGTTGCCTGGGCTAGGTCCCTAAAATTAATTAGAGGAGCCAGTATCAAAACCTTAGTTTTAGATTAATATGAAATTTAAGATATATCGACATACCTGTTTACTGCAGTACTGGCAGAAAATAATCTTGCCATCAAAAGTCATCCCTGGAAATTGTACAAGCCATTGTTGTATAAGCGCTCTCTTAAATGATTTCGTTTTAGGCATGATGAACTATATTCACTTAAACAGATGTTCTTTCACTGGCGACTTGACACAGTATGTCCCTTCTTACTACCTGCTCCTTGTTCTTCCTAGATAATCCTCCCCCTCACCCCGTCACAGTAAGTCCTTTACTACCTGCTCGTTGTTCCTCTGAGCTAATCCTCCACCTCCACCCTTCACTCAGCATTCCTTTGATGACAGTTGTCTGGGAAGAGCACATTTCTGTGAAAAACCCACCCTCTGCTGTTCTGCTCGTTCCAGGGATGTCCAGTGTGTGATTGTAAAAATTAAAGAAGTTGAATTTTATTTTAAATGTAGAAAATAGGCATTTTTAGACACTAAAATAGTAAAATAGGCTCTAAAGGTCCAAATAGGCATTTTAGGGCACTATAAAACTCTATTAATGTAAGGGATTTATCATGAAACGTCAACATATTTTAAAAAATCATGTTATTTCGTAAGGAACGAAATAGGCATTTGCCTTAAAATCCCAGGTCTACTTATAAGTGAATCAAACCATCAATTATACGTGTAGAAAGTGCAAAATTTAGGTAAATTCAGAACTAGAACCAAATTTAACATAAGGGATAGAGATACGACAAAGTCATAGGACCAAAGTTGTAGATCACTCCAAATTGAAGTGAGATTGTGCCATCCGTTTTGTGATACGACTTACCGTTTAGCCACCAAATAACTCGAAAGGAAGGTCTGCACCGTCATTAAAATCGCCTCCATATTTCGATATTTTTGGGGGGTAAAAAATATTTTTTAAACATCTCGTAAATTTCCCATCGGTTACAGGCAAAAAGCTATAATTTTGTCAAATTTATATTTTCTAACTCGTCTTGGAGATTGTGCTGCCATCTTGATATGGGGGAGGGGGTTAAAAATTAGAACTTTCAGGAAACTTTTAAGCCCATGAAAACTATAGGTTATCGTTCAGGATAAATATCACCGACTGTGTTCTTATCCAGATTTGAAACTCCCAACGTGTCCCTCTCAGAGAATTTTGAGAATTTTAGATTTTTCTAGGGATCCTGAAGTCATCAAGTTGTCTGGTACCAAGTTTTAAGATCCTAGGATGCCTAGAATGGTCTCACTAATTCACGCCTGTTTTCATTTTTATGCCTTAATTTATATATGTATAGTACAGTATATATAGATCGCGCCAAACTGACTTCTATTTATTAATATGGATTATATATTTCACCCGCTTCCGAAGTGGTTCTAGGGGCGTCTTACTCCCATAGTATGTTTTCCAGGTAGTAAGTCATACTTGAAAGTCATGCTGGAACATACACACGTCTATTACCTTGGGCATTCTTGACCATTTATTTTCTCACCCTTTTTCACCCTCTATGCCAAAGGGGGACATTTTTGACTATTTTTTCACCCTTTCTCACCCTCTATGCTAAAGGGGGCTGAAGCTGAACTTTAAAAATCCGGAATGTTACTATTCATCTCAGCGACCCAGAAAACTATAGATTAGGCACTATATTCCATTATTATTATTATTATTATTATTATTATTATTATTATTATTATTATTGTATCTCACTCCCCCACTAAAGGGGGTTAAACTTTGAGTTTTAAAAATCGGGAGTGTTACTATTTATCTCAGCGACCCCGAAAACTATGGCTTCGACACTATTTTCGATTATTTTTAAATCTGAATCCCCCTCACCCCCCCCACCAGAAAGGGGGATGAACTTGGACTTGTAAAATATCCGGGGTCTCACCATTCATCTCAGCGACCTCGACAACTATGGATTCAACATTATTTTCGTTTATTTTTATATATCACTCTCCAATTGCCACCCACCACGAAGGGGGCTGAACTTAAAAAAAATTCCGGAGTGCCATTATTCATCTCAGCGACCCCGACAAGTATGGATTCGACACTATTTTCGATTATTTATATATATCATTCTCCCATCCCCCCTTACCATGAAGGGCTCTGAACTTGGACTTAAAACAATTCCGAAGTGTGACTCTTCATCTCAGCGATCACGAAAAGTATGGATTCAACACTACTTTTGATGATTTTTGTATCTGAGCTCCCTTGCCCCACCTACCCCTAAGGTTTCTTGGGGTGTATTACCCCCAAGGTTTGTCTCCCGATACTAAAAATCCGGAGTGTCACTATTCATCCCAGCGACCCCGAAAAGTATGAATTCGACACTATTTTCGTTAATTTGTATATATGACCCCCCTCACCCCCGCCCCTAAGGGTTCCTGTGCTGTCTTACCCCCACGTGGTTATCTCCTGATACTAAAAATCCGATGTCTACAATTCACCTCGGCGATCCCGAAAACTATGTATTCGACACTATTTTCGTTTATATTTATATATCACTCGCCGCTCTCCCCCCAAAGGGCGCTGAACTTGGACTTTATAAAACCTGGATTGTCACTATTCATCTCAGCGACCCCGAAAACTGTGGATTCGACAATATTTTCGTTAATTTGTATATCTGACCCTTTTGTCCCCCTCGGCCCTAAGGTTTCCTGGGCTGTCTTATCCCCACGTGGTTTGTATCCTGATCCTAAAAAATCGGAGTGTACAATTCACCTCGACGACCCCGAAAACTATGTATTCGACACTATTTTCGTTTAATTTTATATATCAGTCCCTCTCGCCCCCACCCAACTAGGAGTAGAAATTTCACTTTTAAAAAATCGGGAGGGTCACTATACACCTCAGCGACTCCAAAAACTATGGATTCGACACTATTTTCGATTATTTTTTTACCTGACCCCCATAACCCTCACCCCTAAGGGGGCTAGAGGCGGCTTACCCCCACAGTGCTCGTCTCCAGATAGCAAAGAATAAGTTTCAAAATTCGATTGAAATTGCTCCAGTGGTTTAGGAGATGTGTCATTTACACACATACACCCATCATCAGTCCCCCCTAGCCCCCCACCAAAATGGGAGCAGAAATTTCACTTTTAAAAAATCGGGAGTGCCACTATTCACCTCAGCGATCCTAAGAACTACGGATTCGACACTATTTTCGATTATTGTTTTACCTGACCCCACTAACCCCCACTCCTAAGGGGGCTAGAGGTGGCTTACCCCCACACTGCTCGTCTCCGGATAGCAAATAATAAGTGTTCAAACTTTGCTTGAAATTGCTCCAGTGGTTTAGGAGGAGATGTGTCATTTACATACATACATACATACATACATACATTTTCGTTTTATTTTTATATATCACTCCCCCCTCACCCCCCAAATGGGGCTGAACTTGGACTTTAAAAAATCGGAGTATCACTATTCATCTCAGCGACCCCGAAAAGTATGGATTTGACACTATTTTCGTTAATTTGTATATCTGACCCCCTTGCTCCCCGCTCCTAAGGTTTCCTGGGCTGTCTTACCCCCACGTGGTTTGTCTCCTGATCCAAAAATCCGGAGTGTACAATTCACCTCGAAGACCCCGAAAACTATGTATTCGACACTGTTTTCATTTAATTTCATATTTCGACCCCCTCGCCCCTCATCCAAATGGGAGCAGAAATTTGACTTTTAAAAATCGGGAGTGTCACTATTCACCTCAGCGACCCAAAAAACTATGGATTCGACACTATTTTCGATTATGTTTTACCTGACCCCCACTAACCCCCACCCCTAAGGGGGCTAAAGGTGCCTTACCCCCACAGTGCTCGTCTCCAGATAGCAAAGAATAAGTTTCAAAATTCGATTGAAATTGCTCCAGTGGTTTAGGAGATGTGTCATTTACACACATACATCCATCATCAGTCCCCCCCTCGCCTCGCCCCTCACCCAAATGGGAGCAGAAATTTGACTTTTAAAAAATCGGGAGTGCCACTATTCACCTCAGCGACCCCAAAACTATGGATTCGACACTATTTTCGATTATGATTTTACCTGAACCCCTTAACCCCCACCGCAAAGGGAGCTAGTGGTGGCTTACCCCCCACAGTGTTCGTCTTCAGATAGCAAACAATAAGTGTTCAAAATTTGATTGAAATTGCTCCAGTGGTTTAGGAGATGTGTCATTTACACACATACATCCATCATCAGTCCCCCTTCGCCCCCCACCCAAATGGGAGCAAAAATTTGACTTTTAAAAATCGGGAGTGTCACTATTCACCTCAGCGACCCCAAAAACTACGGATTCGACACTACTTTCGATTATTTTTTTACCTGACCCCCACTAACCCCCCACCCCTAAGGGGGCTGGAGGTGGCTTATCCTCACAGTGCTCGTCTCCAGAAAGCAAAGAATAAGTTTCAAAATTTGATTGAAATTGCTCCAGTGGTTTAGGAGATGTGTCATTTACACACATACATACATCATCAGTCCCCCCTCGCCTCGCCCCTCACCCAAATGGGAGCAGAAATTTGACTTTTAAAAAATCGGGAGTGCCACTATTCACCTCAGCGACCCCAAAACTATGGATTCGACACTATTTTCGATTATGTTTTTTCCTGAACCGCCTAACTCCCCACCCTTAAGGGGGCTAGTCGTGGCTTACCCCCACAGTGCTCGTCTTCAGATCGCAAATAATATGTGTTCAAAATTTGATTGAAATTGCTCCAGTGGTTTAGGAGGAGATGTGTCATTTACACACATACATCCATCATCAGTCCCCCCTCGCCCCTCACGCAAATGGGAGAAGAAATTTGACTTTAAAAAAATTGGGAGTGTCATTATTCACCTCAACAACCCCCAAAACTACGGATTCGACACTATTTTCGATTATATTTTTACCTGATCCCCTGACCCCGCACTCCTAAGGGGGCTAGAGGTGGCTTACCCCCACAGTGCTCGTCTCCGGGTAGCAAATAATAAGTGTTCAAAATTTGATTGAAATTGCTCCAGTGGTTTAGGAGGGGATGTATCATATACATACATACATACATACATACATACATACATACATACATTTTTATATATAGTAAGATAAGATAAGATATGGCATTGTATGTATGTATGTATGTATGTATGTACGTACGTACGTATTACATTTCCTCCTAAACCATTACAGCGTTTTACACCAAACTTGGTACACTTACGACTTATCATCAGGAGACAAACCGCGTGGGGTAAGACATCCCAAGTACCCTTAGGGGTGGAGGGACGAGGGGGTAGGCATATAAAAATATTTGAAAATAGTGTCGAATCCATACTTTTCGGGGTCGCTGAGATGAATAGTGTCGCTCCGGAATTTTTTCAAGTGCAAGTTCAGCCCACTTTGGGGTGGGGGCTAGGGTGTGATATATCAAAATAATCGAAAAAAGTGTCGAATCCATACTTTTTGGGGTCGCTGAGATGAATAGGGACACTCCGGATTTTTTTAGTCCACGTTCAGCCCCCTTTGGAGTGGGAGCGAGGGGGCGTGACATATCAAAAAATCGAAAATAGTGTCGAATCCATACTGTTCGGGTTTACTGAGATAAATAGTGACACCCCGGATTTTTTTATAAGTCCAAGTTCAGTCTTTTTTGGGGTGGAGGGTGAGAGGAAAGTGAGATATAAAAGTAATCGAAAATAGTTCGAATCCATTTTCTAGGGATCGCTGAGATAAATAGACACTCCGCATTTTTTAAAATTCTATTTTGAGCCCCTTTATTGTGGGGCGGGACTTACGGGGGAGTGAAATATAAAAATAAGTCGAAAATAATGTCGAATCCATACTTTTCGCGGTCTCTGAGATGATTAATAACACTCTGAAATTTTTAAAGTCCAAGTTTAGCCCCCTTTGGGGTGAGGATGAGGGGAGAGTGATATATAAAACTAATCGAAAATAGTGTCAAATCGGCAGTTTTCAGGGACAGTAAGATCATTTGTTTCACCCCGGAATGTTTATAAGTTCACGGGTGGGCGGAGATGGGGGGAATGATAATATATATACAAATAATCGAAAATACTGTCAAATCCACAATTTTCGGGGTCGCTGAGGTGAATGATGCCAATCTGGATTTTTTATAAGTCCAAGTTCAGCCCTCTTTGAAGGGGGGTCGAAGAATATACAAAGAACCAAAAATAGTGTCGAATCCATACTTTCCGGAGTCGCTGAAATGAATGGTGACTTTCGTATTTGTTAAAGTCCAAGTATAGACCCATTTGGCATTTGGATTGAGAAAGGGTGATGAAGAAATTGTTCAAAATGACCAAGATAATGGACGTAGCATGTGTATGTTCAAGCGTAGCTATCAAACAAGATTACTATAAGGAGGAAGTACTGTTTGAGATAGGACACACCTAGAACCACTAGGGGAGGGGGTGAAATAAATATGGATTATATAAATAACTAAAAATGAACAATAATAATGTCGAATCAATAGTTTTCGGGACTACTGGAGCGATTCCAATTAAACCTGGTACACTTATGACTTATAATCAGGAGTTAAACCACGTGGGGGTATGAAAGCTTTAGCACCCATAGGTGCAGGTTTTGGAGGGAGTGAGATATAAAAATAATCGAAAATAGTATCAGGTCCATAGTTTTGGGGGTCACTGAAATGAGTAGTGACACTCCGGGTGTCGTTTAAATTAAAGTTGAGCCCCAACTGGCAGGCAGGTAAAAAGGAGTGAAGAAAAGAAAATGTCCAAATGACCGAGATTATGGATGTTAGTATGCACGTTCCAGTATTGCCGTCAACTGAACTTGGTTCAAATATTACCTACTATCTAAAAAAAATTGTGAGGGCATGACACCCCTAGAAGCCCTAGAGGGGGCTAAAACATAATTTTAACTAAAAACGCTCGATGTTGGTGTTGAATCCGTAATTTTAGGGACTACGGGCGTGATTACAACTAAGTTTAGTTCACTTATGATTTACCATCAGGAGGCAAACTGCGTGGTGCTATGACAACCCTAGCACCCCTACGACGGAGTGAAATGTAGAAATAATCGAAAATAGTGTTGAATCCCTTATTTTCTGGGTCGGTGAGATGAATAGTGACGCTCCGGATTTTTTAGAAGTCCATGATCAGCATCCTTTCGCATAGGGGTGAAAAGAGGTGAAAATCCAAAATGACCGAGGTAATGAATGTATGCATGTATGTTCCACCATAACTCTCAACCAAAATTGGACTTACTATCTGGAAAAAATACCTTAGGGGTAAGAGACCTCTAGACTTTAATGCAGGGGCAAAATGTAAAACTTAACCGAAAAGAACGGATATTTGTGTCTAATCCATACTTTTCGGTGTCGCTAAGACAAACTGTGACACTCTGTTTGCAATTTAAGATAACGTTCGGTCCCAATCGGCAGGGGGATGAGAACGGACGAAGGAAGGAAAATGTCCAAAGTGACCAACTTTAAGGACGTATGTGTTTATATTGTAGCATATTTCTCAACCAAACTTGGTACACACATGACTTACTATATATAGAAGAAATTTCTATGGGAGTAAGGTACCCGTAGCACACCTAGAGGCGGGGATTAATTATAAAAAAACACAGAAAGACGGGTGAAATATAAAAATAATAGACAACGACAAATATTAATGTACAGATCATAGCTTTCGGAGTCGCTGATGTGAATAATGACACGCCGGATGTCGTTGTTCAGCCCCCATCGGCATGGAGATGAGAAAATGTTCAAAATGACCAAAATTACCGATGCATGTGTGTTTCTTCCAGCATAGCCCGCATACAAAAGTGCTACACGTATGACTTACTATCTGAAAAAAATACTGTTGAGGTAAAACAACCCTAGCACTCCTAGGAGATGTGGTGAAATATAAACATAAACGGAAATGACTGATATTAATGGCGAATACATTGTTTTGGAGGTCGCTGAGTTGAACTGTGACACTCTGGATGCTGGTTAAGTCATACTTCAGCCGCAATCAGAATGGAAGTTGAGGAGAGGAGAGGAGAGGAGAGGAGAAAAATAACCGAGATTATGGATGTATATGGGTATGTTCCAGGATAGCTCTATAGTCACCACTACCACTCAACGAAACTCTGTACATATTTCACTTACCATTTGAAAAATAAAATACTATGAATATGAAACGTCACAGCACCCGCTGGGGGTGGGGAATGGAAGGATATGACGTGTAAAAATAATGGAAAATAACCTATATATGTCGAATCCGTTGTTTATGTGTCGCTGATACGAATTTTGACGCTCTGGATACCGTTTAAGTCCACGTTGAGCCTTCATTTAGACGGAGGGCTGAGAGGGGCTTAAAAGTAAACAGTCTAAAATGAACGAGATTAGTAGTGTTGAATCCACTGCTTTTGGGGTCGCAAGGCTGATTGGTGGCAGTCTCAATAACAGGTGAAATCTGTACATTATATCTGTAACGCGATGGGTAAATATAGTTAACACTTATTACTTTTTGAAAGGATCAAATACTTCCCAGTCAATTCGTGCTTCCACAAGGACAACGTTTTGCTTAAAAATTAAATAATCTAAAACTTGAAATCAAACACATTTAAATAAATCTAAAACTACATAATGGCTCGTAAAATATCAATCAATATCTCAAAAAATGAATGCTATAAAAATTCACTTCACACATAACTAACTGGTAATACAAATCTTAAAGGTAAACCTTCAGAAACTATCCGAGCAACGCCGGGTACTACAGCTAGTTAGGTTTATAATCCTGTATGTTGCTATGATACGACTAAAGCGAGAAGAATCACAAAAGTAATCGTCCGTCTTTTGCAACAGCGATGGTCTGGACACTTTAAGATTACAAATGCAGTATTTTCAAACTACAAAGAGATTATGTGTGCTTTGGATAGGATACCACGAGAAAAGTGATTTGATGTTGATGATATTGCTGAGAGCAAGGGATTAAAATCAGTTATTTCTCTAATTTAGTCAGGTTAACATCACAGTTGTTTTATAAAGCGATTAGCAAATAACATGAGTGTTAACAAGGCAGTAGGCCTACGTTAAGTAAATGAGTTGTAGGGGATTGCAGATTTTCATGATGCAGAACTAGGCCTGCTGTATTGTACACCAAGTAAAAAAAAAAAAAAAAAAATACAAGTATTGAAAAGGATTGTTCGATTACGCTGTCGTTTGATGATGTAGAGGCTGACGTCACTTTCTCACAAACTTTATTTACCAAGAACTTCACTGAGTTCGTTATGTATTACGTGAAGTCCCTTCATAAAGAATGTCACAAATCATTCCTGGCATTTACCATCGAGAATGCTTTTTTGCTAGTGGCTTTTACGTCGCACCAACACAGATAGTTCTCTTGGCGACGCATCGAGAATGAACCACGAAATATTGTAATTTGTATCACCAAGATCATATTCTGTAGACATGATTTGGGGAGGATATGTAAGCCTGGTATAAATTGTTGCGTGAGAACCAATGAACTTAAAGTTATTTTAAATACACATTCTTCTTGTTATTCTTCTTCCACCGCTTGTCCTCTGCACTATAGTGGGGTTACACATGTGGATTTGATCCTTTTTTTTCGGATGCCATGCTTCTGTGGTAGTTGGTAGTGTATATATGAAGAGGAATGTATTGTGACAAGCAAAAATACTCATTCCCCGAGTCAGATGAATTAGACGCAGAATCGAACCCGGGATCATATGAACCGAAGACCTCGACTTTGACCTTTCAGGCAAGTATGGTGATGGTGGTGGTGGTGGTGATTATTATTTTAAAATAAATTATAACTGTGCAACTATCACGGTTCATCGGAACCATCATACTTTGGCTCTCCTCCATCGAGCTCTTACTACATCTAACCTTTCTTCACATTTCTATTACTTTTTGTGAAATTGAAAGGCTCCCTAGGCCTCGCAAAACTAATACCGTCAGGATCGGAAAAGAACAAGAGTTGACCAAGCGAGGTCGGATAGGATAGATGAAAGTGAGAAGCCTGGCTCAAGTAAGAGGAAGCAGTGCCAGGACTCATCTAAGGGACCCAAGATCGCCAAACCACGCTCCCAAGTTATGAGGCCCTTAAGCCCCTTTTTGCCGCCTCTTACGACAGGCAGGGGATACCGTGGATATTATTCTACAACCCCACATCCAAAGGGGGATTTCAGTCAAGGAATCGGACATTTAAAATACATATTATGAAATGATCCCGGTCAAATATTCTGAATAATTACACAATTATTGCTATGTTCTTCGTCACTTTGTAAACCAAAAAAAAAAAAAAGAGTCATTTCAACCTATTTGTTGCTCTGTTAAATACAGATTATGAAAGTGATACATGCTACATATCAAATTATTTACCTACTAACTAATTCGCTGGCCCTGCGGTCTAGACAAAGCGGAGGCGGGGCAGGTTTCCCTCCGGGCACTCCGGTTTTCCCTGCCATCTTTAATTCCAGCGACACTCTCCAATATCATTTCATTTCACCCGTCAGTCATTAATCATTGCCCCAAAGGAGTGCGACAGGCTTCGGCAGTCGACACAGTTCCTATCCTGGTCGCTAGATGGGGGCTTCATTCATTCCATTCCTGACCCGGTCAAGTGACTGGAAACAGGGTGTGGATTTTCATTTCATTATTAAATGATAAGTTCGTTCTTTATCCCGATGAACCTTAAACTATTTTAAATACATGCTATAAAAAACTAAATTAATTCTTTATCCTAAGGAACTTAAAATAGACAGTATATTATTAAAGGCTAATTTAAAATCGTACATTTTGATGTGTCTTCACGGCCTAGGATACATACTCGATTAGTATTGTTGATTTATGCTATTTGTAGCACAGAACAATCTTGGGCGTTTCAAAGAGCAAAGAATACTGTTATCTTCAATAGAAACCCTAAGTTAAGTGCATACTTACATTTTCATTCTAAACCATTATACAGTATTTGTCAGAGGCAAATGTATAAGGCTGTGTGAATGAACTAGAGCTCAGCGTGTAAACCGTGTTTTTGTATTCGGAGAGAGAAAAAGAAAAACCAAACATGAACACAGATGAACACGAATATTTCACTGAACACGTAAACGAACTCATGCGTAGGTGGTTAAAAACGTTTATACATGGAAAACGCGAGCTAGCAGAGTAGTCGAGATGTACCACTTCGGCCTCTCAGTCGGGTGATTGGGGTTCTATTCCCACTGATAGCAATAATTTTCCTGGCATAAGAATATGTTTTCTAACAGTCTGGAATTTTCTCGACTTTGCTACAATTATCGTAGCCAACCTCATGGTGTTGGGCTAGCATGTCCGCCTCTTATTCAGAGGTCCTAGGTTCGATTTCCAGCCAGTCCAGGAATTTTAATTGTGAGTTGGAACAGAGTTCACTCAGCCTCTTAAGAATCATTGAGGAGCCGTTCGATACGAAAAGCAATGGAGGCGGTCAAGAAGACCAAGCAGAACAGTTAAGGATGTCATTATGTTGAATTCAGGCCATCCTACTAAGTATTTTTCTAGTTTGTTTACAAGAGAAGCTATTCGTAACAGGTTGAATCTATATTTATTTATTTATTTATTTATTTATTTATTTATTTATTTATTTATTTATTTATTTATTTATTTATTTATTTATTTAAAGTTGCCTATAGAAATGGCACTAATGAATTCAAAGAGGTCTCCAAGAATTTTACATTTTACTGGCAAAACGGTGTTTGAAGTCAATATTATTTTTTCTCACCCACTTGTACTATACTTCGGTACATTCTTCATATCATTAAATGCATTATATCGTAATCGGATGTTGTATACCACCCCTTCTGCTATCCTACAAATGACGAGATTAAGAGAAATTTTAACTCATTCTACAATCAAGCCGAACTGACCTAACACCTATAGCTATGGGTACTGGACCTTACCATGAAAGATAATCACTCCCTTTATAACCGATATTGTGTGAAGTTTAGCTTGGTCCAGATTATCTTACAAAAATATAAAAGTATGTACAGTACATTAAAAACATTATGTCAAAGTGTTACTTACGTGCTAACGTCCTCCACACTCCCACTAGGAGGATCACTAATATATTCATAGTAGTCATCGCAGTGGAGTCCTCAGGCACACTGTGTGTGCTTCACAGTAGGCGGCCTCGCATAAGGAAAACAGCTTGCGGTCGAGATACTGGAGTGAATTCCCGCCGTGTCTAATTAGTAGGTAATACCCAAGCCTTGCTTGTTTGTTTTGTTTGTTATTTAAAAAGGGACCTAACAGCTAGGTCATCGGCCCACAGGCTGTCTGGTGTCTTTTTCATGTCACAGACTTACCAAAGACCATAACTTATTTATGGCCCTAGGAAATGTAGATGCTGCATACAGGGAAATCAAGGAAACCATTGGAGAAAGGAAAACTAGGTGTATGAATATTACGAGCTCCGATGTAAAATCCCTTTTAGGGAAACAAGACAAGGCAGAAAGATGTCAAGAACATATGCAACAGTTGTATCAACGTAAAGAAGTAGAAGGCAGGAACATATCCAACAGTTGTATCTTTTTGTTTCTATTTGCTTTATGTCACACAGACACAGAGAAGTCTTATGGGATAGGAAAGGCCTAGGAGTGGGAAGGAAGCAGCCGTGGCGTTAATTAAGGTACAGCCCCAGCATTTACCTGGTGTGAAAATGGGAAACCACGGAGAACCATCCCCAGGGCTGCCGACAGTGGGTTCGAACCCACTATCTCCCGGATGCAAGTTCACAGCTGCGCGCCCCTGACCGCACGGTCAACTCGCCCGGTAACAGTTGTATCAAGGTAAAGAAGTAGATGATAGAGTTCTGGAACAAGAAGAGGCTGTTGATACTGAAGAATTGGGAGACCAAATTTTGTGGTCAGAAGTCGACAGAACGTTGAGAGACCTAAATAGGAACAATGTACTGGGAATTGATTTCATACCCTCAGAATTACTGACTGCCTTAGGAGAAACAAGCATGGTGAGGTTATTCCAGTTATAGTATAAGGTGTATGATACAGGAGAAGTGCCATCCAATTTTCAGCAGAATGTTGTACCTACCTATCTCAAAAAGGCCGGTGCATACAAGTGTGAAGACTACCGCACCATAAATTTAGTATCTTACGCCTGCAAAATTTTAACAGGTATTATTTACAGAAGAATGTAAGGACAAGTTGAATCTGAGTTTGGAGATCAATTTGGAGTCAGAAGATATGTAGCAACACATGAAGCAATTCTGACTTTACATCTGATCTTAGAGGACCGAATTAAGAAGGACAAGCTCAAGTACAAGGCGTTCGTAGATCTCTTCATAGTTTACAAAAGCATGGCCCAGTACCCGTCGCAACAACCTTTTGACTATCTGAACGACTCGTTCCCACCACCCACCTCAATTTTCAAAATTGCTGTTTCTTCGGTTATCTTCTTCCAGTTAAGTGTCATGAGTAAATTCTCCGTTCCACGGACGTTTGTGCCATTGTCGCTATATATAACATACGGTCTACCTCGTCTAGATATTAATCGTCTCAATGCCAACATAAAACTAGACACAGAGAGCGAAGTACCTAGTTCAAAGTGAACTTCCCTGACAACAGCACATGTAAAGATTACTATTCATGATTTTATATTACCTCTTAGGTGCAATGGACCCGCTAGATCAATTCCGACCACTTCAAATACGGACGCTTCTCTTACTCGAGTTTCCGGAAGTTCCACAGGTTCTGTTTCAGCATTCGTTGATTAAAACCTTCCACATTGTAACCGTCCAGACTTCTCCAGCCCTACTAATTTAATATAATATCATTTTACGCGATATCATTTTATATCAAGTTTATCCGCCATCGGCAATTATTTGTAATAACATATTTATTCAACGTTAATCATTTGTAATCAAGGCCTTTTGGAATCATATTGTATATATGATAACATCGTTTTATTATTTAAATTATTGTATTATGTAGGATAAGAATTCATTATGTTGTAAATACGGCCAATATGTTGAGACAGAGTTGTTTTCATTTCATCTCATATTTGTGTATACGGAGGGTTATTCTTGAAGCTTGGGATTTTGCGTGAGTCATGGGTTTATTATATGACCAAGGCTAGTAAACAGCGACCCGTGCGCGAGGCTTGCAAGCTGGTCAGCTATATCATCGCCACGCCTTCTGGATTTGTCCAGGAAGAAGAAAAGGGGAGTTGATGCTTCGATCTATCGAATCAGATACTTCGTTGTATATGAGTTTTGAGATGGAACTGTTACCAAGAGTGGGGGTGAGCCCGGATATATACTGATTCTCAACACGAGAACGGGACCTTACGACCTTACAACCTAACTACGTATACTCCATCACTACTATTTCTACTGTGAACATCTACTTTGAACGACGTGATTTGATTTTTGAAACAGTGTGTGGTCGCTCCGCGACATAGTTATTTTGTACAATGTGTTGTCGCTTCGATACAGTACTTAGTTGCGGTAATGTTATCGGATCTACGAGAAACAGAACAAGCTTATGGCTTGTGTTATTTACAGTAAATATTCTGGACGAAGAACTATGTTTAGTTCAAGTCTACGGAATTTGGTACAAGTCTGTACCGTATAAATAGTATAGCTCAGTTGGATTGAGATTTCTGCTAATATGGAAAAATTCATATCTCTGAATTTTCTCCTCATACGATCAACGCTGATCAGTTTTTACAAGTATAGGGCCAATGTCTAATTTAAAGACTAGGCAAGCAGGGAGTGCTAGTCCAGATAGCCCGTACCATATCAGAGAAGGAAGGAAGGATGTCCATGGAGCAAAGTCTACATCGAGAAGAAGAGAACGAGTAACCACGGAAACCAGATGACGTCAACGAAAGCTGCAATTGGTGAGCTTCAATTAGATAAAGCAAGCAATAGTAAATTCAGTAAATTAAATTCTAAATTCCTCCACGCTTTAAGGAAACTTTTCCGATTCATCTCATTTTTTTGTATAATAAATTCATTTGTATTTTATATTGCGTTAATTTTCTTTCTTAAGCGATACTTAATGGTTAATTATTTAACATCCTACCCCTGTGATCTAAGTATAAGTCTCTATGCTAGTAAATATAAATTTTGGTTTACAGTTTTATTTAAAACTGTAACCATGGCGCCCAAACATTACATAGAAAAATGGGGAACCATGGAATGTTAATTGTTTCTATTTGCGTGGCAATTTGCGGGCAAGCCACAAATCGTTTATTTAATATTCATGTGTCCCAAGATAATAACTTTCATCTCCCCAAGTGTTAGGACGAGGTGGAACAGTTACAGCATCTGAGACACTTGGCCAGAATGCTACGAATTGTCTTCCTTCCCTTGATGATCCAAAACCGTTCTCTAAATAGCCTATAGATAACAAGATCTGTACTCCTGCATGAGAAGCTTTCAAGTGCTCTTCCATTACAGGTAAGGCTCTCCGTCGGGGTCACCAATTTATGTTGGAACAGCAACGAAACTACGTGTTTCACTCCTTCCCCAAATTCTCAAACCGTATATTTAGAGATTCATCCAAATTTACAGCAATCACATAGCACAACAAAGGGACATTCGTCTTCGTTTTAAAAACTTAACTTACAAGTCCACCGCCTTGTCGATTCACAATAACATTGCTTGTTCAGACGCAACAAAAGTCATTCGATAATGTTGATTGGACCAAGCTTTTTGAGATTCTGAAAGTGATCAAGATCAGACTCCGAGAAAGAAGAAGGTCTAGTGTACAATCTGTACAAAATTCGGTCTTCAGTGATAAGAATCGAGGGCTTTGAAAAAGCAGCAGCAATCCAGAAAGGAGTGAGGCAAGGTTGAGTTTCTTTCCTCCTTTTCAATGTTTAGGGTCTGTAAAGAAAAGCAGTAAAGGAAATCAAAGAGGAATTTGGAAGGGAAATCATAATCCTAGCAGAGGGTTTCAAAACCCTGAGATTTGTCAATGTTATTGTTATTTTATCTGAGTCTGCAGAAAATCTGGAGAAATTGCTGAATGGTATGTGCAGAGGGAAGGAGGATATGGGGAAAGAGTACAACATGAAAATAACATAGTCCAAAACATAAGTAATGGAGTGTAGACAAACGAAGTCAGGTGATGCAAGAAATATTAGGTTAGGAAATGAAATCCTTTTTTTACAATTTGCTTTCGTCGCAGACAGGTCTTATGGCGACGATGGTAGAGGAAAGGGCTAGAAGTGGGAAGAAAGCGGCCGTGGCCTTAATTCAAGTACTGCCCCAGAATTAACACCGGATCCCGTGAGATCTCCGAAGTTAAGCAACATTGGGCGTTGTCAAGATTTTGATGGGTTGCCACGCACTGTTGGTAGGGAGTAAGGGAATGGAGGAGCGGACAGGACCTCGCCACCCTACCGTACGTAAACTCCGGTTCAGGCACACCTCTGCGGAGGTTCGGACTTGCCTTTGGGCAGAATACACCCTTACCTTTACCAGAATTTGCCTGGTGTGAACCACAGAAAATCATCTTGCCGACAGTGCGGTTCGAAGCCTTTATCTCCCGAATGCAAGCTCACAGCTGCGCGTCCCTAACCGCACGGCCAACTCGCTCGGTAAATGAAGTCTTAAAGCAAGTAGATGGATATTGTTACTTGGATAGTAAAATAACTAACGATAGCAGAAGTAAGGAGGACATAAAATGCAGACTAGCACTAGCAAGGAAGGCTTTTTTTCAGAAAAGAAATTTTCTCATTTCGAACATTGATACAGGAATTAGAAAGATGATTTTGAAGACATTCGGCGTGGTATTGTATGGAAGTGAAACATGGACGATAACTAGCTCAGAATGATAGAGAATAGAAGCTTTGGAATTGTGGTGTTTTACAAGAATGATGAAAGTAAGATGGGTAGATCAAATCACGAATGAAGAGATACTAAATCGAATTGGAGAGAGGAGATCGATATGGCTAAATTTGACGAGAAGAAGAGATGTAATGATAGAACACATATAAAGACACTCAGGACTTATTCCGTTGGTTTAAATAATAATATTATTTATTTTTACGTCCCACTAACTTTTACGGATTTCTGAGGCGCCGAGGTGCCGGAATTTGGTCCCACAGGAGTTCTTTTACGTGTCAGTAAATCTACCGACACGATGCTGCCGTATTTGAGCACCTTTAAATATCACCTGAATGAGCCAGGTTTGAACCTGCCAAGTTGGGGTCAGAAGGCCAGAGCCTCAACCGTCTGAGGCACTCAGTTGGTTTTTGAGGGAAATGTAGGGAGCAAGAACGGTAGAGGTAGACCAAGATATTAATATGACAAGCAGATTAGAGCATATGTAGGATATAGTAGTTACGAAGAAATGAAAAGGTTATCTCAGGATAGGGTGGCATGGAGCAGAGCTGCTTCAAACCAATCTATGGGCTGATGACTCAAAGAACAACAACAAGAGTAACTCTTGTGTGCGAGGTTACGGTTAGTTGAGGTCTTTGCCTTCCACTCCAACAGGGCCTTCATGGCTTGCGCTAAAGAAAGGAACATGTAGAACGCTATAATTAGCCCAGATTCACCAAGTTCCAAATTTAGGAACAATTGTTGCGCTTATAGAGAGGTGCAATGACCTGGGATTCACTCAGCCTTCACCAGAATATTCTTCCGACCCTTTTTCTTAAGTTATCGGGGTCGACACTTGATATGGGTTGTATCCGCCATGGCGGTTAGCACTTGGCAGTGTAGTGTGTTAGATGTTGATGAAGATAACGTAGTAAGACAAACATAAACGCCCAGTCCCCAAGCCATAGGAATTAAACATAAACAGTTAAAAAATACCCAGCCCAGCTAAAGGCCCTCTGAACTGACGGTTAGTACCCTGACCATTCAGCCAAGGAGTCGGATAGCCTACACCAGAATTGCTAGGTTAATTTATAGGGGCCAAAGAGCTAAGACAGAGCTAACCACACTATGCCACGGCGGCGTTTTTCAGGGTGTGTAAGTTGTGTGTCACCGCCTAAATAAAATCGAAATAAAAATAATAAATGATTATAGTTAATTTGTTTAAATATAATGTTACATTGTAGTGTGATATTCTTTCGTTATCTTTCATTGTTCCGCTCCATAGACTGCAGTTACTCTCAACGCCGTCCGAAACCGCCTGGCACGCCGCCTAGGCGTTGGTTCTGTTTTCAGCGATTCGGCAGCTTCACTCCCTGGAATCGCGCATGCACTCTCAGTACACTTGTCACATGCTTTCTAAATCGGTGTCCGGATATGTCGTACCATGGACATTCTGTACGGTATCACTTGATTTTTGGAATATATGTCATTCGCTCCCAGCTTAAAATGTACGACAATCGCCCCCAGTCCATTAGCTGTTTACAACTGAGCATGACTCACTCACTGTCCGGCGGTGTCGTCCCATTTGCGATCACTCTTATCAGTGACAGGTTGATGTGAGGGAATTCCCTACTGAAGAACTGGTACAGGAAGACATCTCTCAAGTAACTGGCCAAACTACAGTAACTTACATATTAGGATTCTTACGAATCGTATGTTGAAACTGATTAAATTACTTATACATACCGTTTGGGACTGATGCGTTAATATCGGGACTAACAGAGAATAAACAGGACTCAAATGAACCTTTTATTTAGAGTTACCAGACGGCTGTGGATGTAAAGGTGGTTAAATGAGTTTCAAGAAGTAGGACAAAAAATGGGCGTATTAAAACCGTTCAATTTTACACTTTCCAATTTCAAAACAAAGTATTTTGCTGTAACACTTTGCTTCTTCGATCGTGCTATCCTTTTTGAAGCAATTGTAGCTCGTCTCAAACTTGACAGTTAACTTACTTTCTTATACAATAGGGGACACAATTAAATTACTGCTTAAATAATGCTTCAACTGTTCGATTATTCATACTGACTCGTTAAGTAAGCAGCTGCTCAAAATATAATTAGCCTACTTTCATCTATCTGTATGTACGTCTACCACTTAGTCTCGTTTTTTGATACTGGGTCGGGATGAGATGAGATTAATTTATAGGGGATGTTTCTACGGCCGGATGCTCTTCCTGGCACCAACTTCAATTGAGGATCTAATGAAGATGAAATGTTGTTATGGTGAATGAAATTGGGTAAGGGGTGGGAGGACACAGCTCTGGCCTACGGATAGGAACTGTACTGGCATTTACCTGGAAGTGAAAATATTAAACCACAGAAAACCATTCGGAGAACACCCGACGGTGGGGTTCGAACCCACGCGTTTCCCGAATGCAGAACTTAGCTCCATAGCCGTAGCGCGTTAAAACGCACGGCCACTCAGCCTATTCACCTATATAAATAAAATTATAATATTTGTCTATGCACTCGGATTAGATGTACAAGATTCCAGAACTTAATGTTAAGAAAATGTTTAGATTAAAATAAGTTGAAAAAATTATAATTCCATAATGATAGCTCGAAAAGATGAGATTACATTCGGGAAATAGTGGATTCAAATCCCATTATCGGTAGCCCTGAAGATGGTTTTCCGCGGTTTCCTATTTCCACAACAAGCAAATGCTGTGGCTGTACACGCATGCACAGAAATGGTGCCTCGACATAAACAATCAACACTGCTCCACTCAAAAGGTGGGGAGTGAGTGAAGAAGTAGTGTTGAAGGCCACTCTAGTATCGAAAAGGAGGGGAAGGGAGTGAACGGGTAGTGCTGAAGACACAGCGTGTGTATTGCAATACATTCACACTGTGCCCATTTCAATCACAATAGCCGTGTAGCGGGCTGTCTACCTGCAGCACTGCATTAAACGATGAGGTGGGGGATCGCCAGGCATTGTTTATATTGGGACACCATTTCTGTGCATGCGTGTACCTCAACTAAGGCTACGGCCGCTTCCTTCCCACTCCTAGGCCTTTCCTATTCCAAGCAGTCCCCTTGCTGCATGGACGTTGGAAAACCCTGATAGGCTGCTGATAATTTTACAGTGGTCGCAAATGGGCCACGAACTGGTCTTTCTTCGCATTCTTGTTTTCCACTGTAATGGGAGTGATCGCAAATGGGACAACTTTTGCCGTGATCGCAAATGGGACATAACCTGCCCGGCTCCTTCGCGGGAAATTCCACAGGACTATAGTTTTCACTCTAAAAACTGCACTTGCCTGCTAGCCTTACTTCCTTTCATTTTCGCTCCGAGTGCCATAGTGTTCAAGTCATATTTATTTAATGCATTCTAGTTATGCTTGATATGGAAGTTTCAAGTAACAGTCACGGTAAGCCGTGAGCCCACTACCAAGGTTACTCGTACAATTTTAAAAGGACAAAAGAAGATGAAACTATAATTTGGTGCTGTACAAAAAAGAGATCGGCACATTGCCGAGGAACAATCAAGAGCCAACGTGGGGAAGTACTGTGTTCAAGTGAGCATCAATGTGGACCTCCTGATGAAGCTCGCTTAGAAGTATTAAAAGCTCTCAGTCAGGTGAAGAAGAGATCACGCGAAGAGAACACGCCAGTTTCTAAAATATACTGTGAACAAATGGGTAATCTCCACAACAAGAGTTATGATTTCGTAACCGAATTACATCACAGCAAGTTACAAAGAGGGCATTATATCGTCACAGAGCCAAATCGCAAGGTAATCAACGAGAACCGGAATCGTCTGAAGAAGGCCTGGAAATGGAATTGCGTACCATGACAGATGGGAGTAGTTTTCTTTTGAAAGACGACAACACTGGCGAGTGACTTGTTATTTTTAGTGGAGCTTTAGGAAAAGAAGCTTTGAGAGATAAGCAAGATTTTTTTATTGATGGAACTTTTAAGAGTTGCAGGAAACAATTTTCGCAAATTTATACCAATCATGCAGACATTGGAAGCTCAAAAAAAGAAACAAATAATTGTACATCCAGTTGTATTTGCTATCTTTCCAAACAAAAGAAAAGAAACATGTATTCGGCTTTTTCGCCTTCTTATTGAGGCCATACCGGAGTGGAATCCAGCGAGAGTGACGGTCGATTTTGAATCGACAGCAATTTCGGCCATTAAAGTTGTATTTCCAGCAGCAGAGGTAAAAAGATGCTACTTCCACATGAAAAAGTGCATCTGGAGAAAAGTTCAAGATTTGGAACTTGCTTGTGAGTATATAAAGAACGAAGAAGTAAGAATGAACATCCGCATGTGTGCTTCTTTAGCGTTTCTTCGACCTGAGGATGTTTCCGATGGCTGGTTGGAAATACATTCCAGAGTAGGCCTACCTGACAATGAAAAACTTTCTGCATTTCTGGACTATTTCGTAGAAAGGTGGATGGAGAATGAAGAAGTTCCAGTCGGGATTTGGAGTTGTTACGGCAGGCGTCATCGAACCACTAACTCCGTCGAGGGATGGCACAACAAAATTAACGCCGAACTTGGAAGACTAAATCCTCGAATCAAAGACCTCATCAAATGTTTAAAGAAAGAAGCATAGAGCTCTGCATGTGCGCTCAATATGGAAGGTAAACGAAGAAAGACCGCTTACATCGCTCTAGATGACAGACTGGAAAGAACAGTTAAAATATATGAAGAAAGTGGTGATATTGTAGCTTGTGTGAAAACAATTTCCCATCTCAAAACACTTTGAAGAGTTGCTATGAAATCCAGAAGGTCCATCGTTCATTGGTGAGAGTAAATAGTGTAAATAGGATCAGGGAGAAATGTAAATACAGTAAATGTCCATGCTTAAAACTGACAGAACTTAATTTTAGCACAAAGTAACTGACGAAGCCAATAGCTGATTTTAAACACGCCTATATACAAAATATATTTTGTGTAACCAGTCCAAAGCCTGGATAAAGTGTGATGGGAGTCAGTCAGTCATCCTAAACACAACTGATGGTCACGCACAGTCAGTGTAAAACTTTGCCCGAACGTAGCTGGCCTCTCCCTGTGGGTGGGGGCGGTAGAACAACACCCACGTTATCCCCTGCCTGTCGTAAGAGGCGACTGAAGAGGTCCCCAGAGTTTCTGAACTTGGGAGCGTGGGATGGCGACCACGGGGCCCTTAAGTGAGTCCTGGCATTGCTTCCATTTACTTGTGCCAGGCTCCTCACTTTCATCCATCCTATCCGACCTCTCTTGGTCAACTCTTGTTCTTTTCTGACCCGGAAGCTATTAGGTTGGAAGGCTAGGGAGTCTTTCATTTTCACGACCTGCGTGGCCCTTGTCTTTCTTTTTTTCTCTCTGATTAGTGCCTAGTTGTTCTTCCTCTTAAAACAATAATCACCACCACCACCACCACCGTAGCTGGCCTGCAGAACACTCCTGGATTTAAATAATAAAGAGAGGTGGTGGAGAAAGCCCTCAGGAATACTCTTTGATGAGAACGGCCCCTTCTGGGGGCGATTTCCAAGGTGAACAGCTGGACCGGAGTGGGAGCGATTGTCACACATTTTACGCTGGGAGCGATTGACAGGACACCTGATTTTTGAGGACATTTAGTACCACCTAGGTCATTATCTACCTGCGAACGGTTTTCCCGCAATCCCAAAATATTTACGACAGGACAATCCGTACTACTTGATGTCAGATGGGAATTCCATTTCGACGTATTGCGTCAGCGGTCGTAATGAACCGGACAGGCACACTTTTGAAATCAGAAACAAAAATAATTGACAGCATTTGCTGAAGGAAACTTCTATATTATTTTAATAATTGCCCTTTAAACTATACTTATCATTTATGTTTACGTAAATATTATCATAAAAAAGTCGATTTTTTAAAGTATAAATCCTGAAACAAAACAATACAATAGAAATATACATCGTGTCCAGGAGCAATGAGCCTGACGAGCACAAGGATGGATAATATTACTATTATTGTGATTATTTATAGACTACTGTATTATTTCATCAATTCTGGAATTTTGACATGGAATTGTGTACTACAACTAAGAGCGGTTTGTGCGCGCATTTCCAGAGATTCGCATTGGGAAGAAGCGTCAGGCGAAGGGCGATACTGTTACCTGGACCTGTGTAAAGCAACAATCGTCAAGTGTAGTGTGATTATAAAATCAACAGGAAATAAAGTTATTAGTGGCCTTTCAAGCAGTCATGTGCGTGGAGTTCTGAAAGTCGCGCAGCGAGAAGTAAATAAACGGACGCAATTGGCGAAAAAAAGTGCGCGGGAGGAAGAAACACCTATTCCAAAAACTCATACTCACGCTAAGGGCGATCTCCACGACAAAGGTTAGTGTAGTATTTCATTCTGTAGCTTCTTACAGAAATGATCGCTAAAATTTTCTATTTTATTTTATTTTAGAACACAATACACCCTTACGAGTAAGTATCGTTCTAAAGCTAATTACATTTGAAATTTGCTATAGTGAAATATTACATAAAAGACAATAAGTATAAAATGATGAAATTAGGTAGACTATCAGGCCTATATAACCTTTTGTAAGACTCATTCAACAATAACAACTGTTAAAGTGAAATTATATCACATATTTATCCAGATACTGTATTTACACTACAACTAGACTCAGCCTAAAAGACTTACACGACTGGTTCACTAGTAAAGCTCTCTATCCTCCTGAGGCCTGGCGTCCTTTTAAAAGGACACTGTTTAAAAATGGAATATCATGTAAAAGAAATATTTTAAAAATAAAATAAATAAAAATTGACTTTGTTGGTGCTCCATTTTTTTGGGAATTCATTTACCTTGGTGTGATATGCTTCTCACTTCACTGTCTCCAACCAAGAAACCGTTAAAGAAGTATACACTTTTATGACATTTGACCAAAAGAGAAATGTTCTGGGCCTCAGGAGGCTATATATACCGTAATCTAGATTACTGAAAAATGTATACGGTGGTTATTATTCGTTGTAAGCAAATAACTGGATGAGCCTGAATGGCGATTACAAGACCGAGCTCGATAGCTGCAGTCACTTAAGTGCGGCCAGTAATCGGGAGATAGTGGGTTCGAGCCCCACTGTCAGCAGCCTTGAAGATGGTTTTCGGTGGTTTCCCATTTTTACAACAGGCAAATGCCGGGGCTGTACCTTAATTAAGGCCACGACAGCTTCCTTCCACTTTCTAGGCCTTTCCTATCCCATCGTCGCCATAAGACATATCTGTGCCGGTGCGACGTAAAAAGAATAGCGATTACCAGTTTTAAAATATCGTTTCAATATTTAAAAAAAAAGTTTCTTCAGTGTCAACTCTGTGTATTCAAAACATTAATATTTCAAAATAGTAAGTTATTGTTTCCTTTATATTATTATTATTATTATTATTATTATTATTATTATTATTATTATTATTACGTCATTTTTCACAGGATACGACTTCGTTAAGAAAATGCCCAGTCAGCAGTATATTACAAGAACCTTACGTCGGCAGAGATATAATGCGCAAGGGGACGCCAGCGCGCCGAAACCCGCAAAGTAGTGGTTTTCGATGAAGAAACCCTGATGATGACTGACAGAAATTCTTTTCTGCTGGCTGACGATGGAGAAGATGACAAAACTATAGCTTTCAGTGGTAACAAGGGCAAAGAGAATTTGAAATATTTCAAAAACGTTTCATGGATGATACCTTTAAGTGTTTTATTACACAATTTTCACAGATACAGCATTCAAGCAGATTTGGGAGTATGCAAGAACAAACTAATATCAACACCGTTGTTTTTTTCCCTATTGCCCAACAAGAAGAAAGGGACTTACATTCGATTATTTCAGTTAATCCGTGAAGCTGTTCCAGAGTGGAATCCAGAAACGGTGAACGTGGATTATGAAATGGGGGCCATGGCTTCTATTCGAGTAGTGCTACCTTCATCACAGGTAAAAAGGATGCTTTTTTTTTTCATATGAAACAATGGTTTGGAGTACAAGAAACAGGGCTCTCAAATGAGTACTGTGGAAACGACGGTATACATCTCCACATCCGAATGTGTGCAGCCCTGGCTGTCTTAAAACCAGAAGATATTCAAGATGACTGGGTGGAGATTCACTCTGAAGCCCCAGAGTCTGCCAAGTTAAATCTGTTTTTTATCACTTCGTTGACAATTGGCAGGAGAACCCGTACTTTCCAATAGAAATGTGGAACCGTCACCAAAGGCGTAATAGGACAACAAATTCTGTCGAGGGCTGGAACAACCGTTTGAACACACTCTTAGGAAGGCCAAACTTCAAACTAAAAGACATGGTGATGTGTTAGAAAGGAGTGGGAGAAGAGACCAACAGCGCCTTCATAAAGTACGAACTGAGCATAGAAAGTTCAAATAGAACGAAGAAATACGCCGAGTATGATGAACGGATTGGCAGAATAATGAAGCGGTATGAAGAAAATGGAAACCTGAGATCGTGCTTTGAGAGCTCTCTCATATTTGCAGAACTTAGAAACATACCACGACGAACTTGTTATTTGTTTGAATACAATAAACCTCAAGAGTCTCCGTGGCTCAGACGGCAGCGCGTCGGCCTCTCACCGCTGGATACCGTGGTTCAAATCCCGGTCACTCCAAGTGAGATTTGTGCTGGACAAAGCGGAGGTGGGACAGGTTTTTCTCCGGGTACTCCGGTTTTCCCTGTCATCTTTCATTCCAGCAACACTCTCCATTCTCATTTCATGGCATCTATCATTCATTAATAAATCACTTTGGGAGTGGCGACCCCATCGTACTAATAGCCTATATATGATTCATTCATTACATTCCTGACCCGGTCAATGACTGGAAAACAGGTTGTAGGTTTTCATTTTTCACAATAAACCTCAAAAATTATAAAACATAAGGTAAACGCACAGGTAGTGGACACTTTAAGGAAATGTTTTTCAAGTAATTTATCTTGCTGTGCTCATATCTGTATGTTACATAACTTAAAAAGTATTCTTATAGATAGAACCATCCTTTATTCATTTCTTGTTGTGTAATCACAACTGAACAATGGAACGTATATTTAAATCAAATTTAGTATTGAGGCTGAAAGGAATGTGGACACCAAAAAAATTAGACACCGGTATTTAATAATGGACAGGCTTGTGCGCCAGTGGTGGACAATGGATTATACAAATAATCTTTCAAATAGTACGGAATGTCCTCTCCTAATTAACTGACACTTCGCAGGTAATTAGCCGGTAAAGTGGTACGAAATGTCCGGTGGTACAAAATGTCCGTGGTACAAAATGTCCTAGAACCATCTAAACCTGGCCGAGACGTTGTTTCACTTTCCAACGCTTTGTGTTGATTTTTATTTTCGAGTTTCGTGCGAGTGTATCATTTGCTTACACAATCGAGTCGGAGGTTTAAATGTTTAATATGGGCAGTAAAAGCACAGTAAAACAATCATAACACCCGTTTTTTTATCACTTCCTTATAGAGAAAAAAGGAACAAGTGATTGACAGTGACGGACCTTGCCGAGCCAATTTCAGGGCTGCCGACGGTGGTTTGTTAAATTTATTTACTTTACTCTTGCAATATTAGGCTATACTATTACAGTAGACCCTACACAAAATTTCACAATGGTGAAGTGATTGAAATGGCCAAAGTACGTACAAAGTATTTCACCTTTGAAAGAGAATCGTACTTCTCTGCAGACTTTCTCTTTTATCTCCATTACATTAATTAATTTCGTGATCTGAATAATCTGGTAAAAGAAATAGGGATAAGAGGAGTGGGGGAATGTGCGGGCTTATATTTAATCGGTTAATTACATTTATAACGACGCCTGAACTTCTGGCTCAGGAAACGCCACTACTATTTCCCCAAAGTGCTGAGGGTCTTTGTGGCCTGCTTTGCTGCCTTTAACTCGGAATGAAGCGCATCGACCAAATGTTAATTTGCTTCACGTAATAATCAGCGGGAAATATTAAGAAACTTTGATCCGTAGGATTCTACTGGAGAGGGTATTACCTCAGCCCGGCTCCATGACTGAGTGGTCAGTCTCGGCCTTTGGGCCTCGGATTTAATTCCCGACCACGTCATGGGATTTCAGTCGTAAACGGTGAATTTCCCCGGCCCGAGGGCTGGCTGTTTGCTGTCCTCAACATTCCTGCATCTCATACATCACACAACATTAATCTCCTCCAGAGTAACAGAGCTTCCCATACACGACAGACGCAATCAATCAATCAATCAATCAATCAATCAATCAATCAATCAATCAATCAATCAATCAATCACCACTGATCTATATTTAGGGCTGTCGCTCAAATGGCAGATTCCCTATCATTAGTTTATCTACTATTTTCTTAAATCACCGAGCTCGATAGCTGCAGTCGCTTAAGTGCGGCCAGTATCCAGTATTCGGGAGATAGTAGGTTCGAACCCCACTGTCGGCAGCCCTGAAAATGGTTTTCCGTGGTTTCCCATTTTCACACCAGGCAAATGCTGGGGCTGTACCTTAATTAAGGCCACTGCCGCTTCCTTCCCACTCCTAGCCCTTTCCTGGCCCATCGTCGCCGTAAGACCTATCTGTGTCGGTGCGACGTAAAACAACTAGCAAAAAAAAAAAAAAATTCTTAAATCATTTCAAATAAGTTGGTAAACTATTCCAATCGTCCTCGGCAGGGTGCTTCCGGTTGGAATACCAACGCAAAGTTATTTTATTATTATTTTGTTGTTGTTGTTGTTACGGGGTTTCCGTGTCTCACAGAGGAATAACAAGTGTGTGGGTTGAATGGCTGGACAAGGAATGAACTAGAGCAGAACGACAAATTTGGAAATGTTTCCTTTCCTTTCCTTTTTCTAATTTAAAAATTGAGAAATAGAAAATCTAAATCAATCACCACAATATTAATGAGCTCGTCAGCTCGAACAATAACAGGGACTTAGAAGTCCGAAAATCAGGTACAAAACTTGCGATAATTAACAGTTTGGTTGATTTGCATAGAAAACAGCATTATTGCTCTTGACAGGTACAAATATTCAATAAGAGCAGGATTTGCTCCCACAAGTAACATTACTCAGTAGTCTGGGCTCCACAACACCACAATTTCTTACGGCGCATTAAGATTCCACCTCACATTAAAGTGTTCATGCTCAGTTGTCCTAATATGGGCTTATCCATTTCACTATAGTCACTTTTCCCAAATGGAACTAACACAAGGAGAATTTTACACTCTGAAAAGAATAAACAGGGACATAATAACCCATACTATGTAGTTTCAATGGTAAAAGAAAAGGGTTGCACATGACCGGCCATAAACAAAAGACAAGGAGGTGAAACTCTTGCACAGAAATAGTTAAAAACTCTAAGTGGGCTTATGGCCCAGTGATACAAAGGCTAATCCTATACTACACTGGGGTGACTAAACGAAAAATATTAGTGCCAAAAGTATTTACGAAATTTAGATATTTTGAAAACTTTCAGTCGCCCCAAGCAAGTTTGAATGGGATACGGCAGAGGGTCATCACTCTTCGTTCCCTTACATGAGTTATTTCCCAGTAGGAAATAGAACAGAGTCCTCAGACTTGTCAAAAATTCTACGTTTGAACCACCAGATTTAGAAATTTACATTAAATAAAAGAGGTTGAAACCTTCCCCTCAAGCTATCCGCAGGAGCTATCACATGTCTATGAAAATGCTGCCATTACCTTGAGTCGCTGTGCCTTCTTCACGCAGGCCGCGCCCCTGCCTCCCTTCGGACACGCGGCACTCACAATCACTGGAGCAACTCAGACAATACGGTCCTAAAGCGCCCTGCTTTTATAGTATTTGAAGGGGAAGCTTCCAGAACTCTGCTGATAGGCCGGATTCCTATACACACCCCCGGTTTTAATTGGCTAGAGTAAATATTTCCAAGTTTTTGATAGGTTGATTATAATCGAGGATGAACCAGCTGAAGTGTTGACAACTTCGGAACATTAAAAAACAATTCTCAGAACCAGGTTTATGAACATCAAAAATAAACATTTCTCTATTAAATAATTAGAGTTTAGCCCGTGAGAGGGAGCAAATAAGTCGATGGAAGAGACATCTAACAGTAAAGACCGAAGTTTCTGGTAGTTTACAAGTTCAAGTTCGTTTACCTAGGTGGTCTTAGAAAAGGCGCGCAATTTAACTAGACGGGGAAGGATTAGCCCTGGTGCAATTATTATTATTATTATTATTATTATTATTATTATTATTATTATTATTATTATTATTATTATTATTATTATTACCATCGTTGTTGTTGCCGCAGTGAATAACAGTTGACCATACTTATCATATTCTTACACACGATGTCTTTCTAGATGAGATTAGGACATATTAAAATCATCGGGAGACTGCGTTGGTTACTGATTGCTTTCAGCCCCTTACAGCATCAAATGTATGAAGAAAGAGGATACCGCATCAATAACTGAAGAGCACCGAAAGGAAGGAAGATGGCATAATTGCGAGGTTTTGTGAATTACTATTATTAGGATGGGAAGGAGACAATTAGAAGAATAAGAAGAAGAAGTAAGTGAAACCCGTCAAGACATGACAGTCAATGGGGCAAGTATTTAATGAAGAACATCCTTATATACGACATTCGTCCGACTCACTGGCTGAATGCTATGGTCAGTATTGAGACCTTCGGTTCAGAGGGTCCCAGGTTCGATTCCCGGTCGAGTCGGGGATTTTAATCGCGTGTGATTAATACTTCTGGCTCGGGGTCTGGATGTTTGTATTTGTCCCAACACTTTCATCTTCATATTCAGACAACGCACTACACTACCAACCACCACAGAAACACGCAATAGTGATTGCATCCCTCCATATAGGGTTGGTGTCAGGAAGGGCATCAGGCCGTAAAACAGGGCCAAATGCACATGTACGACATAGTTCGCACCCGCGACCACACAGATGTGGGAAAAACGGTAGAATAAGAGATGAATCCTTATACGTATACGGCATTCCTTGTATTTTTTTTTTTTTTACAGTTTTCTTTATGTCGCACCGACACAGGTAGCTCTTACAGGGACGATGGGATAGGAAAGGGCTATAAGTGGGAAGGAAGTGACCGTGGCCTTAATGATACAAGTAGTACAGACCCAACATGCGCCTGGTGTGAACGTAGGAAACCACGGGACACCATCTTCATAACTGCCGACAGTGGGGTTCGAACCCACTATATCCCGAATGCAAGCTATTAGTACGTGACCCAAACCGCACAGCCACTTGCTCGGTGAATGCCTTGTACAATTACCTTTTGACACTATTGCAACTTTAAAATATCGCTGTCTTGACAGTGCTACATTTAACTGGCCATGGCTGAAAAGTGACTGAGGTAAATAGAGACCTTCACGTCCCTTGAGGTTTATTGATCGTGATACAAAATGCCAAGCGAATTAGAAACTGACGCCTCTTGAAAGAAAATGGAAGTATTTTATCGGGTGTTGTTAAGTTACTTCGAGGGATTAGAGCTCTCCGTCCAGTTTTATCTCCACTTATTATTGCCAAATCTAAATAATGTTCGTACATACTTTTTACAACTAGGCCCTAGTCTGGTTTCATTTAGGAGCCGTTGGGAAACATTCCGATTTCTAAGGAGGATAAATATGGCTCCAATTACTAGAATAATAATATGTGAAGGCAAACCATTAATTTCAAAGAATTCAATAATTATGTAGGAAATTGAAGTAGCTAGCTTTCATCTTCATTATTTATCTGTTGAAGTTAATACATGCTTTTGAACTACCGGGTTTAAGCTCAATGACTTCCTAATTAATTGAGAATAGCAACTTTTGAGAAAATTATGGCATCTTTTGCAGAAGTGAACGTTTTGCTAATTGAATATTGTCAGCTGCTTTGGAATTTAATTTTAATCCAGACACCGAACTCTTATTTAAATTTTGAATGTAATGTGCGCTGTTCAACAGCTGAGCAGGAAAACAGCGGCTATTCCTATCCACGAAGTACAGGTGACCAGGAAGACGTCTGACTGGACTTAGTTATGCTAGGAACAGTCAACATTAATCCACAACTAAGAGAAGCCTTAAAACAGGTAAATTTGAACTTTCACTACGAGGCTATGACGACCTGCTCATTCGCCAAATCGCGGCATTTTCCGAGGATTATTAGAATTTTCTGGTAGTTAGATTATTCACTCAAAGCCCATTTTTTTAAGTCCACCGTTTTTAGGATATCATCCAAGGTTTACCAGAACGAGGTTCTAGAATGTATTCTTGAGGTGTGTAAAGAAATGGAGTAAAATCAAACGAACAAAATTCTTAGCTGTAATGTCGGATGATACGACGGATGTTTCTGAACATACTCAACAGGTTATTGTTTTCCGGTATGAAGTAGATGGTGGTGTGTTCGAGATTCTGGGGATTATTTAATCCTGAAGCTCAAAATACAGAAGGACTTGCACAGTATGTTTTAGAGGCGTAAGGAATGTATAACGGGCCTGTCTGGCCAAAAACAAGAAAAATATTCGGGCCCCTTTCAAATAATATGTAGGCTAAAACCTATGAATAACTTAATGAAATGAAATCCGCAGCCTGTTACCAGTCATTCGACCGACTCAGGAATGGAATGAATGGAGCCTCCACCTAGCGGCGAGGATAGAAATTGTGCCGGCTGCCGAAGTCCGTCGCACTCCTCTGGGGCAACGATTAATGACTGACAGATGAAATGAAATGATATTGGAGAGTGTCGCTAGAATTAAAGATGACAGGAAAAACCGGAATACCCGGAGAAAAACCTGTCCCACCTCCGCTTCGACCAGCACAAATCTCGCATGGAGTGACCGGGATTTGAACCACGGAACTCAGTGGTGAGAGTCCAGCGCGCTGCTGCTTGAGCCACGGAAACTCAAATAACTTACTATAAATGTAATTACACCAGGTGGAAGTAGTGCAATATATTGTCGAGTTGTATGAAGAAAGAGATTTATTTGTTATTGTAAGATTATTGTTTTATAAGTTTTATTTAACTCCGTGGTTTAACGGCTGAGATGCTGAAGTGCCAACCATAAAACCAAACCAAACCCCATGGCACTAGAGCCCATGAAGGGCCTTGGCCTACCAAGCGACCGCTGCTCAGCCCGAAGGCCTGCAGATTACGAGGTGTCGTGTGGTCAGCACGACGAATCCTGTCGGCCGTTATTCTTGGCTTTCTAGACCGGGAAGTGCCAAGCATGCACCACTTAAATGTTTGTTCTTAACTTTAAATGGGATTCATGTTTGAATAACTACGGAACTATACTCTGTAACCGATACCAAAGTCTCGGTTAAAATAATGCATTCGACTACAACACAGAAAAGTATACGAATAAAATTAAATCAAAAATCGCACAACTGATAAGTGATTCACTTCACGCAAAGAGAGCTCGTTCGAAACTGAGTCCACTCATTGTTACTACAACTTATTATGGCACTATACACTGTTTCGAATAAATGTGAGACAAAAGTAAAATATTCTGCAAAATGTGTGCCTAATACGATCTAAGGTACACAACAAGACATATCATTTTCTAACAAAACTGTGATATTATGGTATTAATTTTAATTGTTGTAATTATTTTAAAATAATTTGGTGCAGGAGGTTTTTGTGACCGCCTCTGTGGTGTAGTGGTTAGTGTGATTAGCTGCCACTCCCTGAGGCCCGGGTTCGATTCCCGGCTCTGCCACGAAATTCGAAAAAGTGGTAGGAGAGATGGAACGGGGTCCACTCAGCCTCGGGAGGTCAACTGAGTAGAGGGGGGTTCGATTCCCTCCTCAGCCATCCTGGAAGTGGTTTTCCGTGGTTACCCACTTCTCCAGCCAAATGCTGGGATGGTACCTAACTTAAGGCCACGACTGCTTCCTTCCCTCTTCCTTGTCTATCCCTTCCAAACTTCCCATCCCCCGACAAGGCCCCTGTTCAACATAGCAGGTGAGGTCACTTGGGCGAGGTACTGGTCATCCTCCCGAGTTGTATCCCCGACCCAGAGTCTGAAGCTCCAGGACACTGCCCTTGAGGTGGTAGAGGTGGGATCCCTCGCTGTGTCCGAGGGAAAAACCGACCCTGGAGGGTAAACAGATGCAGAAGAAGAAGAAATATTTAACTACAGTATACTACACCCAAGGTATTGAAACGGATAGATCTTTAACATAATACAATAGGCCTGATACCTGGCACCAGAACCCCGACAATCACAGGTTTATGAGGGATTTTCTCTTGCGACAACTACCGACGTATTGACCTTTGTTGCTCCCTTCCACTAACTGTGGGCAGGAGCCAGTTAGGCTTAGGTCAGATTTACGGCTTTATGAACTCAAGTCTCTATACATCACCATTTTCTCACACCACTGTCAAGGGTTGCCTAACCACATGCAAAAATAAGGGTTTACCGGAGTGAACAATAAATTTCATTATTTATAAATTATCCGCAAAATCATCCGCAATGTCATACAGTTTGTATCCGCCAAGACACGAACTTCGCGGATATCCGCATTCGTGTAGGGCTCTATCTATAGGCAATAATTTAAAACGTTCTACCAATATGCACATTTTGTGCGCTGATATGCGCACCAATTTATTTTAATTATGGAGAGAGCCAGCATCACGGAATCGACAAGCACGAATTTTCTTCAGCAGTCTAGGCGCGAAAGCAACATATTTTATTTTAAATCGACTTCCTGGTTATTCGTGCTGGACGGCATAACTAAAAGGATCCCTCGAGGATCAAATATCAAGTGGAATGTTAATAGGCGTCTCGTTAACGCAGTCTACGAAAATACTCTTCAAGAGTGTTTCCAGGAACTTAAAAATAACATGAATCAAGCAACTGTACAAGCAGCCACAGGGCTTTCACGCATTATAAATGATTCGTGACTTCAGTTTCTGGCTTACGTTTTTCCACCGTGTTTTTGCCTCATTTGGACATATTGTATAGCCAGTTACAACATCGTGATGAAAACTCCTTGAGAATTCATACGATAGTGGATGAATTACTCCAAGTTATCAACATAGAGAGAAACAAGGTCCCTTTTTTGGTCGATCAATCTGAATAAAATCCTCTTGCGAGGAAAAGGAATGAAAACAATGAAGACATAGCTGTAAAAGAGGTGTGTGACACTGTTTACTGTCTTGGTGCGGCGGGGGGGGGGGGGTGATGGTTATATAATAATAATAATAATAATAATAATAATAATAATAATAATAACGTGTGGCCTCCGAAGAGGCTCGGTGGACGTTTTTCGAGTTGGCAGGCGACCTGCGCGTCTATGAGGACGAGGCCCTACCTATGATGAATTCTAATGTTAATTCTGAAGACGACACACCTACCCAGTCCCCAAGCCACTGAAACTAATTAATGAAGGTTAAAATCCCGATCCCGGGACCCCTATGCCGAAGGCCAGCACGCTAACCACTTAGCCATGGAGCCGGACTACAAAATGATGATAGATAATAATGGTGATCGTGCGTGTGTGGTGCGCGCGTGCATGAGTGTCATTATAAGGACGCTGATATAAGTGAATTATGTTGATATTCACATTGCTGTACTGATACACTACATTTTTCTTCTTCTTGTTCTTCTTCTTCATCTGTTTACCCTCCAGGGTCGGTTTTTCTCTCGTACTCGGCGAGGGATCCCACCTCTACCGCCTCAAGGGCAGTGTCCTGGAGCTTCAGGTTCTGGGTCGGGGGATACAACTGGGGAGGATCACCAGTACCTCGCCCAGGTGGCCTCACCTGCTATGGTGAACAGGGGCCTTGCCGTGGGATGGAAAGATTGGAAGGGATAGACAAGGAAGAGGGAAGGAAGCGGCCGTGGCCTTAAATTAGGTACCATCCCGGTATATGCCTGGAGGAGAAGTAGGAAAACACGGAAAACCACTTCCAGGATGGCTGAGGTGGGAATCGAACCCACCTCTACTCATTTGATCTTCTGAGGCTGAGTGGACCTCGTTCCAGCCCTCGTACCACTTTTTAAATTTCGTGGCAGAGCCGAAATCGAACCCGGGCCTCTGGGGGTGGCAGCTAATCACATTACCCACTACACCACAGAGGCGGACGTGCATGTACTTGATCTTCTATATCTCATGGCAACTTTCAGTAAACTATGGCATGGTTTGAAGGCATAGACCTACAGCGCGCGCGCGCGCGCGCGCGCGTGTGTGTGTGTGTGTGTGTGTACAAGCGAAAGTGTTTTTTTTTTTTTACAAATGGCTTTACGTTGCATCGACACAGATAGGTCTTACGACGGTAATGGGACAGGAAAGGAATAGGCGTGGGAAGGAAGCGGTCGTGGCCTTAATTAAGGTACAGCCCCAGCATTTGCCTGGTGTGAAAATTGGAAACCACGGAAAACCATCTTCAGGGCTGCCGACAGTGGGGTTCGAACCCACTATCTCCCGAATACCGGATACTGGCCGCACTTAAGCGACTGCAGTTATCGAGCTCGGTAGGAGTGGGATGGAAGCGGCCGTGGCCTTAATTAAGGTACAGCCCCAGCAAGCGAAAATGTCTCTAAAACCAAGCGTCAGTGTCAGTGCTTAAAGAGGTATACCATTTGTTGATGGTGATAGTCGCCAATTTGTGTGTGTGTGTGTGGGGGGGGGGAATATGCATTGTAACCAGTGGTCATTAGGCTCACTACAAATGGTAGCACAGTCCTCGCTGTTGTTTCTCATTTTACATACTTCTTCTTCTTTATCTCTTTACCCTCGAGGGTCGGTTTTTTCTCTCGGACTCAACGAGGGATCGCACCTCTACCGCCTCAAGGGCAGTGTCCTGGAGCTTCAGACTCTGGGTCGAGATATACAACTGGGGAGGATGACCAGTACCTCGCCCAGGTGGCCTCACCTGCTATGCTGAACAGGGGCCTTGCGGGGGGACGGGAAGATTGGAAGGGATAGGCAAAGAAGAGGGAAGGAAGCGGCCGTGGCCTTAAATTTGGTACCATCCCGGCATTTTCCTGGAGGAGAAGTGGGAAACCTCGGAAAACCACTTCCAGGATGGCTGAGGTGGGTTGACCTCCCGAGACTAAGTGGACCCCGTTCCAGCCCTCGTGCCTCCGGGGGTGGCAGCTAATCACACTAACCACTACACCACAGAGGCGGACTCTCATTACATACGGCAGTTATAAATATTTTTAAGTGTGAGGTGTATATTTTGCTATTGTTGTGAATTGAAGTGCTCATGCACTGATATTGTCAGAATATAGGTAGTCACTTTAGAGTCAGTGAAGACGTTTTTGGGGAACCTAGGTGCAATTCCTACCTGTTTAATGATTTTCAGATGGATAGGTAAGGCCCCAAGCAATGTAACGGTACGCAGCTTTACGTACACGCACTGGGAGAAAGAATTATCATGCTCTATCAAATCTCGGGGGTAGCCATTTTGGTGAACTCTGACGACCAAATTCCGGACATTTTGGTTAATTAATTTTAATATGTCATTTATTTTATACATATTTATATATTTAGTGTAACAAGGTAGATCTGTCGACACGAGCTTTGCAGTTTTCCACGAGCGACATTTCTTCACATACCATCGGCTGAGGCAGGATCAAGCTCAATACCTAGTGACAACTAGCCAACGATCTGCTATCTAACCCATTCAGCACAGCAAGACTCTTTCAGAGCGCAAGGCTTAGGCTCTCTGCCGACAGATTTAAGAAGAGCGCTGCTCGATATACAGTGTGTGATGCAGATCGTAAACCTAAGTTTTGGTCTCAGATTATTAGATAGCGCCGTTTAAGTGAAACATCATTGGATGGATCCAATAAAACTGGTAGAAAGGTCATTTTATTTGGACGAAAAAAGAACCAACCACTGTGGAATATCTGCTGGCGTCGTCGAACGAAATATGGATTGTTCAGCAGAAATAGGAAAGATGGTCAGGTCAGTAACACAGATCAGAGACCACTAATGAAGATCATAAACTCTTAAAATGAGGTAGAATAAGACTTGTAATTATCAGAAAATTAAGCTCAATCTCAACTGAAGGTAAATATCTTCCTGTTACAAAACTAATTGGATCGCATGGTTGATTCATCAGAATTTCATATTTCTCTACCAAAAGGGGCACATGCCAATTTTGAATATTTACTTTCGGTCGTGGAGATCCTACAGTTACACATTCCAAACAATGGCTGTCCGCAAGTGAAGGAGTTGAAGATAACTAGAAGACATGTTGGATTTACAAGAGTGTTATCGAGGCCACTATAACCATTCGACAACGGACTAGGTAGTCGTGTTGCTGGTGTGGAAGCAGTGTGACAAGCGAGGATTTTCAGAGAATGGAAGGCTCCTCTAAAGAGATCTGTCCCTTTCTAATCAAATTATGTAAAGTAAAGTAAACTCGTAGCCTCATCCCGAGATGGTGCAGCTCTTTTCAGGCACACAATCAATCAATCAATCAATCAATCAATCAATCAGTACTGATCTGCATTTAGGGCAGTCGCCCAGGTGGCAGATTCCCTATCTGTTGCTTTCCTAGCCTTTTCCGAAATGATTTCAAAGAAATTGGAAATTTATTGAACATCTCCCTTGGTAAGTTATTCCAATCCCTAACTCCCTTTCTATAAATGAATATTTGCCCCAGTTTGTCCTCTTGAATTCCAACTTTATCTTCATATTGTGATCTTTCCTACTTTTATAGACGCCATTCAAACCTATTCGTCTACTAATGTCATTCCACGCCATCTCTCCGCTGACAGCTCGGAACATACCACTTAGTCGAGCAGCTCTTCTTCTTTCTCTCAATTCTTCCCAACCCAAACATTGCAACATTTTTGTAACGCTACTCTTTTGTCGGAAATCACCCAGAACAAATCGAGCTGCTTTTCTTTGAATTTTTTCCAGTTCTTGAATCAGGTAATCCTGGTGAGGGTCCCATACACTGGAACCATACTCTAGTTGAGGTCTTACCAGAGACTTATATGCACTCTCCTTTACATCCTTACTACAACCCCTTAAACACCCTCATAACCATGTGCAGAGATCGGTACCCTTTATTTACAATCCCATTTATGTGATTACCCCAGTGAAGATCTTTCCTTATATTAACACCTAGATACAATAATCCTCAAAAGGAACTTTCACCCCATCAACGCAGTAATTAAAACTGAGAGGACTTTTCCTATTTGTGAAACTCACAACCTGACTTTTAGCCCCGTTTATCAACATACCATTGCCTGCTGTCCATCTCACAATATTTTCGAGGTCACGTTGCAGTTGCTCACAATCTTGTAACTTATTTATCACTCTATAGAGAATAACATCATCCGCAAAAAGCCTTACCTCCGATTCCACTCCTTTACTCATATCATTTATATATATAAGAAAACATAAAGGTCCGATAACACTGCCCTGAGGAACTCCCCTCTCAACTATTACAGGGTCAGACAAAGCTTCACCTACTCTAACTCTCTGAGATCTATTTTCTAGAAATATAGCAACCCATTCAGTCACTCTTTTGTCTAGTCCAATTGCACTCATTTTTGCCAGTAGTCTCCCATGATCCACCCTATCAAATGCTTTAGACATGTCAATCGCGATACAGTCCATTTGACCTCCAGAATCCAAGATATCTGCTATATCTTGCTGGAATCCTACAAGTTGAGCTTCAGTGGAGTAACCTTTCCTAAAACCGAATTGCCTTCTATCGAACCAGTTATTAATTTCACAAACATGTCTAATATAATCAGAAAGAATGCCTTCCCAAAGCTTACATACAATGCATGTCAAACTTACTGGCCTGTAATTTTCAGCTTTATGTCTATCACCCTTTCCTTTATACACAGGGGCTACTATAGCAACTGTCCATTCATCTGGTATAGCTCCTTCGGCCAAACATTAATCAAATAAGTACTTCAGATATGGTACTATATCCCAACCCATTGTCTTTAGTATATCCCCAGAAATCTGATCAATTCCAGCCGCTTTTCTAGTTTTCAACTTTTGTATCTTATTGTAAATGTCATTGTTATCATATGTAAATTTTATTACTTCTTTGGCCTTAGTCTCTTCCTCTATCTCGACATTATCCTTGTAACCAACAATCTCTGCCTTTTGAAGATCCTCACATACACACTCCCCTTGTTCATAAATTATTCCTGGAATGTCCTTCTTGGAACCTGTTTCTGCCTTAAAATACCTATACATACCCTTCCATTTTTCACTAAAATTTGTATGACTGCCAATTATGCTTGCCATCATGTTATCCTTAGCTGCCTTCTTTGCTAGATTCAATTTTCTAGTAAGTTCCTTCAATTTCTCCTTACTTCCACAGCCATTTCTAACTCTATTTCTTTCCAGTCTGCACCTCCTTCTTAGTCTCTTTATTTCTCTATTATAATAAGGTGGGTCTTTACCATTACTTACCACCCTTAAAGGTACAAACCTGTTTTCGCATTCCTCAACAATTTCTTTAAACCCATCCCAGAGTCTGTTTACATTTTTATTTACCGTTTTCCACCGATCATAGTTACTTTTTAGAAACTGCCTCATACCTGCTTTATCAGCCATATGGTACTGCCTAACAGTCCTACTTTTAAGACCTTCCTTTCTATCACATTTATTTTTAACTACCACAAAAACAGCTTCATGATCACTAATACCATCTATTACTTCAGTTTCCCTATAGAGCTCATCTGGTTTTATCAGCACCACATCCAAAATATTTTTCCCTTTGGTTGGTTCCATCACTTTCTGAATCAGCTGTCCTTCCCATATTAACTTTTTTGCCATTTGTTGGTCATGCTTCCTGTCGTTCGCATTTCCTTCCCAATTGACATCTGGCAAATTCAGATCTCCCGCTACAATCACATTTCTTTCCATGTCGTTTCCCACATAGCTGACTATCCTATCAAATAATTCCGAATCCGCATCAATGCTACCCTTTCCCGATCTGTACACTCCAAATATATCAAGTTGCCTATTATCTTTAGAAATGAGCCTTACACCTAGAATTTCATGTGTCTCATCTTTAACTTTTTCGTAGCTTACAAATTCTTCTTTCACCAGAATGAAAACTCCCCCTCCCACCTTTCCTATCCTATCTCTACAATAGAGGAGAGTTGCATGTACCATTTCCACTACATATTAGCCCTCCTGCCGATCTTAAATTTCTGACAGTACCGGGAATCGAAGCCGGGCACCCGAGGACGGCAGCTAATAACACTAACCGTTATGCTACGGAGGAGGACAACAAATTACGTCAAACCAGGCAAGCGGCTGCGCAGTTTGGGTCACGTAATTAACAGCTTGCATTCGGGAGATAGTAGGTTCAAGCCCCACTATCGGCTGCCCTGAAGAGGGTTTTCCGTGATTTCCCATTTGCCCACCAGGTAAATTCTGAGGCTGTGCCTTAATTAAGGCCAGGGTGGCTTCCTTCCCTTTCCTATTCCATTGTCGCCTTGATACCTATCTGTGTTGGTGCAACGTATAGCATATTGAAAAACTGTGTTAAGCCAAGGCGAGATGACCCACTGGCATTTATTTCGTCAACTGTCTGATCAGTTCTGGTAAGTCATTTTTCAGAAGATAGAGATGAAAGGTCAGTATGTATAAGAACTCACGAAAAGGACTGAGAGATACTTTCATCTTAAAGATACCATAAGTCAGGACAAGACAGCTTTGTTTCAAGCAGTTACACCGGACGACCTTGATACACACGAGTAGATGAAAGAATTCACTATGTTACATGTGTGAATATTCCTGATCCGACTTTTCTACTACAAGTCACATGATTGAGCGCGTTGGCCGTGTGGTTAGAGGCGCGCAACTGTGAGCTTGCATCCGGGAAACAGTGGGTTCAAACCCCGCTGTCGGCAGCCCTGATGATGGTTTTCAGTGGTTTCCCATTTTCACACCAGCATATGCTGGGACTATACTTTAATCAAGGTCTCAGCCTATTCCTACCCCATCGTCGCCATTAAACGTAAATATCTGTGTCGGTGCGACGTAAAGCAAATTGTAATAAATAACAAGTAACATGAATGAACTCAATATGTTACATGTGTAAAATATTACTACCCCGACCTTTATATTATAAGTAAATGAACTCGCAGTGAGGAGGAATCTTATTTAAAACGGTCAGTCACCCAGTGATCTTCACAACATTAGTTAACGTGCATTTAACTTGAAACTGAAAGCCCCCATGGACTTACTAAATAAAAGTAAAATATTTGGACAAACTTTTTGTTTTACCAGTATGTCCTTGTTTGTGTGTCGGATGTGAATACTGTATTCGTGATCTACAGACAGTACTATAGCTTCGATGACGTCGCAAAGAGGCCTCCGTCCGATCCGCGCAATGCAAGGACGTGATACCAAATACAGTAGAGACAATACACGACACTGAGCGAGATATCGAGGGACAGCTATTGGAGCTCACTCTAGCGGATAGACCTGAACGGTACTGATTCTGTCATAAGAGCACGTGTATTTTTGTGTGAAGTTTTTGGTGTTATTTATGCGTTTTCAGTGAGTTGACATAATTAAATAGTAGCATGTGTCATTCCTTGATATCTCCTCTCAACATGAGGGAAAGGTATGTGCTGTGTTTGGCTGCAGTAATTACGTAGTAGAGAAAAATGCGCGCTCGTTCTTCAGGTTCCCTCGTGACAAGAACATGTAAGTAATATTGTGTTTGCATATATATTCTTCCAGTGACAGAGATTTTTACAGTACTTCATAATCTTCTGACCTGCTCGACCCATGTTTTAATGGGCTTAAAATATAATACGCATATTTTATTGTACAGTGCAGCAGTTAACCTTCAATACTGATGTGTTGTTGTAGGTGTGATCTGTGGGTTGTGAAATGTCACAGAAGCGATTTGGATAAAGTGTACAAGAAAGAAGGGACGTTACGCTTGTATAAGAATTATAAGATCTGTTCAGATCATTTCCAGGCCAGCGACTTTAAAAATCCTCGACTATACAGCCAAGGGTATGTTACATTTTTACTCTAATTGTACGTAAATATTCCTCAAAGCATCACTATCAACAACATTTTCAAACTTTTCTTTCTTTTATCCCTCTTCTCAGATTAAAGCCGGGATTTTATAGATTTTCTTTCTGTTAGTAGGCTTCATGTTAAGAGGAAAATTGTCCAGCTATTAAATGTTAATTCATTGCATCATATGTGTAAGGAATGTGCCGATATTGTTATTGACAAATGTCTTAATGTGATGATACATTGGTTTTAAATGAGGAAAAAAGACAAATCCAACCGTAAGATTTCAGGCAGGTATGCTAAAGCTAAAAAAAGTAATGCATAAATGAAAGATCAAGCCATTTCACAGCAGTCCATTTCACACCTTGTTTTTATGTCTAATTTCATTCTTTGAATAATAATCTTTTCAATAATTCTTCATTCATTTATCCAGAATTGCTTTAGCAACTTCGAAGTTAATATCTCAATACCACTTTATTTCTAGACGTAATTTATTTATCCATTTCCGTATATACATTTCCATTGATATTTGAATTTAGCGCGATTTGTTCAGGTCAAGTCACTAGGAGCGCCACCGTCGAATTGTCTCCCATTTTAGCAAGGCGAAATCCGTAAGTGTCGTGTATTGTCTCTACTGTATTTGGTGATACGTCTGTGACTTGTAGTAACGAAATACGAGGATTGTTGTCCATTTGTACTTCCTCTTCAAACAATCATCATCACCACCCCCAACAGTTAAGAAATATTCTCAAAAATTGTGTTACTAGAACAGATTAGATCATTAACACCTATAAACGTTTGATACCTTGTATGTTAGCTCTGTAATTTTATCAAAGTGCTCAAATCATAACGATTGTATTACTCGTCCACGTACCCAACAAATCATAATTTTTGTGCATTAATAAAAATATTGAGACAACGAACGTACGAAAATAGAAAATAATAATACTTCTCCACTATGCCTCTAGAAGTCATAAATACAGTGTATCTTTCGTGAGTTTCCTTCCTTTGATCTTCTGGCACTATCCTTCAAGGAATTAAGCTGCATTGTTTGTAAAACCTAAATAATGTCTACTATCAATAGTTTAATCTAAATTGTTTTAAAGCGTGTGTATAATAATCAAAGGTTGAAAGTAAGGAGATGTTGAAGGAACTTACCAGGAAATCGAATTTGGCGAGTAAGTCAAGTAAAACGCGATGACAAGCGTAATTGACAATCATACGAATTTTGGCGAAAAAAAGGAAGGGTATGTACGTGTAGCTTACTTTAAGGCAGAAAAAGGTTCCAGGAAGGACAATCCAGGAATCGTTAATGAACAACTAGTATGTAAACTGGATATAAGGATAATGTCCAGGTAGAGGAAGTGACTGATAGGAGGTGAACAGTTGTTGGAGAATCAGCCATCTGGACGACAGCGCTAATTTCAGATCAGTGGTGACACAATATTTTTATAAGGAGCCAAGCCACTAGCTACTTTTATTCCTTTCTAGTGATATTTCAAGGATTAACGAAGAAAAGAACACGGAGGACTATTACATTCATAATATTAATAATCAAGTGCTATGGTTTTAGATATTGTAGAGGTACTGAATTTGTCCTGCTGTAGATCTTTAATGTGCTAGAAGCTAACGACACCGAGTTGTCGAATTTTTCAACACTCTAAAATACCATCGATCTTTGTTAGGATCAAACCTGTTATCATGAAAACAGAAGGCCAACGACTAATACGCTGTGTCACGGAGGTCGGTTATTTAAATAATAATAATAATAATAATAATAATAATAATAATAATAATAATAATAATAATAATAATAATAATAATAATAATTTTTTTTGCGAGGGAGTGTGGAAAATCTTTCATAAGACGCTTGTGAGGGTCCGCACTCAACAAGTGTGTGGAGATTCTTACCCACTAAAAACCACACTCCCTTTTCCCACGACGTTTATCTCCGCCCCGGAAACCGCTCTCGCATTACTTCAGGACGGATGTCGAATGCATCTTGTGCTTCATCTTCCTTCTTCTGCTTTACTGTCTGGCGTAATCATCCAGGTCCTTCTTCTTCTGACGCAGAATATTTTCTACGTAAACTGCCACCTGGTCCCAAGATTCCTGACTTCGTAGCATTACTGACACGATCCCTTCTGGCGTCATTTCTCCCTGCATAACTTCTAAGCATCTTCTTTGTGGCAGCCAATGAACACACACAAAGAAAGTATGTAATACGTCATCGATATCACCGCAGTATATGTATTTAAACATTATCTTAATTTCATGTTTTGCTTCGAAGAAAAGCATCGTTATAATTACATTTCATTTAAAAATCTAACTAAAATATTTTATTTATAACTTTATGATGTGGAAAGAACCTAGTCAACTATGGTGATATGCAATTCAGATTTATGGATCACTCGATTACTTGATTTCAATCATTGTATCATACTAATGTTTGAAACTTTTTATTATCCTGTTTGCTTTACCTCAAATGCTATATAATGTGACATCCCCTTTCACTCCAGAATAACTGAACTGTTTCTCGTAACGTACTTATTAATTTACTTTTTCCATTATTATTTCGATAACACGACCCGGAATTCATTTCCTGAATTTAATTGAAATAGAACGGTTCCTTTTGTACACGCATGCAAACACCATTTGTTTAAATTCACTCCTAAATACAATCGAGCTAACAAAATGTACGCCCTTACCCGTTTCCCTCCACTTTCTGCCAGATAAGGTACTAATGACGAATATGTGAAAGGCAATATGTCCATAGCGTAGAGGTCGGAGAGATAATGACCCCTCCACCGCTGTACGAGTTCATCCTTCTAGTACACGTACAATACCTCAAAGCACCGAAGGAGCAGAAGTAGGCTACCTATATCCTCTGAAACTTCTCCGCTCGCAAGCTCTTAGCCAAATCGGCCAGTAGTGAACGTGCGTCGTTCATTCTGTTATGTACAGTGAGGGACATACGTACTCATACAGATGGGTTTATATGGAAAAAACATTTTATCCGAATTAATTATACAAGATAACGCAATTAAGTAATGAACACTTGTTTATCAACATCTCGACTTAAATATATACATACCGAAAATCAAGTCAAAATGACTCCTTACTAAATAAAAATACACAACTCATTGGAATATCATTTTTACGTAGGATATAAGTATTCATACAAGAACAAACGTATATTGTTTCTATAAGTAGCACCTCCCCCAAATTGTTTCTCAATACTTGGTATGCATTCCTTTGATATGGACGACTTGCGTAAGCCGTTTTGCCATGGAATATGTCAACTTCCTTGTTATTTCGGAACTAATTCCGGTTCATTCCTGTAGTAACACTTCCTTTAACATTTGTTTGCTGGTAATGTCATGCTTCGTTACTCTTTTTCCAGCTCGTTCCACAAAATATCTAGATTGGATTGCGGTCTGGGGACTGAACTGGGGTTTTCAGGGTGTGTGGTGTGTGATATAGCATCCAGAGACGGACAATTTCCACAGTATGTTTGGGACCATTATCTTGCTAGAAATAGAGATTGTCCCCAATGCCCAGTTTGTCGACACTCTTCTGCAAATATTCCTTCAGTATATTCAGGTAACCAAATCTATCCAGGATTCCAGAGTTCTCCTACACCTGAAGCTGCCATGGAGCCCCATACCAGCTTAGTTTTAGGCTTTCTCCAGACCAACAGCATCCATCATTGTGAAATATATTAAATTTATTTTTGTCACTAATAAAATTCGGTCCCAAAATCCATATCTTTTCCTATACGCTCATTGGTAAACTGCAATCTGGCTACTTGCTTTTTCTTACTAATTTAATTTTTCTTCCTGGGGACACTAGTTTTATACTTCGCGTGATGAAGGATTCTTCTGATGGTTCCAGTTATGACTTGTTTACCATAATATTCTTCTACATGGACTTTTATTTCCGTCGCACTTATCTTCGGATTCTTCATGACTGTTTTCACTACCATCCTCCTATCTCCAGTCGTCAGGTTGTATGGTCGGCCTGATCTTTCGCTGTTTACAAGGGTTCTGTTTGTTTTAAATCGCCGTATGACACTTTTGGCAGTAGTACGGCTTTACATACTACATCTGCGATTTCAGTGTTTCTTTTAAATCACCGTATGACACTTTGGACAGTAGTACGGCTTTACATACTACATCTGCGATTTCAGAATATGATTTTAGTTATGAAGCCGTACCATAACCATTCTCACAGCAACCGTAGTTTCCTTGGTCTTGCACTCCATTTGGATAACAATACCAGCTTGTACTCTGTACCGATGCTGTGCACTGCTGATCGACGTCTTGTTAACAACTGCTGGGCACTGAATTTGGAGGGGGATGTATACACTGCCTTTACAGTTGAAGTACAAACCAGGTGTATGAATACTTGTCACTGGGTTAATCCAGACTAATTACGTATTTCGTTATTATTTACAAACTTTTCCCGTCTATTCGCGGTGTGTCGTTTACGATGTTTTGTGACGAAGCATCTCCATTTATGTTTTAGTGATCTCAATTGTGTACATACGGCAATTAATAATTTCGTGTCGATATCAAGCTGTATGAATACTTATGTCACCCCCACCGTATGTACACGCACTATATGTACGCCTATATATGTACAGTGCCTCAACAAGAATTCGTCTTTCTCCAAATTTCAAGTTTGAGGGTATGTATCTCGCAGAAAATAAAATAGTAATGTGAATACATTAACACTCAATTATTTATTATGACATGGGTTCAGAACATACATAACACAAATGCATTTTCCTCCTGACGAGTAATAATACACACATACACAGAAAAATACATATATCATTTCACCTCAAGAAAGTATTCGTCTACAATGAATACTGTAGAAACATTTCCGTTGTATTCCGTTAGAATAAGTTGTATTCGGTTGTTTTTATGCGAATAAGTTGTAATCGGTTGTATTCGTTGGGAATAAGTTGAATTCCCTCGTTCGTTTGTATTTAATCGGAAGAAGTTTTATTCGGTTAGAACAAGTTGTAGCCTATTCGATGGGATTAAGTTGTATTCGGAGAGAATTCCGTTGTAGTCAGTAGGAATAAGTTCTATTCGGTAGTATTCGATGGGATTAAGTTGTATTCGGTGCGAATAAGTTGTATTCGGTGGGGATAAGTTGTATTCGGTGCGAATAATTTGTATTCGGTTGTATCCGGTGGCATTAAGTTGTATTCTGTAGAAATCGGTGGAAATGAGTATTAATCAGTTTTAATAATTTGCATTCGATTGTCTTCGTTGGGAATAAGCTGCATTCGGTTGTATTGTGACGGAATTAGTTGTACTTGGTTCTATTCGGTATAAGTTATATTCCGTTGTATTCTGTGGGAATATCTTGTGTTCGGTGGGAATAATTTGTATTCGGTTTGAATAAGTTGTAATCGGTTGTATTCGGCGGGTATAAGTTATATTCGGTGGGACGTAGGTGTATTCTATTGGAACAAATTGGATTCGGTGTTAATCGTTGAGCATAATTTGTATTCCTTTTTTTTTTCGGTTGTATTCTGTCGGAATAAGTTTTATTCGGTTGGGACAAGTTGTATTCAGTTGTTTTCGATGGGAATAAGTTGCATTGGTGGGAATAAATTTTTCGTTTTTATTCGGTGAGAACAAGTCGTATTCAGATGAAATAAATTGTATTCGGTGGGACTTAGTTATATTCTGTTGGTGTAAGTTGTGTTCGGTTGTATTCGGTGGGAATAAGTTGATACTGTTAGCATAATTTTCATTCGATTGTATTAGTTGGGAATAAGTTGTATTCGGTGGAAATAAGTTGTATTCGGTTGTATTATGTTCTAATTGTTGCGAAATTATTATATTCGTTTGGTATAAGTTGTAATCGGTTGTATCCGGTAGGAATAAGTTATATTCGGTTGTATTCGGTGGGAATAATTTGTATTCTATTGTACTCAGTACGAATAATATCTAATCGGTCGTATTCGAGAGCAGTTAGTATTATTTGGAGGGAGTGACTTTTATTCGATTTTATTCGGTGGGAATAAGTTTTATTCGGTTGTATTCGGTGGGAATTAGTTGTATTTTGTGGGAATATATTGTGTTCTATGGGAATAAGTTGTATCCTGTTTTATTCAGTAGGAATAAGTGTATTCACTTGTATTCTGTGGGAAAAGATTTATTCGGTGGTATTCAGTTGGAATGAGCTGTATTCGGTTGTATTCGGTTGGAATAAGTTTTGAATAATTATGTTCGGTTATATTCCGTGGGAATTAGTAGTTTTCATGTTTATCTTGTTTAGAGGTGTATGATATGGGGTTAAATTATTGTTTGCATCTGAGCTTTGCAACACATGTGGTATCACATGTTGCGACCTAACAACTTCTTTCATAAAACGAGTGAAAAGTTAAATAACTTTACTTAACACCCTGCAATGGACAACTGACACAAGGGATAACTTCGTCGTGTTCGTGTGGCACAGGTTAATTCTCTGGTGCAATGCATGCGGTCGTCACATGACACACGTGCTATGAGCTAAGTTGTGTTCAGTACGTCCGTTTGGTGGTCAGGGGTGTATCACCCGCTGCCTGTTCTAGTGTACAGACGTGCACATTAATAGTGTCCCGACATAAACAATCAACACTGCCCCACTCCAGTACTGAAAAGAAGTGGAGACAGTGAAGGGGTAGTGTTGAAGGCCAATCCAGTACACAACATGGGGGAAGAGAATGAAGAGGTAGTGTCGAAGGCACAATGACTCACCTTTTCGCTTAACGCATTGCTGCATGGACGGCATGCAGACAGCCCGCTACAAGACTTCGTTGTGATCGAATGGCGGATGTATTGAAGTACAGCATTAAGTTACCTACTCGTCCGGCCCCGCGGTGTACGAGGCAACGCGTCCGGCCGCCCCGGGTTCGATTTCCGGCAGGGTCAGGGGGTTTTAATTGTAATTGATTATATCCCTGGCCTGGTGACTGCGTATTTGTGTCGTCCTTAACGTTTCTCACATTCAACACTCAACACTTCCGCAATTCCAATTACATGCAGGTTCATATATTGTGCAAGTAGGGGCAAAAGAACTCTATAGGTCGACGCCCCGAACAAATAACATTTTAACATATAAAAAAGTAAAAAGTAACCTACTCCGATAATTACAGTATTAAGAGGTAAAGGAGGTTTTTAACCGAAAAGTATTTTATACTAGTTAGGAATATTTTGTAGCTGCGTTATATCGGGTGTACCAATCCTTTTTCACCTCGTTCTTGCCATATTTCTATCCATCTCCAAACTGTCTTAAGACTGCATGGTATTGCTTGTGCTATTGCTTGGGGGACCATGATGAGCCTCCCACATGCCAATAATACGTCCTCGATTCACCTGTGATAGGATATGAGCCATCTTATTACAATGTTACAGTATAACGCCGGAATACACACACTGTGTATTCAGCACTACTTGTTCACTCCCTTCCCCTCCTTTTCAGTACTGGAGTGGCCTTCAACACTATCCCTTTACTCTCTCCCCTCCTTTTCAGTACTGGAGTGGGGCAGTGTTGATTGTTTATGTCGGGACACCATTAATGTGCGTGCGTGTACAACAGACACCAGGGATCTCTGAGAGAGTACGGCGCCGTTGCCACGCATGCATTGAAACTGGCGCTCGTCCCTTTGAACAATTACTATGAGCTACGTTGTTGTTATGCGGTGCACGCTATGTAAGTTATGTCCATAACACAATAAATATGCATTTCCGACCTTGGTTCCCTATCTCAGTATAATCGATTGTGTACCCACTACCACCTGTTTCAATTTGACACAAAAGGTTTCAGACACCCTGTATGACAGTAGCAAGGGAGAGGGCGAAACCCAGTGCCAGCACATGGCCTACTCCTGTCAAATACCACAAAGGAGTCTGCTCAAGGGTTGAACGTCTCCATCCAACAGATTAATCACCATCACTAGGGTCATATGCCCTCGCTCCATATGAACACTGGGGAGAGGTTTGGAAGTGTATTGAATCCAGGTTTTTGGCAGGCAATCTAATAATTGGAAAATTTTATACTACAACCTCTCCTATACTCCTGGCCAACATTCATTTTGACATACCGGGCGAGCTGGCCGTGCGGTTAGGGTCGCGAAGCTGGGAGCTTGCATCGGGAGATAGTGGGTTCGAACCCCACTGTCGGCAGTCCGGAAGATAATTTTCCGTGGTTTCCCATTTTCACACCAGGCAAATGCTGCGGCTGTGCCTTAATTAAGGCCACGGCCATTTCCTTTCCATTCCTAAGCCTTTCCTATCCCATCGTCGCCAAAAGACCTCTCTGTATCGGTGCGACGTAAAGCAAATAGCATTTTGACATAGAATGCATCTATATTTTCGGAACTATACTTTGGCCTGTGAGCATTACAAAGCACGAACGTTTTCAAATCAAAATAATCTCTAGACAACACGTGCAATGACAGTGATCAACCTCATTTTATGAGGAAGGAGTCTGATCTCCATATGATGCAATCGGGTGATCCAATAGCGCAGCCATCTTCAGATACTAAAATCACCGTGCCACGCGGCTAACATTTAGTGTAGGTCTAGATTCCGGTGAGCTAGCACGTCATGTGAGGTGTCCTCTGATTCCTCTCCGGAAGTTCTACACGTGCACAGCAAAAACCAAAACTGTGAACATTTGAGAAAAGTGTGGCGCGGAAAGGTGCAACAACTGTATTTCTTTCATAAAATATAGCAACATATGGACAATAAATTGCTTCAAAAGTATCGAAAACGCATTTGAGAGAACAGAGCGGCTTGTCAGAATTCCAGAAAGTCCAAAATCAGCATTAAAAGGCTTATGAAGAGCATCTCAATGTTCAGGCGGCTGAGCGGCATGAGACGAGTTCCGCGCTACTGCAGCCCCAGTCGAGCATATCTACTGCCGCACAGGTAGAAAATGATTTGGAACCCATTATCCTGAAGATCATTATACTCGTTTGTTGGGAATTAAGAAATAAAATGTTAGATATTTTATTTTGACAGTAATTATTAAGCGGTAGTATTCTACATCAAGAGCCTGCGAGGCTCAGACGGCAGCGCGCCAGCCTCTCAGCGCTGGGTTCCGTAGTTCAAATCCCGGTCACTCCATGTGAGATTTGTGCTGGACAAAGAGGAGGCGGGACAGGTTCTTCTCCGGTTATTCCTGTTTTCCCTGTCATATTTCATTCCAGCAACACACTCCAATATCATTTCATTTCATCCGTCATTCATTAATCATCGCCCTAGATGAGTGCGACAGGCTTCGGCAGCCGACACAGTTCCTATCCTCGCCGCTGATCCGGTCAAATGACTGGAAACATGCTGTGGATTTTCATTTAATCTACATGACCCCGACACAGCGCCACTGGATTTTTTTGAATCAGTGTAGAAGTGCGGCATCTAACCCAAAATCATCTACGTTTTGAAGGTCCACAACTGCTATAACTTTCCTGCGCAAAATCCGCGGAAAGTTTGCACTCCATACTCTGCCACTACTTTACAGCAAGCAGTTATTCTTTACTTTATTAATAACTTCCAATGTAATGTTTGACTGTTCAAACAGTTTTCTTAGGATTTTTTGTCAGGATAAAACTGAATACCATACAGACTGATTAAAGCAGGAAATTAAGCTTGATTTCATATTTCATACGTACACTGGACCAATAACATGGATACGGTTCTCCATTGTCATGCGGTGTGGAGTTTTATCAATTTATAGAGCCCAGTTCTAAAGTAGGAAAAAATAATGTGGGGTACTCTACAGTACATTTATTTAGTTGGTTATACAATACTTCATAAGCAGAGTTACCAATTAATTAATTCATTATTCTGGTAAATAATTAAAATGACAATGACTGTGCAGTTTTACAAGTGTCAGAATGTCGTACGAGTTGATATTCCATCAGCTTGATGGATATTTCTGAATGAACAGCAGGACATTAAAAACATTACAACTTTTCGGCTTTTTTCAAGATTATTAAGAAGAAGAAACATTCACAATGAGGCTGGTATGTCTGAGTAAAATTGTACTCATTTGCTAACTTCAAATACCACCAGCCTGAGCCCGGTTCGAACCTGCCAACTTAGAATGCCAGCACTCTACTGTCTGTGTTGCTCAGCTTGACAATACTAATTACATCTACACGTACAGAATTGCAGGATGGTACTACGTAGTATTAATTATCTAAGCTACATTTTTGCATTTAAACACTGAATAATCTGAAATCCTTTCCTACAAAGTACCTGTAGCACCCAAGGGAGATCTGTACACCAAATTTAAAGTTTGTATAATCTGGAGATTTTGTGATGAGTGGCTTCTTTTTCTTTTCTCTTTATTTTTGGCATTTTTTTTCAGACATTGAATTGTCAAGGATCCTCACCTACCAGAGAATTTAAGACCCGAGAGGCACATACACACCACATTTTGTTTTTGTATGGTACAGTTTTCATCATTTATTGGCTTCATTAGCCTGTACTGATAGTTCCAACATCTACAATTATGAAATTGGATTTCTCACCCAATCAATACTCGATTTATTTCTGATGTATTCACATTACAAATACATTTAGCAGTACCGGTTTCGATCTCTATCAGAGGCCATCTTCAGCCACTAAAGAACCTTATTTCATAAAACAATATAATAATAATAATAATAATAATAATAATAATAATAATAATAATAATAATAATAATAATACACTGTATTAAATGGAGATCCAACAGAACTGTCAGACTGGAGGCCAATCACTATATGTTCAGTCCTTCGTCGTGTCATCGAGAAGGTCTTTGACGCAAGATTAAGAAGTTACATCAAGTTTAGCGAACATCAAAGAGGATTCATCAAATCACTTAGCACCATCATAAACAACGCTTTACTCAGATTTGTGTTAAACTCAGCAAAAGACAACAAACAAGATGTTACTCTGGTCTTCCTAGACATAAGCAAAGCTTTCAACAATGTGGACCATTTACACTTAAGGAAAACGTTAGCTACGTGAACTGCGCCAAGCAAGCTGAGCAATATAATTTGCAAGCTTCAGGAGAATAACACAATTCAAATCCAGGCCAACTTCAAGAAAACGAATCCAATTAATTTACGCCTTGGCGTAATGCAAGGATCCCCATTGTCGCCAGTTTTATACAATCTCGCAACAGATCACATTTTTCGAGAAATTGGTGAAAAAGAACTATGTGACACGCATGGTTATTCTCTTGCCAACGGACTGCAACCTTTAACAATACTAGGCTTCGCTTATGATACGGTTATTAAAGGAAAAAACCGAGACTCTGCAATAGAACTGACGAAACTAGCTTTAAAATGGTTTCGTGAACTTGGTCTAACAATAAACCCTGAAAAATCTAAAGTTATCAATATCAGTAGAGGAGAAATAAACGAAGGGCTCATTACAGTCGAAGAAGGTATGGAGATTAAATGTATTTCGAGGAACGAATGTGTCAAATACTTAGTGGTAAATTATGCAGATACTATGTTACTTGATTCCAAGAAATCAATGACACTCCTTCAGCAGAAACTCACCTCGTTATCATCCTGTCCCTGGCTTCATCGGGATCAGAAATTTTCATTTCTAAATTCTTCAGTCTGTCCTACGTTGACTTACCAGTTCCTCTGCATTCCTGCAGGCAAAATACCACAGCGATTTTTGGAAGATGCTGATAAACTTGTTAAGAGTGCACTAAAGGAGATCTTATCCCTTCCTACTGATACTCCGGATTCTATGATTTACTCAGATAAACGGTACAGAGGGTTAGGTGTTTTTAGAGCAAGCTGGGAAGCCTTGATTCAGAACATAAACAGCTGCAACATTCTGAAACGGGAGGAAAACCAATATATCGAAGCCACTAGAAACCTAGATGAAGAAACGTAAACGTAAATGGTAAAACTGAGGATATGAAGAACAGGCACGGTGAGTATGATCGGGCTGAGAAGGGCAGGTTGGTCGCTTCGTCAAATCGCAGCCGATACCCATAGGGATGTGTCCACGGTGCAGCGCCTGTGGCGAAGATGGTTGGCGCAGGGACATGTGGCACGTGCGAGGGGTCCAGGCGCAGCCCGAGTGACGTCAGCACGCCCACCGCTACGTGCAGCATGTGCTGCGGCCGGTGGCACTCCCGTACCTTCAGGGGCTGCCCAATGCTCTGTTTCAGCAGGATAATGCCCGCCCACACACTGCTCGCATCTCCCAACAGGCTCTACGAGGTGTACAGATGCTTCCGTGGCTAGCGTACTCTCCGGATCTCTCACCAATCGAACACGTGTGGGATCTCATTGGACGCCGTTTGCAAACTCTGCCCCAGCCTCGTACGGACGACCAACTGTGGCAAATGGTTGACAGAGAATGGAGAACCATCCCTCAGGACACCATCCGCACTCTTATTGACTCTGTACCTCGACGTGTTTCTGCGTGCATCGCCGCTCGCGGTGGTCCTACATCCTACTGAGTCGATGCCGTGCGCATTGTGTAACCTGCATATCAGTTTGAAATAAACATCAATTATTCATCCGTGCCGTCTCTGTTTTTTCCCCAACTTTCATCCCTTTCGAACCACTCCTCCTTGGTGTTGCATTGTCACTGTCAGTCAGGGTATTACCTCACGTCTTGGGTTCCTGTGCCTTCGGTGAAGCTCTTCGAAACACAAGACATCACAACATCAGGTCATCCATAGCACAGACGCTCCGTGAGAAAGGATTTCAAGTGCACGAGGAAGTCCATGGCATTGGAGTAAATGGCAGCATGAGAAGTATTGATATGATCGCAATTAAAGGAAAGAAAGGATATATCTTAGACCCCACAGTAAGATTCGAAACACACTCTGACCAACCAGACGAAGTGGACCAAGAAAATAAATCTATCTACCTGCCTACAGTGCCGTAGAGGGACAATCCCTACGAAGACGATAGAACTGATGAAGACCTTTAACATCAATACCAAGGAGTTCATCGACTGGGGGCTGAAAGCGCTCAGAGGTTCTCTTTTGATACTCAGACACCACATACTCGCCAGACTGAGACATAATTTACTTAATGTTATTTCTGAATGAAATTGTTTGTGCATTCTTTGTCTTTGGCAGCCTCCAAGTGGAGAAGGATTTTAAAAATGAAAAAAAATAGAAATAAGTAGTGTTTTTAATATTGTTGTAAAGGGTCCGGCAGAAACAATCTACCCAGTGGCGTATACAAAGGGCTACCAAGGCTATCGGTGAAGCCCAAACCTCAAATGAGAACGATGGATATCTTAAAGCACATTATAATGTACGCAACTGTCACATTGTTCCTTTTTACAAAACTTGAAAGCAATGAGATAAAACGTCGCTCATATCACTGAGTGCAAGGCATCGGAGACCGACATTGCAGTCCAGGCGGTACGTCCCACTCCCCTCGACTCACCTCCAGCGGCTTGCTGCTGGATCTGCGGTAGGTGAAGGGACCCAGGGGACAGGTGTGCAAGGCTTCGCTCCGTCATTTCGCCACTGCTAATCAGGGACAGAGAGCAACCATGCGTTCCTTATATCACGTTATCACAATGTGATACCTCATACTTCTGACTTAATTATATAGATAACAGAGTGGTGGTATTTCACTCCCATCTACTTCTTCATCCTTGTAGGAAAACACTGCAATGTATGCTGTTATAAGGGTATTATAATTTTCTGTTTATACATAGACCTGCCAAAATGAAATGCAACCTTTCGGGTTTAGAATTCTCTTTTGTTGTTTGGAATCGAACCCGTTATCATGGATCGGACACCACCAGTGAACGATGGGTACGACCGCTGTAAAATTCAATAATTTTAGACATGTTTATTTAATAATAATAATAATAATAATAATAATAATGGTGCATGACATCTGTATGGGATTAGTGTTGCCCTAATGAGGATAAAATGAATGGCGAAGACATCATAAATACCCAGTCCACAAGCCAGGGGAATTAAGAGCACTAGGGTTTAATTCTGAGAATTGAACAGGGGCCATCGGACCATCCATTTAACCACAAAGCCGGGCTTTAATTGGCTAAATCTTAGGCTACCATCTCCACTGATCCGGGGTTGAGCATTGGCACTAGCAGAGGCCAAGTCAGTAGCTTGTGAAGCAGCCTTGACAACACAGCAGGCTTCTCCGTTGGTTATTGGCTGCAGCTCAAAACGCTGAAGGCTTGAGGTTCACTAAACCAACCATCCGAAAGGGGTGACCTAAGTCTAGTGGTAACCCACGTCTTGATCCCAGCATATGCCACTGAATCTACCACTTTCAACGGTTGATAGCATGTACGGCTCTGCAGCGGGGATAAAACCGGGTAGGTAGCGTGTAGCAGGAAGGATGCCATTTTAGTTACCATGGAGCGTTAGACCGGGAGGCATCGGGCTTTTGTGATTGGAGTGTATTTCAAAAATGGTGACAGTTTGGTAGCTACGCAGCGGAATTTTCGACAATTGAATATGGGTGACATGAAAGAGCACCAGAACGGCACCTTTCTTTTCTTTTTTGCTAGTGGCTTTACGTCGCACCGACACAGGTCAGATAGGGTAGGAAATGGCTGGGAGTTGGAAGGAAGCGGCCGTCACCAAAATATCGGTAAACACAAGCAGTGGTCATAATGTGATATTGAATGTGGAGTCTGATAACGATATACACCTATCTGTCGAAAGAATTGGAGCAAACTGAAGCATTTTAGATTACACATTCCACTCCCGCGTAATGGTGATTGCATATGCAGCAAGGCGCATCTTACCTCGTCTCGAGTTCGAATAATGCACGCCTCTGGTATCCAGGTACGTGTACCTACAGAAGCCGTCAGGTTCTGTACTTAAACCACTCATTCGTGTACCTACCAGTGCACACAATGCCAGAATGCGTATCCTTTATAACTGTTATACTGCGTCAAAATAGACCTCGGTAGAAATGAACACCCTAGTCGCTTGTTGACACGTATTTACGGGAGAAGGCCCGAGGTTGGCTATTCGCATACTCGGCACACCCAACATTCAGCTCCGAGCTCCGAGTACCTGTAGATCTACGACACGATGCTCGCCGCACAATGCGGGGACAACGCTTTCGAGATCTCTCGAAATTTCTCGCGAGAAATAGTGTCTGCGCTAGTCTCGAGAAATCCCGAGACCTAGTCTCAGACTGCTCATCACTAACTTTTACACATGCCAGATAGAAGTTTGCGCCGCATTCTCCACAAAATGCAGGTGGCTCATAAGTTATCGTAGAGTGACTATGTCTCCCGGAAACAATTCAGTACATACTTCATCGACTTATTGGACGAGAATAGGGACATTCGTTCCACACTCTGAACTGACAGGCTATGTCAACAAGCAAAACATGCGATACTGGAGTAAAGTGAATCCACACGAACTCCATGAAAAACTACCCCATAGTGCAAAGGTCACCTTTGGTGCGGTGTTTCGGCTTCCAGGATTATTGGACCCTACTGTATTGAGGATCAATACCGAAACGCAGTCACAGTGAATTCGGAACGTTACAGAGGCCTACTGACATTACCAGCAAGATGGGGCAACACATTCATGAAGAGGTCCAGGCAATCCCACCTGAAATGCTGGTGAAAGTAACGGGCAGCTTTGTTCGTTGACTCCATGCATGCATCACAAGAGACAGTGGTTATCTAAAAGATTTTATTTTCATTTTTTTGAAAATCACATATGACTTGTGTTAGGGTGTCATAAAAGGGCATTAAGTTACCTAATCAATTGCCACTCTAGTCGTTTACATTCCCTATGTAGTGTTACTATAAGATCTATACTAAAATGGTAGATTGTTTCTGCCGGACACTGTATATATTTTATCAAATAGGGCTCTTCAGCAGATGAAGATGGCCTCTAATAGAGACCGAAACCAGTACTGCTAAATGTAGGTACTTCTAAATTCCTACATCAGAAATAAATCAAGTATTTATTAGGTAGGAAATGAAAGTTTTTAACTGTGATTGGTATGGATTTGCACTTTTTAAGATTTTTGCAGTTAGACACTGAAATTTTAAAAGCTATACCCACCCAAGAACCTTACACCCATGAGCCCCACACAAATTTTGCAGATGTAGGTGTTTTGGTTTGGGAGAAATAATGTATTTTTACTTTTCATGGGGTTTTCACCATTTTTGCAGTTAGACATTGAATTGTCAAAATTCCTTCATTACTGAGCCCCTAACATGAAAGGGGGACACACATACCAAATGTGAAGTTTTGTAAGCATTGTGGTTCTGGAGATTTTGTGACGAGTGTAATGTTTCATGTATATATATATAAATACTTTTGCATTACCCCTCCAACAAACTCCCATCTTTCCACACCCGTCACCTCTGCCTTAGCTATAACCACGCCTTACCCTTCCCACCCCTACCTCACATCCGTTCCTATTCATGTTATTGTGGTTTTTGTCACAGGATTGCCAACATATATTGGACTCTGCACTCACATGTAACATTTAACTTTTTCAACTCTCACTTTCTTTGACACACAGCTAACCCTCCTTTCTTCCCTTCTCTTTCATATACTACATTGTCTAATTTGATCAGTATTGGAAACAACACCAGCCTGTTTTTTGTACTGGTATGATCTAGTGATCCAGCATTTCAGATATTCCCATTTCAGACAACCGTTTTATTTATACTTCAGTCATGCACACCCAACTGGCTAAACACCACGTCATACTATTCTGATGTAATCTCTCATCTGTATGATTTTATATTCAACAATTGTTAGCCAGACTGTAATGAATTTATATTCAATTATTGTTAACCGCAAGCTACTACTGTGAAAATTTTTTATTCTGCATTTTTAATCCAGCCTTTTGAACTTAATTTTTATGTTTATTTTGGTTCCGGGGATTATTGTGGTCAGTATAGGGAAGGAAGCGCGAGGGTTGAATGGCTGAACAGTTCATGAAACAGAGCACAAGTTACTCTAACAAAATTCAAGAAATTTTAATTCTTTCCTCTCTCATTAGCCAAAAGGTTTAATTTAACCACAAGTCAACAATAACGAGAAGAGCAAAGGTGCTCAATAATCTTTTACAACTTTGAAAGTGATAACATTAACAACAATTGAGCTCGTATTACCCCTCTTTTACACATCAAGGGATCCAAGGAATACCGGTGCAAACGTGGAGGGGGGGGGGGGTAAGTGTAAATCGTGGGAAACAACATATATGTAAAACCACTCTGGTAAAGGATGTAAATGTTACACAAATGTGTATTATTAATTTATAGAGTCTTACTCTTCTTCCTTTTTCACCACTTTTATCACATATTGTGGGGTCACTGGTGCGAACTGTGTCACACATATGTGGATTTGGTCCTGTTTTATGGACGGATGCCCTTCTCGACACCAACGATATTGTACCGGGCGGTACACCTCCACGCCGCTAATTCAAATATTGCGCCAGTTGAAACCTCTCTACAGGAGAAAATCTGAACTTTAAAATCTGTATTAAATCAAAGGTTTCTCGGAAGATGTCTCTACTGTAAATTTTGAAGTGTTTTGAACTATGTCTATTTCGATTTGTATTTGTTTGCTCTGTAGCAAGAAGTGTGGACATTCTCTTCTAGATGGCACTACTTAAGAACTATAATTGTGCACCCTAGTGCGAAGTGAAGGAACTGTTTTTTTGAAGAAATTAGGTATTCATAAGTTTGTTCTTTATTAAATTTATTTCATTCATTTTTTGGGTTGGCAGTATAACCCTTCTCTTTCCGCCAGTTTTGAATTTGACCAATCAGTAATTTCTGTAATTAATTTTCCACCAATCCTAGATGTCTTCTTCAGTTTTGACTTGTAATCTTTAGCCGACCAATAAAAGTTTATGGGCGGGTTGTTATCATTCATGAAAGGTCTCGAATGTTCCACGAGGCTATATAAACTGCTGATTTTCTTGTCTCGGAGCCACTTCAGTAACATCTTTCGCAGTGTGTGAACATATATAGCAGGGGGCGGGAAGCGCCTCTTTCTTCGGGCAGCAGTTCATCCACAAGGTAATGGCCGTTTAATAACTTTATTTCTTGCTAGCTCAGCAGTTTAACCCTCGGGGCAGCTTCGAAACTTTTCTCATGTAACCTATCTTTAAAATGTAATAGACATTTGGTGAAATTTCGTCTCTTTAACTACAAATTGGGATAGAGAGTGCCTAACCCTCTCGAGCTCCCACTCATATTGTTTTGAGGTGACTATGTTTTCATAACCGTTTTTCTTCTCTTCGTAGTGTAATAAAGTTTCCTTATCGTGTCGCCTCCATAGTATGGGATTAGCCCCTGTATAACTGGCCGAGTGCCACCTAGGTTTTAAGAAGTTTCATGTAGGAGTGCAAGCTACACCTCCAGTCAAGTTGGTTTGTTGGGCCATTTAATTAACCCAGTGTTTGTTTTCTTCATGTGAAGGCCCTGTAGGTTGGGTACAAGATACCCCCGTTTCACTGTATGTGTGCCGTAAGGGCAGTTAGGAAAGAAGGTTGTTGTAGCCTTTGATAGGCTTGTAAAATTGAGAGCGGGTCTGCTCTTTTCCTCTTAACTTGGTAATTAGGAGCAAATGCTCCTCGTACTTAGGGGTTATTCTGCCCTTTAGCTATTGTGGTGGTGAGCTGAGAGCTCAGAAATTAATCTTCGGGCTCTGTAAATTTTTAAATTGTTAACCTGCTACTTGGTACCTGTTACATCTTTGTTATTTGTTGTCATTTGTTGATTTTGAAAAGAAAATATAACCTTTGTTAAAGTTTTAAATTAACTTTAATTTCGTAAGTTGAGACCTATTTCCGCCCGCACCTTCTTTCACCTCTAACTACCACGGATAACTCTGTAACAGATATAATCACTATTGAGTGTTTCTGTTGTGGTTGGTAGTGTAGTGTGTTTTCTGAATATGAAGAGGGAAGTGTTGGGACAAACACAAACGCCCAGTCCCCGGGCCAGAAGAATTAATCAGAGGCGATTAAAATCCCCGACCCGGCCGGGAATCGAACCCGGCACCCTCTGAACCGAATGCCAGTATGCTGAATATTCAGCCAACGAGTCTGACTATTATTTTATAGAGTATTTTAATCTTAATCCTATTACAGTACTTACCTCAAATAAAGGTCCAGTGTAAATTAACAGTTGAAACAACACTGCCTTTGTAATTCTGCCCATCCACTGACCACAAGAAGGGTACCAGTAGGTAGTTAAAATATTGTGTAATACAGTATATTATTTTAATCTGGTTTTCTTAGAATGGCTATAAAATTATCTAACACACAATAAATTTTCTTTCTCTGTTAATAATAAATATATATAAAAATAAATTTATTGGGCAGACAACCCATTTGTCAGAATTGTCATGCATCATGTGCTTTGCGTAGCTTCCTCTGATATTCGTAATCGGCTAATTTTGTTCATGTGTTGTAAAGTGTATGCTGTCTAGTTCGTCACCTTGCTGTGGTTACCCAAAGGTTTATCGGTAAGTTGCGATGCCATTTTACTTCAAATTTTTCTGTCGGGAAGCAAAAAATGTCGCAAACATAAATTTGAGGATTTTAATACATTGCAAGCATAGGGAATCATAGGGGACCAACAAAAATTGGTGTAAACGATGAGAAAATGTAAAATGCAGGAATGTAAAATGGGGGTAATGCTGTATATCTAGGACGAGTCATTTAAGTTCGTAGAAATGGACAATGAGTGAAAATTCAGATGTGTTATAACATAACCGCATAACCTTTGGTGGTGCTATTTGAGGATCCAACCAGCCTCTGGGCTGATGACCTAACAGACATGGGAAAGAGGAAACTTTAGCTTGCAGCAGGTTTCTACTCGAGTAAGAAGGAAGGGCATAATTCCAGGAGGGTTTAGAGGACAACTGTCCCAAGGTCCTGTTTGGTTTGTGAAGAGGGTGAGGGATGCCTTGAAGGGGTCTGTGATAGGAGAAGAATTTCTGCTACTGTCAGAGGAGAGTGATCCATTAGCTCTTGCAGCCATCGTATAAAAAACTAATAAATAAGTGAATGAACAATCTCACCTAGAGCAGCCTTTACTAACTTGGAAAAGGCAGAAAGAAAGATGATGAAGCTGCATATGAATGCAGGTAAGACACGGTACATTTAATGTTATTTGCTTTATGCCCCACTAACTAATTTCACGGTTTTCTGAGACGCCGAGGTGCCGGAATTTGGCTCCTCAGGAGTTTTTATGTGCCAGTAAATGTACCGACACAAGGCAGACTAAGTATTTGCCTGTGACTAAGAAAAATTATGCAGAAAGGTTATCCATACAATGAAATTGGCTTAAACAAATATCAAGCTGTAGTAATTTAACTTATTTGGGATTAGAGGTCAATTGTGGAAACAATGTTAATGATTACATACACGAATGGATTCTCTAGGGGCTTTTGTGACCTTAGAAAACATTTTAAGTCTCAATTACTGAAGACTAAAACAAAATCATCTACAAGGTGTTAGTGAACTCTGCACTAACATTTCTTTTTGAAATATGCCTCTATAAAAATCTGATGCAAAACAGCTTGGTATCTTCAAGTGAATAATTATGAGTTGTATTTTTGGGCCAGCAGAATAAAATGGAGTCTGGAGATGAAACAACTTTGAGTTTGAGAGGCTATTTAATGAACCCAACTTTGTTGAAGTCATCAAGACCGAGTTTTAATTTTGTCAGCTAAACACAGAATGTGACAAACTACTTTCATGTGCTGATATCATGGTACATAGTGTCTAACTGACTTTTTCCTTTTTTGCCACTGAGCAAGTTGGCTGTGTGGTTAGGGTTGCATAGCTGTGTTCTTGAATTCAGTAGATGGTGGATTCGAATCCCACTGCCAGTAGCCCTGAAGATGGTTTTCCACTGTTGCCCATTTTCACACCAGGCAAATGTTGGGACTACCTTAAGTAAGCCCACAGTCGCTTCATTTTCAATCCTAAACCTTTCTCATCCTTGTGTCGCCGAAAACCTTCAATGTGTTAGTGTGACGTTAAACCGCTACCAAAAATGAACACTTTTATCCCTTCAAAAATCCAACTACAGTACACCAGGTTTGAAACTGTGATTCAGAGGTCAACACTCTACCATTGATCAGCATAGGAAGCATGGTATGTGTTATTTTAGCACAACAGAACATTTTACATGATTATCACTCATTAATAATATTTTGATCTGAAAAAAATAAGAGAGACAGTTTCAATGGAAGATATACAAAGGAAATAAAAAAATCCACTAAGTTCAAATCCGTGTACCCTGATATTTTAAAAAATTGAGTACCGGTACCACATGAGGAAATTATTTTCCTTGCTAGTGCCTTAATATCACACTAACATATACAGATTTTAGGCTAAAATTAGAAGGGTAACAACTGTGGCCTTCAGTAAGGCACAGCCCTTGCATTCATCCACTGTGAAAATATGAAACCACAGAGAACCATCATCTTCAGGGTTGCGCAGTAAATCTGGGTTCTATGACACAATCTTCCAAATGCAAGCTTATAGATTCAGGACGTGTACCCAGTGATTCACAAACACATTTCCCTATTCCTTTTTCTCCAAAAATGAATTTTTCCCAGCAACACTTTTTACCTAACTACTATACTGGTATTACCTTTTTCCCCAAATTCTGTTTTGTTTTCTAAGATTATTTCCTTGCAATATATATGGAGCTTTCTCCTTTCAATATTGTAATACAACTCTACCTGTGCCTTAGTTCAGCATTCAGTTTTCTTTAAAGAGAACCAATCATCCTTACATCCCTTTGAATCCTTTCAGAAGTGCACTTACTCTCCGAGAAGTAATTTCCACCTATTTCTGATGTAATAAGCTACGTTTTGTTTGACTCTTTGCAAGATAAAACATGCAATATTTAACCACAAATTGGACTACTGTAACTTTTAAATTTAAACACAAATTTAGAAATAATGTTTCCATGTTTTAAGCAAGCCTCAGACCTATGGGAGTAATGGAGTCCCATTCCCATTTGACAGGCGAGGGACTCCTTGGAAACAACTTGGCGAACGAAATGGAATTTGATGGGGAGCTGTCAATATTAATGGGGCTTATGGAAGAAAGAAGGTAGAACAGGCTGAGTCAGCAAAGAGGATGTATCTGGATGTGCTAGGAGTAAGTGATATTCGGGTAAGGGGAGATAACGAGGAAGAGATAGGAGATTATAAAGTGTACTTGATGGGTGTTAGAAAGGTAAGGACAGAGTCTGCGGTAGGGCTCTTTATCAGGAATACCATTGCACGCAACATAGTTTCTGTTAGGCACGTAAATGAGCGAATGTGGGTAGATTAGTCAGTTGGAGGAATTAGGACAAGAATTGTGTCCATGTATTCACCATGTGAGAGTGGAGATGAGGATGAAGTTGACAAGTTTTATGAAGCATTGAGTGACATCGTGGTCAGAGTCAACAGCAAGGATAGAATAGTGCTAATGGGCGATTTCAATGCGAGAGTTGGGAATAGAACTGAAGGATACGAAAGGGTGATTGGTGAATGTGGGGAAGATATGGAAGCTAATGGGAATGGTAGGCGTTTGCTGGACTTCTGTGCTAGTATGGGTTTAGCTGTTACGAATACATTCTTCAAGCATAAAACTATTCACCGCTACACATGGGAGGCTAGGGGTACCAGATCCATACTAGACTATCTTAACAGACTTTGAATTCAGGAAATCCGTTAGGAATGTATGCATTTTTCGCGGATTTTTCGATGATACAGACCACTATCTGATCTGTAGTTAACTAAGTATCTCTAGCCCTAAGGTAGAGAAAGTGAAATCTGTCTGCAAATGAATAAGGGTAGAAAATCTCCAGGATGAGGAAATTAGGCAGAAGTACATGGATATGATTAGCGAGAAGTTTCGAACAGTAGACAGTAAGCAGGTTCAGGATATAGAAAGTGAATGGGTGGCATACAGGAATGCTGTAGTAGAAACAGCAAGGGAATGCCTAGGAACAACTGTGTGTAAAGATGGGAAAAGGTGAACATCTTGGTAGAATGTTGAAGTGAGAGCAGCCTGTAAACATAAAAAGAAGGCTTATCAGAAATGGCTTCAAAATGAGGGCCGAGGCAGACAGGGATGTGTACGTAGATGAAAGAAACAGAGCAAAACAAATAGTTGTTGAATCCAAAAAGAAGTCATGGGAAGATTTTGGTAATAACCTGGAAAGGCTAGGCCAAGCAGCAGGGAAACCTTTCTGGACAGTAATAAAGAATCTTAGAAAGGGAGGGAAAAAGGAAATGAACAGTGTTTTGAGTAATTCAGGTGAACTCATAATAGATCCCAGGGAATCACTGGAGAGATGGAGGGAATATTTTGAACATCTTCTCAATGTAAAAGGAAATCATTCTGGTGGTGTTGCAAACAGCCAAGCTCATGGGGAGGAGAAAAATGATGATGGTGAAATTATGCTTGAGGAAGTGGAAAGGATGGTAAATAAACTCCATTGTCATAAAGCAGCAGGAATAGATGAAATTAGACCTGAAATGGTGAAGTATAGTGGGAAGGCAGGGATGAAATGGCTTCATAGAGTAGTAAAATTAGCGTGGAGTGTTGGTAAGGTACCTTCAGATTGGACAAAAGCAGTAATTGCACCTATCTATAAGCAAGGGAACAGGAAGGAGAGCAACAACTATCGAGATATCTCATTGATTAGTATACCAGGCAAAGTATTCACTGACATCTTGGAAGGGAGGGTGCGATCAGTCGTTGAGAGAAAGTTGGATGAAAACCAGTGTGGTTTCAGACCACACAGAGGCTGTCAGGATCAGATTTTCAATATGCGCCAGGTAATTGAAAAATGCTATGAGAGGAATAGGCAGTTGTGTTTATATTTCGTAGATCTAGAGAAAGCATATGGCAGGGTACCGAGGGAAAAGATGTTCACTATACTGGGGGATTATGGAATTAAAGGTAGCTTATTAAAATCAATCAAAGGCATTTATGTTGACAATTGGGCTTCAGTGAGAATTGATGCTAGAATGAGTTCTTGGTTCAGGGTACTTATAGGGGTTAGACAAGGCTGTAATCTTTCACCTTTGTTGTTCAGCAGATGCTGAAAGGTATAAAATGGCAGGGAGGGATTCAGTTAGGTGGAAATGAAGTAAGCAATTTGGCCTATGCTGACAACTTGGTCTTAATGGCAGACTGTGCCGAAAGCCTGCAGTCTAATATCTTGGAACTTGAAAATAGGTGCAATGAGTATGGTATGAAAAAGCTTCTCAAAGACCAAATTGATGTCAGTAGATAAGAAATTCAACAGAACTGAATGTCAGGTTGGTGATACAAGGCTAGAACAGGTCGATAATTTCAAGTATTTAGGTTGTGTGTTCTCCCAGGATGGTAATATAGTAAGTGAGATTGAATCAAGGTGTAGTAAAGCTAATGCAGTGAGCTCGCAGTTGCAATCAGCAGTATTCTGTAAGAAGGAAGTCAGCTCCCAGACGAAACTATCTTTACATGGGTCTGTTTTCAGACCAACTTTGCTTCACGGGAGCGAAAGCTGGGTGGACTCAGGATATCTTATTCATAAGTTAGAAGTAACAGACATGAATGTAGCAAGAATGATTGCTGGTACAAACAGGTGGGAACAATGGCAGGAGGGTACTCAGAATGAGGAGATAAAGGCTAATTTAGGAATGAACTCGATGGTTGAAGCTGTACGCATAAACCGGCTTCGGTGGTGGGGTCATGTGAGGCGAATGGAGGAGGATAGGTTACCTAGGAGAATAAAGGACTCTGCTATGGAGGTTAAGAGAAGTAGAGGGAGACCAAGACGACGATGGTTAGACTCGGTTGCTAATGATTTAAAGTAAGAGGTATAGAACTAAATGAGGTCACAACACTAGTTGCAAATCGAGGATTGTGGTGACGTTTAGTAAATTCACAGAGGCTTGCAGACTGAACGCTGAAAGGCATGACAGTCTATAATGATTATGTATGTATGTATGTTTATTTGAATTGAACCTCAACATTTCTATGGTAATGATTTCAGAGTCGTCCATTTGTTGTGAAAGAGGTAAAATATGGAATAGAAATGCTGGGGATTTAATTGGTACCAGTGGCCTGTCACAGCAATAGCTATGAACAAAGGCTAAAAATGAAACTGATAAAGGAAGCATGAGAAAAGTAGATGAAAATATACTGAACTCCAGAAGACCATTTATTTGCTTTTAAACTTATACTTCCATTGTGACTTTACCTATGGAATTTTTGAGCCTTAGGAATTTATAGAATTTTCACAATGAATTCTGTTCACAAGACTTGAATCTGTCGCATAAAGCTGGCCGTATAATGTTTGCCAATTTTCAGTAGGCAGTAAATCTGAAATGTGCCTATGAATTATCCCCTGAATCATTGAACAGTAAGGATCTAATCCTGGAATGTAGGTATGGTTAGCAGAAAAGGATGCAAAGGAGCTCTATTATAATGCCTTATATGGTTCATGAAATCATTATCATGTAGCATCATAATTTTAATAACAATGTTATTTGTTTTACATCCCACTAACTACTCTTTTAAGGTTTTCGGAGACACCAAGGTGCCGGAATTTAGTCCCGCAGGAGTTCTTTTATGTGCCAGTAAATCTACCGACACGAGGCTGACGTATTTGAGCACCTTCAAATACCACCGGACTGAGCCAGGATCGAACCTGCCAAGTTGGGGTCAGAAGGCCAGCGCCTTAACCGTCTGAGCCACTCAGCCCGGCCATCATACTTTTAAGCACATCGTTTACTTGAGGATGTGGAAAAATAAACCAAACCATTATGGCAATAAGAATTAAAATGTCCATTTACCATTTCCACAGCGAAATGTCTTGCTTAGCAGTATGCCTACATACAGATTTCGTTTAATAACACTATACTGAAAATTCAATGAAAGTTTCATAATAAAGGTCTTGTAAAGGGTGGATTTTCTTCTACTTCTTTCTTATTAAAACCAACATAGAGCAACAAACAACATTCTGGTGATAACTTTATTTCAAAGAGCCCTCTATCGGACTAACATAGAAAGATCTGCATGGACAATTTTCATAGTCATCTACCAGCGAATAAAGTCAAGTGCAATGACCTAAGCAGTTTTCATTTAATAACCTTACACTGAATAATTCAATGTAAGTGTCATAATAAAGGACTTTTCAACGATGGATTTCTTTTTTCTTCTTGCATATTAGAACCAACATGGAGCAATAAATAACATTCTAGTGATAACTTGATTCCACAGAGCCATCTATTGGACTAACATAGAAAGATCTGCAAGGACAATGAGTCATCTACTGGCGAATAAAGTTAACTGCAACGACCTAAGCATCGTATTATCCTAATAAATGCCTACCGTGCGCAAATAAAGGACTTAACGATATAAATAATATTTTTCTAGTAATCCTGAGATCGAGAACTTTAGATAGAGATACATAGGGTTTAGTATTGCGGTTTACTCACAATATTGTGTTACACGTTCAAATTTTATATATATAGATTAGGAAAATGAGTTGAGAAAAATTGCTGGGAAAAAGTCACTGTAGGTAAATTTGTCCTTGAGACAAACATACACTGGAAAATAATAATTTTGGAAGGGAAAAAAAAAAAAATTGACAAAACTGTCCAGGAATGGTACAGTGTTGGTAAAACACTCTGAAATCAGTCAGTTATTTACTGTATTTTCACTATTTTACAGGAAGAAAATACTTACAATAAGACTTGAGAAAATGCATGAGAAAATCATTTCCCTCACTCCTCCAATTTCACTGGGTATAAGATATGAAAATGAATCTACCACAATTCATGGCTAAGTCAAAATTGTGATAGAATCTTGAGAGGAACTTTCCTTCATTGGATTTAATATACGAAAAATTTATATTTACATCATAATTCAGAATCAAATTCATATGCTGAAATGAATTGAGTAAATTTAATCCCTTCAGAAAGGTACGAAACACATTACTTAATACCTGTTTCATGTTTTGTTGAAAGAAAACTGCTTCCTCTGTCACACCTAAATCTGTCCTAAAATCCAATCAACACTGTTTCGTAAAAAATGCCATTGTATGAAAAAACTTTCAGCAAAAAGAAAAAAATTACAGCAGATTAAAGAATAGAAAGGAAACTTTTTTTACAAATCAAGCTCATTTAATTTTCGATAAAACATTCAAAACAAAATCAACAACAAATCAATAACTCGCTGGTACTACGTACATACGACTAAGAGAAAAACAGCACACAGACACCAGAAAAGCAGCTGCGGATCCAAAAACATACAGTATTAAATAAATAATATTTCTACAAAACTTATTTCAAACTAGCTTAATTCATTACTACTTGTCTTAAAAGATCATCCCTCTCATGCTTTGGAAAATTGCACACACTACAGTTAAATATTTTACTGAAACAAAATAAGAATACAGGTACAACTTCTTCAATTGTAACTGTTCTTTGGAGCTGTTCTGATAGAGATGTAACACCTTTACCTTCAATTCCACAGGGCACTATGTGTGAAAACCAGTTCAAGTCAGTTTCACAATTTAAAGCTAAGCCATGTGTTGTAATAAATCTACTGCCATGTATACCAATAGCACATATTTTCTTATCTCCTACCCAGACACCAGTGTATGGAGAGGTTTCTGCCCTGAGATTGTATTCCTTGCACACAGCAATGACAGTCTGTTCTATCTGACTGACATACCAACGTATACTGGGTTTAAAATGCTTCAAGTCTAAAATAGGATAAACTACTAACTGACCAGGTCCATGGTAAGTGATGAGCCCCCCACGATTTGTTCTGTAAAACTCTGCTCCAAGTCCTCTTAGTTTAGCTTCATCCTCACATGAATAGCTCTTATCTCTAATGCCAACAGTGTAAACAGGCTCATGCTCAACCATGATCAGAGTATCCTTGGCAATATTTTTATCTGCTTCACAATGAACTAGATGCTTGTTTGCTAGGGCTTGCTGCAGTCGCAATGCTGGTCCATAATTAAGTCGACCGGCTTGCAGAACTTTGACCAAGCGACCCATTCTGGCGATTCCTTTTAATACTCCATCAACTTTCTCCTGCCATCCTCAACTGCAATCGCTGATAAAGAACCAGAGATGCCTGAAATAAAGAAAATATACAATGCATCTCAAAAATACTTTTCATAAGTCAATAATTAATTGCATAAAACAGAGTGAAAATTCCTGTTCTACTCCTGCCATAAGCAGTCAAAATGGATTAATGTTTATTTTCAATTTTAAAAAGAGTTCAAAGTCAAATATACAACATGCCGGTAGTCAACTTGCATAATAGCACAATGAACATGCACATAACATTAAAAGATACAAGTTACTTCTGATTACCATCAACATTCCAGAAGCAATAACACAATCTCAGAATGTGCACAACAACTAATATGCCTTTCATATAGCAGTAATCTATCTCGTATCTGTTGTAACTATTTTGATGATTACTAATAATTAAAATCATGAATAAAAATATATAAATAAAATTACTCAAAAACTTAATAAAATTAATAAGCATAATTAACCGAAATGTCCGTAGTATGGGCGCCAGAGTTCACCAGAATGGATCCCTCGAATTTAGATAAGAGCATGATAAACTGCATATCCCAGGGCGCGTACATAATGCTGCATACTGGTACATCTGCTGCAGGCCTTACCTAACCTCCTGAAAACGACTAATTAGGTAGGAACTGCACCTACGTTCATCAATAACACTGATTTTAAAATAGCTAACTATATTCTTAACAAATTCCATGCATGAGCACCTCATCAACATACAACATTATACATATAATACACACATAAAATATTGCTGGAAGACTCCATATTTACAACAACAACAATAATGAAGATCGTGGGAAAACGAAAGTGAGAACTAAGCTACCATTTGTAGACAGTCCGATGAACAATGTACATGTATGAAGATAAATACCCTTCATTGTCTCTATATCAATTCGACTTATCGATTCTCCTAATCGGCAGTTATCACATCACACAGATACTGTACCTTGTACTACTGTGTTCACATATTTTAACACTTGTTGTAAAGATATATACACACGTCTGTCGATCCTCAACATATATTATGGAAAGTCTGAGATAGCTTTCACCAACATATAATGCTAGGCCGCCACAAGTCCTACAATATTTAATGCGCAAGCACTCTCCACAGTCACTTTCCACGAACATAACAAGACTACGCTCCACGAACGTTTGAAGTCCAGTCCATTGCAGCCGTGTCACTCCAGTACCGTGTATCAGCACCATTTCCTTCCCGTACAGTGCGTCAGTTGTAGTTCTCTTATACAGTGTCACTGGTTGTAGTTATCTTCCTTCTCGTTCCTTTACCATCAACCTGGTTGCCGCCGTATGATCAACCTTTATAGACATCAACATCCCCCTCCTCTCAGATGATACGTCTGGATTGGTGCTTGCCAGCCAATCATGAGTGAACCTCTTGTCAAGACCTTGCTCCCAAGAGATAAACAAACTCTGGGGTTTGCCTCAGATAAGTCAACGAACTTCCCTAATACAACAACAAGCTCATCTCATCAGGCTGGGATATATACATGACTCATTGAATATCCCGACACAAGTACATCACAACAAACACTGGGGTATCCACATGACTCAACCAAATTACCAGAGTTATTAAAGCAATATTTTCCCACTTGTGCAAAAACAAATTACTCATACCTACATATGTGGATATCTTCCAGCTTACCAATATAAATGACAAAATATACAAATGAAATAATGATGATAATAATAATAATAATAATAATAATAATAAATCGAATACTGACAATAATATCTCTAACTTCTACATATAATTCGGGGGTGTGATATATGTACTATCACACTGTCTAATTGTGCCAGGGCTAAGGTTTTAACAGGGACAGTAATAATTGTACAGGGTTTGAAATGAAAAGGCCTACAACATTTCAGAAAATTGTATTTTCATATTTTAATAATTTATTTCTTTTGATAACTGTTGAAAATTAAATCGGTGACTTGTGCACACTTTGACGACCCAATACGACATGACATACGCTTATTCTCTGGCACAAAAGATATATAAAAATGGATGTGTATGTCCCACATCTCCTAACTACAGGAGCAATTTCAACCAAACTTAGTAGATGTATGACTTACTGTTTGGAAAAATTACTGTGGGGGTAAGACACCCCTAGCAATCATAGCAACAGGGGTGGAAAGAGGATGAGATAAAAAATATTTTTTGCTATTTGTTTTACGTCGCACCGACACAGATAGGTCTTATGGCGACGATGGTATAGGAAAGGTCTAGGAAGTGGAAGGAAGGGATGTGGCCTTAATTAAGGTTCAGCCCCGGCATTATAAAAAATAATAGAAAAAGACCAATGTTAATGAAGAATTCATAGTTTATGGGGTTGCTGAGATGAATAGGACTTAAAAGACATTCGGAATGTCACAAGTTCAGACCCCATCACCATGGAGGTGAGAAGGGGTGAATAATAAAATGTCCAAAATGACAGATTACAGATGTATGTGTGTATGTTCCAGTATAACAGAAGTAAACTTAAAAGGTCCACATTTCCCATACAAAATATGTTATCCTGATTACAACATTTTTCTTGGTACTAGTTTCGATGCTGATATGAGTCATCTTCAACCAATCTTGGGAAAAAGACATTTATACATATGTATATACATTTAAAATACACAACTCATTATAACATTACACTTGAAGACACAGCAAAAATAGAACAAGTTACGGCTAAAATGAAACGTAAAACTTTTTTGTAATCATGAGTTAAAATCCTAATAGTCACTATTCAAGCAACACTCTGAACACTTTAAAAAGGTCATGTTATGCTTTTGCGTTCAAGTTAAAACCTTGAGAGTCCTGGGTTCGACCCTGAGTGTCCAACACATTTTTTCATTAGATGAAAAATTCTGCCATTTTTGACAAGTATGCGGTGGTTGAATTATGTAAGAAATTCCTCTGTAAAGGATGAAAATCAATCTTGAAAACTTGTGAACAGTCACTTGCATGCAGATAATCGAGACTGACAAGTCTTATGAGATGAAATTCTTAAATTTAAATGTTCCAGTATAGCTCTCAACTAAACATGGTACACATTTGACTTGCTGTCTGGAAAAATTACTGTTGGGGCTCTACACTTCCACCCATGGGGGGAGGGGTTGAAATTTAAACATTTCTAAAACAACTGATACTAGTGTCGAACCCATAGTTTTCGGGGTTGCTGAGAAGAACTGTGACACTGGATACCGTTTAAGTCTTAGTTCAGCCCCAGAAGAATGGAAGTTGAGAAGGGGTAGGAAAATGTCCAAACTGACCGCAATTAAGGTAAACCACCCCTCTAGCACCCCTATGATGTTGAAGAGAGGGCAACATGCTTGGGGCTGAAGGAGACACAATTTCACAGAGTTTATAATGATTAGAAAAACCAACTTCCTGGGAAATACCAATCAGATAATGAGACACTCAGAAGCTTAGATAATGCCACTGCCTGATTTCATAATGCTTCTTCCTGTCCAATTGCACATACATTCTGATTAGTTAACTTAGGTAAATGCTGTTGAAAGATATGTGAAATAAGTGCAAAAATTTCTATAGGCTGGTGGATCTTTACTCCCTGATCTATTTAAAAATAAGAGTAAATTTAAAAAAAAATCTTTCCATACTAAATTTTGATAGCTATATTAGATTATCTTTGTATTTGGTATGTCTTGGAACTCTCGTTATCCCAAACTTGACGTACTTTATCATTTCAAATCCTTGTATTCCTGGAAAAATACCATTTGATATTGAGAGATATTTTATTTTGATAAAATCAGTGCATCAATAATTTAATTCAATATTAATACTTCAGTATATTGGAACGTCCCTACTTAGTACGTGTGTCAGGTGGCATAGATAGGCGAGGCACAGATCCTAACATCACAAGTTTGATTCTCGTCCAGAACATACTATTTCTACTATTCTACTATTTCTAGATTTCTAGATCCTAATGGGTGGGTAGGTGATAGGGATCTGCGCTCAGATTGCCTTCACTTAAACCGCAGTGGTACGTATAAGTTAGGAAATTTGTTTGGAAAGGTAATAGGGAGGTACATTCAGGGAAACGGGGTAGCCTAGGGAGCGGTGATAAGGGAACGGTGAACTGGAAATCAAGTAGGGATGACATAAAAATGTTCATGTTGAACTGTAGAAGTATTGTAAAAAAAAAAAAAAGGAATAGAATTAAGTAATTTAATAGATATATATTTACCAGATATTGTAACAGGGCTTGAATCATGGCTAAGAAATGATATAATGGATGCAGAAATTTTCTCACGGAACTGGAGTGTGTATCGTAAAGATAGGATAGGAATGGTAGGAGGGCGAGTGTTCATTCTGGTGAAAGAAGAATTTGTAAGCTATGAAAAAGTTAAACATGAGAAACATGAAATTCTAGGTGTAAGGCTCATTTCTAAAGATAACAGGCAACTTGATGTCTCTGGAGTGTACAGACCAGGAAAGGGTAGCACTGACACGGATTCAGAATTATTTGATAAGATAATCAGCTATGTGGGAAATGACATGGAAAGGAATGTGATTGTAGCGGGAGATCTGAATTTACCAAATGTCAATTGGGAAGGAAATGCGAACGACAGGAAGCATGACCAACAAATGGCAAATAAGCTAATATGGGAAGGACAGTTGATTCGGAACCAACTAGAGGAGAAAATATCCTGGACATGGCGCTGATAAAACCAGATGAGCTCTATAGAGAAACCGAAGTAATAGATGGTATTAGTGCTCAGGAAGCTGTTTTTGTCATAGTTAAAAATAGAAGTGATAAAAAGAAAGGTTTTAAAAGTAGGAATATTAGGCAGTACCATATGGCTGATAAAGCAGGCATGAGGCAGTTTTTAAAAAAGTAATTATTATCGGTGGAAAACGGTAAATAAGAATGTAAACAGACTCTGGGATGGGTTTAAAGATATTTTTGAGGAATTGTGAAAACAGGTTTGTACCTTTAAAGGTGGTAAGGAATGGTAAAGACAAACCTTATTATAATAGATAAATAAAGAGACTAAGAAGGAAGTGCAGACTGGAAAGAAATAGAGTTAGAAATGGCTGTGGAAGTAAGGAGAAATTGAAGGAACATACTAAGAGACTGAATCTAGCAAAGAACGCAGCTAAGGATAACATGATGGCAAGCATTATTGGCAGTCATACAAATTTTAGTGAAAAATGGAAGGGTATGTATAGGTACTTTAAGGCAGAAACAGGTTCCAAGAAAGACATTCCAGGAATAATTAATGAACAAGGAGAATTTGTCTGTGAGGATCTTCAAAAGGATATTCAGTCAGCAGTATGTAAAGATTGTTGGTTACAAGGATAATGTCCAGATAGAGGAGGCAACTAATGCTAAAGAAGTATTCAAAATTTACGTATGACAACAATGACATTTACAGTAAGCTACAAAAGTTGAAAACTAGAAAAGTGACTGGAATTGATAAGGTTTTGGGGGAAATACTAAAGACAATGGGTTGGGATATACTGAAGTACTTATTTGATTATTGCTTGGTTGAAGGAGCTATACTAAATGAATGGAGAGTTGCTATAGTAGCCCCTGTGTATAAAGGAAAGGGTGATAGACATAAAGCTGAACATTACAGGCCAGTCAGTTTAGCATGCATTGCATGTAAGCTCTGGGAAGGCATTCTTTCTGATTATATTAGACATGTTTGCAAAATTAATAACTGGTTCGATAGAAGGCAGTTCAATTTTAGGAAAGATTATTCCAATGAAGCTCAACTTGTAGGATTCCGGCAAGATATAGCAGATATCCTGGATTCAGAAGGTCAAATGGACTGTATGGCGTTTGATAGGGTGGATTATGGGAAACTACTGCCAAAAATGAGTGCAATTGGACTAGACAAAAGAGTGACTGAATGGGTTGCTATATTTCTAGAAAATAGATCTCAGGGAATTAGAGTAGGCGAAGCTTTACACCTGACTCTGTAATAATTAAAAGGGGAATTCCTCAAGGCAGTATTATTGGACCTTTATGACTTCACATATATATAACTGATATGAGTAAAGGAGTGGAATCAGAGGTAAGGCTTTTTTGCAGATGATGATATTCTGTACAAAGTAATAAGTTACAAGATTGTGAGCAACTGCAACGTGACCTTGATAATGTTGTGAGATGGACAGTAGGCAATGGTATGATGATAAACGGGGTTAAAAGTCAGGTTGTAAGTTTTACAAATAGGAAAAGTCCTCTCAGTTTTAATTACTGCACTGATGGGGTGAAAGTTCCTTTTGGAGATCATTGTAAGTATCTGGGTATTATTATTTATTTATTTATTTATTTATTTATTTATTTATTTATTTATTTACATAGTCTACGCCCACATTGGAGCACTTAAATCAAACCCAAATACATTTACGTTAACAAAGAATAAGGAAAGATCTTCATTGGGGTAATCACATAAATGGGATTGTAAATAAATGAGGGTGTTTAGGGGTTGTAGTAAGGATGTAAAGGAGAGGGCATGTAAGTCTCTGGTAAGACCTCAACTAGAGTATGGTTCCAGGGTATGGGACCCTCATCAGGATTACTTGATTCAAGAACTGGAAAAAATCCAAAGAAAAGCAGCTCGATTTGTTCTGGGTGATTTCCGACAAAAGAGTAGCATTACGAAAATGTTGCAAAGTTTGGGCTGGGAAAACTTGGCAGAAAGGAGACGAGCTGCTCGACTAAGTGGTATGTCCCGAGCTGTCAGCGGAGAAATGGGGTGGAATTACATTAGTAGACGAACAAGTATGAGTAGTGTCTTTAAAAGTAGGAAAGATCACAATATGAAGGTAATGTTGGAATTCAAGAGGACAAATTTGTGCTATTTGCTTTACGTCGCACCGACACAGATATGTCTTATGACGACGATGGGATATGAAAGGCCTAGGAAGTGGAAGGAAGCGGCCGTGGCCTTAATTAAGGTACAGTCTGGTGTGAAAATTGGAAACCACGGAAATCCATCTTCAGGAATGCCGACAGTGGGGCTCGAACCTACTATCTCCTGATTACTGGATACTGGCCGCACTTAAGCAACTGCAGCTATCGAGCTCAGTAGAGGACAAATTGGGGCAAATATTCATTTTTAGGAAGGGGAGTTAGGGATTGGAATAACTTACCAAGGGAGATGCTCAATAAATTTCCAATGTCATTGAAATCATTTAAGAAAAGGCTAGGAAAACAATGGATAGGGAATCTGCCACCTGGGCGACTGCCCTAAATGCAGATCAGTATTGATAGATGATTGATTGATTGATTGATACTTTTCTATTTGTGCATTTTAAAGACGTTTTGCCTTTCACCTCATAGATGTTGCTAGTTAAATTGCTTATAGTTCATCAATCTTAGCCATTCCGTTCTTTTGTATTTGTTATGAAACATTAACATTTCTTGTCCATTCTTGCAATGTCCATGAGAATATCATGATGCATTTTTACTATCCACATTGATGTCCTTTCATGTCGGAATGTGGCATTTCTACTGTGTTTACAACTGTCATTCCTACAATGGTCGAGTTCACCTTTATCGGATGGACGGAGTATTAGTAAGGTCCGAGCCCATGCCAGCAAGAGTTTTCTTTCCTAGCAACAGTATAAACTACACCGTCACACTTATACTTTCGTAGAAATTAGAGATTTTGAAAGAACAACTTCGAATAAGGATTGGATTATTCCATACAAAATGGGGAATGCAATGATAGTAAATGATTTATGAAACAATAGTTACAATTTATTAATACGTCCAATTAATCTCTTATTATACTATGTTACCTTTGAATTTGTACACAATGTACACAATATTGCATGTAAGAAAACCTACAAAATGACATGAAAACCTCCCTGAGTCATGCATTAGATATGGAGCAATAGTATTGCTTGACATGGCAATTTATGTTCTAAGGTCAGGCAAGGTCAGTAATGGGAAACTAATGAGCTAACGCAATGCCACAGGAAACAACAGGCCATGCTGAGGTGAAGACTCTACAAGGAAGTAACGAGTTTTGTTCTTATTGCTTTATATCACATTACACTTCTTGAGGCACAAAAACAACATTCAAATGAATGAATGATTTCATAAAGAAGAAGGTGAAAACATGGGCCTTAAAAGGTACTTTTGGTGTGGTACATTTTGAAGCCAGGATACATGCCAAGTGCTACACCACATTCCCCACAATGGAAATTCGATCTTCATGCCTTTCCCTTCTTTGCACCTGCGAGATGATCCCTTGTGAGACCAATGTTTATAACTTTTCACTTCAAGGCGAAAGAGATGTACAATGCTGGTAACTGGTCTGCCAAGATTAGTTGATGGTAGTTCTGGGTTCATGTCTTGAGCATTATGTATTAGATTTCTAAGAAGTAGTTCAAGAAACTCCTTGTGAGACAGCTTTTCTTCACACAGCGTGTAAATGATGAAGGCGTTCAAAATAACTATGTTCAGCAGATGGAAAAATAGTTTCTTTGTCCACTTCTATGTTCGGTGGGAAATATCGTAACCATTGGCCATACGATCACTCTTGTCACAATAACCCATATGTGCACTGTAGCTCTTAATTATTGCAGGCTTCCGTGTAAATAAGACTGTCATCCATAAAGTGACCGGATGGTTGTGGGGGGGGTGTATGTATGTTAGCAAATACACTTCCCTCTTATCTTTCCAGCTTATTGCGTACAGTTTCCCTTCACTTTGCTAATAATATCTCCCTTCTCTCGCATGTCCAGCCATGTTCACCGCTTCTAAGGAACTACTTTATTTATAGCAGAAAAAGCAGCTGCCAAATTCTTCTGTACGTTTTCATAAGCCATAATTCACAGCATTGCTCATTGTAGCGACTCATACATTAGTAATAAAACAAGTGGATCATTTTCATAAGCCAGACTAGTCTTTTTGGCGGGGTTTGGATACGGTTGAAATTTCGACTGCTCGTCCTTTTCAATGGGTAATTCTCTGGCTGATATTTCAACCGCTTGTCCGATAAAGGTTACGTTCCCAAGCTTTATTAGAAACATGCTCAAGAAGCAAAGAGGCATTCTACACGTCACCCAAGCTCTCCTGGCAACATTAGAGGAGAAACAAAAAAAATAAAAGGAATGTGTAGAACAACCTATAATCCCCGACAATTATATCAAGTTACCAGTTACCAAGTTGGAAATTAAATAATGTTAATTAAAAACATTAATGAAAAACTACTTTGCAGGCTTACCCCTCATACGTTGGTTAAGTTGGACTTGAAGCATTTGTTCTTGTTGCCATTAGCATGGCACAGTCCCAACGAGTAAACCTCTATGGCTACATAAGGGTTGAAGTCTTCCATGAGTAGTTCATTTAAACCTGCCATTGGGACTTGGCCAAAACAAGTATTAGAAGTGAGCACATTCCTTTTTTTAAGTGACTGTAGATGTATGGTTAACAATGTCTACTGGATGGTGCTTCCGTATCCTAGACCATTATTTAGGAAAGAGAAAAAAACACAGAAAAGTGATTTGAAGCAATACCGTAAGTAGCAGCGAGATGACGTTTTCTCTATGCTTGCCAATGACCCACCAACCTGCCTCAAGAAGTACTCCTACTAAAAATATAGGAGAAATAAAACCAAGACTATGTTAAGTATGCTAAATGCGACCATGTGCATCATGTCTGGCCACAGGGCTGCCACATTTGGTGAAAATCATTGTTCACTAATAAAAGTTCTGTCCATTCTTGAACATGGAATGCGCTGCTGTAGGTCACTTTTTAGCAGCGCCCAACCCAATCTAACCCTCCAAGCCATTATGCCGAGTAAAGCAGGAGGGTGCAGGGCAAGCTTAATGCACCAACACTGACAAGTCTCGTTTAGTGTATAGTGATGTCATTGAAGCTGTGCCATGATGGATTTCTAGCCTACCTTTCACGTTAGGGGTATGGAAGCTTTACAGGCAGCCCTCGAAAATTGTTAGTATTTCTCACTCGCCAGAAGTCTGCGGGGGATGAGGAATGATTTTATTTAGCATTCAACATAAACTGAAATGTACTGCATTGTTACATTATTTATTAAGTCTATTTACATTTTTTTGGCCCAGTTATCAAGTTGGAAATTAAATAATGTTGATTAGAAACATTAATGAAAAATTATTTGATGCATTTTTTCTTGTTGCCACTGGCATGGCACAGTCCCAACGAGGAAACCATTTGTCTATAGCTACATCAGGGTTGAAGTCTTCTAAGGGTGGTCCATTTATTGCCAGCTGCACGCCATCTTCCAGTGTAGTTATATAGAGGGAAAGTCTCAGCTTACTTTTTATCATGGTAACGACACTGAATCCTTGTTCACAAGATACTGTTGTTACTACAATAAAGCAGCTCTGTAGAACACTTTCTTCAGCTCAACAAAGAGCTAAAGAAACCCGTGCAGAATTTTTAAGAGTTTGCCTAATTTATTTGAAGATATTTGTCCTCCTTTAAACATAATTTTTAGATGAAGGCATTATGATAGCAAAAATTCCTCAATTATATCACCAGCAATAAAAAAGAATGTGCTAAAATGAAGACTCTCCTCATTACCATATGCTCTTAGGCAGGTACAAAAAAATCCAAAACATGGCACATGGTGCCCACTTCATTCTCAACTGTACCAAGGAGGCACTTCAAGTAGCGAACTGTGCTTGTGATCACCTTATTAGGGATTTACTTGTATTTTTTGTCTGTGGTGTCAGAAAGGAATCCTTTCTCACTGGATCCTTCAGAGGAAATAAATAATTATAATTTCCATAGTTACAAACATTAAAGTCTGTACCTGTACTAGCTCTTTCGACTGTAAAACCTTACAGAGTGGCTGTAGTTTCTCATACAAAAATGAATGAAAATATGTTATTACAAACTTGTATGATGAAAATTTTCAGATAGCCTTTTGCTCTGCTGCATCCACTACTACGCCTTCACTAACTTTTCCAATTAGTTATATCCTGAAGATGGACAACAAGAGGTATGTTGCAAAGCTTTCTAAAAGCCAGATAATCTACACAGCTACCATACATTATGAATGTCTGAGTTTTACTACCTTCAGCCTGTGGTTATTTTAAGCTCATGAAGGTGTTTTGGTGATTTTTTGTCAAATGTGAGTAACTTCTTCAGAATTATCAAGCTTTTCCAGATAAGGAGTGGAATTAGTAACATCAAGGATGGTCAAATATAGGTGATGTGCAGTGCAGTGAATGTTAATTAAATGCATAGCTGCTTCTTTCAAGTGTACTGCAAAACCAGGTTTAGAGTCAATTATAGACAATGTCCCATCAGTTCCCACATTAACCATGAACTCTTCTCCAATTAAGTCCACGAGCCCAGTAACAGCCATGAAATACACCTCAGCTCTACCGCTCATGAGAGGCACAAAGCCTAAAAAGGTTTCCCCTTATCCTGCCCATTTACACAGAATAAGCACAAACAACCACCACATGTTCTTCATCACTTTGGTCAGGGAAACCATCAATCAGGATACTTTTTTTTTTTTTGCTATTGGCTTTATGTCACACTGACACAGATAGGTCTTATGACAATGGGATAGAAAAGGCCTAGGATTTAGAAGGAAGCGGCCGTGGCCTTAAATAAGGTACAGCCCCAGCATTTGCCTGGTGTGGAATAGGGAGACCACAGAAAACCATCTTTTTAGGGCTGCTGACAGTGGGATTTGAACCCACTATCTCCCAGATGCAAGCTCTCAGCCGCACGCCTCTAACCGCACGCCCAACTCGCCCGATGTACCAAGATACTAAAACATGGAGCATTTTTCAGTATTTTTCCACATCCTCTTGAGCAATGAAATGAACTAATAGTTTGCAACTTTTATTTTACATATGGTTTTGTTTTTATATTCATTGTAAAGGCAACTTGCTTAGGGAAGCCAGTAAATGGTTTCTCATTAATGCCTATGCATATAGGCCTATTGAAATATTGATGACTATTTCTTAATACAGTACACATAACAAGTGGAGCATTTCCTGGTTCTGACTGCTTAAAACTGCATTAAATTGTCCAAATACACTTGGCCTTTGTAATGAAATGCTAGTTTCCTTTCTCAAAGAACCAGAAAATCCCACAACCCATTTTGAGCCCCTATTTTGCGGGCGTTCATCGCATGTAGTGCATTTTGCATGATCAGAATCATAAGCTAACCAGAGGAAGACATCCAGCCACACACTTTGTAATGTTTGTTTCCCACACAAACAATGAGCAGACATAATTCCACTGAAATAGACATTTTCTATTTTAGGCATTTCAGTTTCTGTATTATGCCTAGCAATAGACGTTGCACTCTATATTTTAATAGGCATCGTCATTGCTTGTAAAAGTACTTGTTTTAAAAAAGTAATTTACTTTACCGTTTCATTATGAACCACACAACACACTATCAAATCACTCAATCATAATCAAACGAGATGAAAAGCTACCTTAGGATGTTAGTATTCTATAGTATGGAGAGCTGTTTCAAAAAAGTCCATGGACTGATGACCCAAACATTACACACGAATAACTATACTCACTTGAACATAACCTTATTAACTGAGAATACTCATGTATGTAACTCATACTTGAAACAATAAATCACACGTTTAACACAGGAGAACTCAATAATAATCAACAGACAAACTTTCAAAGGACAAAACAAGTGCTGAGAGAGAGCAGAGAGAGGAAAGCTCAGGTTCATGCACGGGCCTGGCCACAGGATTGCTCTGTAGGTGTGTTAAAGGTCACTTTCAAGACAGACAATTCTATTATTAGAACGTAACCAACACTTATACCCTACCTGTTCCTGTACTTTGTGTTTACTATAATTTCTGTTGAATGTAGTATCGCCAGTAAAAACCCACTCAATACACCACTGCCTAGTGGTGAGTGCAATTTTCAAGGGTTGTGAAATACTTAATGACTTAATAAATTCTATTATGTTAAGCAGTAGCGGCGATTAGGGGGGAGGGGCGGGGGGAGTCCCCCCCCCCCCACACACACACTTTCTGGAGAAAACATTACATTTTTATTCCTTTTTAGACAGTTGAAACTAGGAATTGTAGGAATTTAGGAAAAGCCATTTGTACAAGCAATGTGTTCTTATAAGCTAATTCTTTAATTATTAGTGGAAATACGCATAAAATGTCGTTCATCATCACTAACCGATTTGTACAGGGCCACAGCAAGTAGTGGAGACTTTGTATGTGCTGTCAGAAAGGGTAGCAGTGGTATAATTTTTGCCAAGATCATGGACACTGAGGTACCGTATGATTCACAGACTTGCCACATGAATTCATCTGTCTGACAGTCTCCTTAGTGCATGTTAGTTTCGTAGTGTGTAGACAAATACTCAATGATTTTTAATTGTATAATCACACCATACTTCTAATTGTAATACATGAGTATATTGTTTCTTTGGTGAAAGTTTTATTCTATGGTCTAGTATTGAATCAAAATCTCAAATATTATTACCGCACTTAAGTTGGTAAACCTTTACCTCTCTATGGAAATCCGCCCAGAAAACATCAAAAGTTACCACTTTCTAACTTTTATTTTTTCTAGTTTTATGCATATACCCCCTGCCGCCCATAAATAACCCTCTAAAACAGGTACTTTTTGTTGTCTGTACTTTTTTGCCCCCCCCCCCACTTTTAATTCCCAATCGCTGCTACTGCTATTAAAAACACGTCTTTAACACCATATCCCAATGTTTATCAAAACCTAACCTCACTTTTAACACGTCTTTAACACCATATCCCAATGTTTATCAAAACCTAACCTCACTTTTAACAGGTCTAACCTAACCTGTGTAACTTGCATGTAAGTATCTCCAACAACTGGAAGTAATACTAGGTTGCCTGTTAGTCTGAACGTATCTCAAATGTAAATTTCAAAACAGTCATGACCAGATCAGAGGTTATCAACCATTATGTTACTTACTACAGACCTTGTTAGGGGTGATAAACTTAATTTTCAGTAACTTACTCCACAAAACGTAAAATATAACTTTCAAGAGTACTTTCTTAGGTTAATACATTTCAGAAATGTAAAAGTCAGACATGACAAGTAGGCTATAATTTATCCAAAAAATAATAAATGACTTACCAGCTTCATGCTTCACACACACACAAAAATACTTACATAAGCATCTGTGGCAGCATATATCTGCTGCTCCTCAGATAAAGGTTGAATATTCCAGTTGCTCTTTCTCACACCATCATCTTTATCCAGTCTCATTTTCAGCTTTACAAAAAAAGAAAGAGAAAGATTACATAGCAGGTAACAAGCAGTCCAAGTTCCATACTAGACTGCACCAAAAGATGAAGACAAGATAGATCAATACAAATTAGGACAGGACTTGAGAGCAAGACTGAAATACATGTCAGCCATTTTGTTCCAATCTAAGATATTTTTTTTTTAACAAATCACTTCAAATAAATGCAGGAGTAAACAGTACAGAAAAAAAGAAAGGAAAAAAAAACAAACTGCTTGAAGTGTTATTTAAGTGGATGGAATGAAATTCAATAAGTAACAGTCTCAAAGAAGCAGATAATATGACAGACTAGGGGTTATTTCCTCCAAATGAGTTTAAACTAGGTTTATTTGAATCTAGTTTAAGTTTGAGTTTACTTTTTTTTAGTACAATTTGCTTTACATCGCATCGACAAAGACAGGTCTTATGGTGACTACAGGATAGGAAAAGCCAAGGAGTGGGAAGGAAGCAGCCATGGCCTTAATTAAGGTACAGCCCCAGCATTTGCCTGGTGAGAAAATAGGAAACCACAGAAAACCATCTTTAGGGCTGCCGACAGTGGGGTTCAAACCCCACTACCTCCCAGATGCAAGCTCACAGCTGCACACCCCTAATGGCATGGTCAACTCGACCGTTTGGAGTTTAAACAAACATCCATTTTCACCAGATTGGTTCAAAATTCGTATAGAGTTTAAACTTAGTTCAAAATTAAACTTTCAATGTTGCAGGTTTAAACTGCTGTTTATATTAAAACTTCTTGACAGCATATTAACGTATCTGTGATTTTCCTAGTAAAAGGGTTAGTTCTTACTACCAGTACTACAGTATTTACTTAAATACAAAAGAGACTAAAATTAGAATGTAGTATTAGCAATTGAAAAGTGGAAGAATTTATTGAAGGTTTTGGTTACATAGGAAATGATTTTGATGTGCAAGCAAGATTAAGAAGACCTATTCCAACAAAAGTTTATTTTTGGAAAATCAGAGGCAAGAGCTTTTTTAATGGATTTATAATTCACAAGCGAACAGCAAGGATTGTCTTGCATCAAAGAAGGATTCAATTAAAATGCCAACTGCACGAAATAATGCTATTTCGCCAGAAGCAATGATTCTGGTTGCTTTAAGATATTATGCTGCAGGCATTTTTCTCATTAACATCGGAGACCACAGGCCTTAAATTGCTTTCTCGAACCAAACTATGTGATTGAAGAGCTAAATATACATAAACAGCATCCTTATAATATTACATAAAATACTGTTGGTGTCATGAATACAACACGGCTGCAATTGTTAAAGTGTCTGGTCTATATTGTCCAAAACCATGATTAGTCAGCTCGAATCCCATTGGTCAAAAGTATTTTTACCACCGTCTGAACCAATCAGCTCGCAACCCCCCCCCCCCCACCTCCTACTATCATATTACATCATTCATTTCATCTCATCTCCCCTCATATGGTTGATGCCAGGAAGGCCATATGGTCGTAAGGAGTCCAGCTTCAAGAACAAATCCATCAGCAAAACTATAGACGTCCAGATCACATGCACATCCTGCTTGGAACATCATCTTCTTGCGCTGGCAACAGAGCTTTACTATGTTTAAATAAGCATCAAGATCGGAGAGCTTTACGGAATCTCTCAAGAATATGTGCCTTTACCTACTTTACTCCTCATCTTGCCTTGTACGCCTCATTTTGATATCACCATCCGTTGCAGTTTCCCCGTAACCGCATAACCTTTGATAGTGCTATTTGGGGATACAACCAGCCTCTGGGCTGATGATCTAACAGACAGATGAAGCACAAAATAAACTCTGCATGGAAAATATAACAAACATTCTTGTGATTTGCAGCACCAAAATTTACCGAAATATTTATAAGTCCTGACTGTAATCACGCTCAGATACCTAAGCTGATACTTAACAACTCTCCAACCTATTCTATGCATACAGTTCTACATAACATGAATTATGTTGTGTTATAAACGAGGCTAGAATCAAATACATCTCCGAGGTTTGCGAGATTGATCCCGGCCGAGGGTGATGGATTTTAATAGGAGATAGATCCTGAGCATGCTTGGAATTTGTCAACTTGAAATTCACATAAATGTTGATTTTCTGAATATTGCTAAATGACTTAGATTTTTATATTTTAACTGCCCCATGTGCCCTGTAAGATAATGCAGACATCAAAAAACATGTGTTAGGCCCACAGTACTTGTTTATGGTAAAGCATGTTAGCGAGAAATATAAAAGAAAAATGCTTTCCAAGAAATTGTAGACAACAATGGGTAAAATGATACCAACACCTCGCACAGATATAAATGCTTTATTTATCAGTAAAATTAACATCCCATTGAAGTTTTTCTTTATTCACTATGTACGATTACATTAATTCTCTACAAACAGCTGATATTAAAACAAAAATGTCAAGTCACTGAATTACTTGGCTCTGATTGGCCAACTCCAATAGACCATGCCTTCAACTATAGTATTCTTTCAGTGCAGACTTGGGCTTTTTAAGAGACATTACAGTTTAAACAGGCAGGCTGTCGTTTAAACTCAACGAGTGTCAGAAATTGATGGAGAAAATGGACACAGGTTTTACTACAGTTAAACCCATTTAATTTAAACCAGGTTCAATTGAAGTTCGAGAAAACTGCCCTTAAGATCTTTTTACTATTCTGCACAGCTCTATAAAATGGATGAATATGAACCACGAAAGCTCATTCTTCTTTTCCTTCCTTTAATTTTGTCGATCTTTCAGAATGAATCAGATGAATATACTTCACGATAACATTTTATATCAGCACTCCCTCTGAGATCAAAGGTGGTTTCTTGCGTGCTACTGCAGACACTCCATTTCCTGAACTAGGCCTCTGTGATATTTTCCTCCTTCTAAAAGGGAAGGAACAGCTGTATGGATGTTGATTTTCACTTGGTTGTTTAACATTTACTGCATATTTGGACACTGTGAATCAACGTTGAAGAAACTGTAGCAGTACGTATTTTTCAAGTGGATTGTCTGAATGGACAAATATATATGTGTATTAGCTAATGTACACATGCTTCACTACGGAATTCTAAGTAAAATACTATACACATTGTAAGATTTTATTAGATTGCATTGCTCTTAGCATTATCCGTGAAACACCACGGGTCGCCATAATTCGTTTCTCATGTAAAAATCCAGTTTGGGGAGTTTTCATTACATCGGCAGTCCCATTTTCCACTACAATGTCACAGTCAAGTTTGGGAGTTCATATAATAATGACAGACCCCGTTCTCTACTAACAGTCACAATTGATTTGGGGAGTTTTCATTACAAAGATCTAGTTCCAGCCACATTTGAGTTGGAGTGTTTTCATTAAAATGGCAAGCATCCACGCCTACTGCCAGTCACACTCAACTTTGGAACTTCTCATTATAATGACAGTCCCCCTTGCCTACTCCCAGTCACAATCAATTTGGGGAGCATTCATTGCAAAGGCAAACCCCTTCTCCTACTTCCAATAACATTCAAGTTGGAGAGTTTTCATTAAAATGGCAGGCCCCCATTTCCAACGGCCAGGCACAATCAAGTTTGGGAGTTTTAGTTATAATAGCAGACCACATTGCCTACTACCAGTCACACTCTACTTTGAAAGTTCTCATTATAATGGCAGGGTCTCTTGCCAACAGCCAGTCACAACTGCATTGCATAGTTATTATAAAGCAGACCCCCTTACCTATTGCTGTTCAAATTACGCTGGCCAAGGTGGTTGTTGTTGTTGTTGTTGTTGTTGTTGTTGTTGAAGTTTTGACTTGGGAGTTTTCATTATAATGGCAGAACCCCTTGCCTACTGACACACACACACACACACACCTATTTTGGAAGGTCTCATTATAATGGCAGGGACACTTGCCTACAACCAGTCTGTAAGCACCATGAAATTCTCTCACTGAATAATATCTTCTATCAGTGAATTTAGCACAGCGCTTTTTCCCCCTTTATTTTTCACTGGATGATGGAGCTCTTGAACTGCTTTTCAAGTCAGGGGGGAATTTAGATCATCAGGCACAAAAGAAAGACACTTGTTTTTAGAAAGAGGATGATAATCAGTGAACGGAAATTCATTGTCTGTTTTGTCACTAACAGTACGCTGGACAAAAATACTTGCAGGGCTAATTACATTAGGTGATGTAAGGACAGGGCTAGCGATAGTGGGTGGTGGTTAATGAGGAGGGACGTACTGACGTATGAATGGCCCAAAAATGTGACATCTTGGGACCAGAAACTTAAAACTTAATATGGCCCTTCCCTTAACATGTCAATCAATCAATCAATCAATCAATCAATCAATCAATCAATCAAGATCTGCATTTAGGGCAGTCGCCCAGGTGGCAGATTCCCCATCTGTTCTTTTCCTAGCCTTTTCCTAAATGATTTCAAAGAAATTGGAAATTTATTGAACATCTCCCTTGGTAAGTTATTCCAATCCTTAACTCCCCTTCCTATAAATGAATATTTGCCCCAGTTTGTCCTCTTGAATTCCAACTTTATCTTCATATTGTGATCTTTCCTACTTTTAACCACCACTCAAACTTATTTGTCTACTAATGTCATTCCACGCCATCTCTCCGCTGACAGCTCGGAACATACCACTTAGTCGAGCAGCTCGTCTTCTTTCTCCCAATTCTTCCCAGCCCAAACTTTGCAACATTTCTGTAACGTACTCTTTTGTCGGAAATCACCCAGAACAAATCGAGCTGCTTTCCTTTGGCTTTTTTCCAGTTCTTGAATCAGGTCTCATACACTGGAACCATAGGCTGTATTATTACATTCCCTTCATGATATACCACCAGATGATAAGGGTATATTTCACCAGCAGCCACAATTTCACAGTGTGTGGTGTATGAGATGGAAAAGGACATATAAGCCTGATACTTAACCAAGGTTCTGTATATGTATCCTCACGCCATCATAGTAAACACTGTTGCCAGTTGTTGCAAATGTGCTGTACAACACGAACCCGTGCCCGAGGCGCCAGTGAGTCAGTGCTGTACATTAAGACAGGGAATAGAAAAATCAGGACATGACTCCCTCTGTAGGTACAACATGGTGAGGTAGCATTACATCACCACTAGCAATGAGCTCCATGCCTCACAAATCCTCTTAATTCTATTTTGGAAACGAAAAGGAAAATAGAGTCAGCTGTGAGGAACAGGAACTACAGCATACAGGAGCTGTAGATAAAGAGAAAGGAAAACCTGGTAAAACAAGTAAAGTGTTGTGACCAAAATGAGTCTTAAAAGGTGGAAAGTATTAAGAATAAAAGAAAAAAGAAGAGAAGATGTGTACTGTGAGCTTCTCTCACAGAACGTCTTGCAATCTTTTTACATGTCTTACACAATCTGCCCAAAAGGAAGTTGTAATGCTGATCACCTCATTTGTGAGTCTGTCAGCATGTGCTCTCCAGCATTTTTGATTAGAGTTGTGGAGTGTGGTGCCAATATCTGATAAACTGTTGGGTGTTTGGGCCCGTAGGGACATACCAAGATTTCTTCCTCACGTCATAAGATTTAAAATGAGCTTTGTCTTGTCCTTGTACGACAAATTCTATTTTTGCCTATGTTAATCCATGCTATTTTAGTGGAGGCCCTATGTCTAGGACAGAAGTTGAATTTTGAAAAATCCTTTCTTAGTACACCTCCAGGCCAAAAGAAGAACCTATGTTCCTAATTTCAGCTTTCTAGGTCTTTTGGATCTGGAGATATAGTGATCAGCAAGTGGTATTTGGCTTTTATATATATCTGCGCGATAGTTCTTAATTTTTGATATAGAATAAGTCTATATTTTCGAAACCGTATCGTGAGCTGGTGAGCATTACAAAACCAAGAAACTTTTAAAATAATTTCTAGACACCATGTACAATGATAGTGTTCAATTATCTCATTGTAGAGAGGAAGGATCAATGTAGAGAATACCAAGAGTGAAATCTTGTGTGACAACATCAGGTGATACAGTAACACAGACATCTTAAGATACTAAAATCACCGTACTACGCAGTTAACAATTAGTGTAGCCTACAAGTAACTTATATGGCAAAATAAAATCAAACCATGAATATTTGGTATAAAGAATTTCTTTATTCAGCAAAATATCATGTCTATGGATAATAAATGGCTTCAAAATTGTTGAAAATGCATTCAAGAGGATAGTGGATAGCCAGAATTCCAAAGAGTACAAATCACCAACATCGAGCATCAAAAGTCTTATCAGGAGCGACTCAAAGTTAAGGCAGCTGAGTGTCATGAGGAGGGTTTCACTCTATTGGAGCCCTAGCTGACCACGTCTTCTCCAGAGTTGGAAAATTATTTGGAACTAATGGTCTTGAAGATAATATGTTAATCACTTTAGAATTAAGAAATGTCAAAAAACAAAACATAAAACCTTCTAACCCAGATACTTTATTTTGACAATACTTTGCATGCGTATGTATTCTGCATAAAAATTTGCAGCCATGACCGTGACGTAGCCCCTCTTATGGTTTTTGTTTTGGAACGGCTAAAATTTAGGTGTTGAGCAGATGGATGGATACACTAATACAGTAAAAACACCATTTTATGGTGTACTGTATGGCAGAAGAAATTAAAAAGAACTTACCAAATTTAAAACTAAGCCCTCCATACTCCATTTCTGTGCACAATTCAATGCAGCATTGGCAAGCACACCAAGATCCACCACCTTCGTATCAATTATGGGTTTTACAGTAATAGAAAAGTCACGACTTAATTTCCACAGGTCACTGCAAAGTAAGTTAGACGGTTACAGTACATTTTCTAATAATCCAATAAAATTCAAATTATCATGACATTAACTTCCCTTTATCTCCTTTACTATCTGTACCTTGCGATATTGATGCCAACTAATTTTGTGCTGGGATGCTGAAGTAGATGGATTAGTGATAAAGGTAAATTCTTAATACCACTAACCTAAAAAAAGAATGAAATAAAACAAGTCAAAACATCATAATGTTCACACCAAGATGCTTCCATGTCACAAGAAATTTCAATTAAGTCAAACTAATGACATTACAAGAGGAATTCTCAAAACTCGCCCCGTCAATAAGCGAGAATGTCCACATAAAAATTTGCAGGCATGACTGCGACACAGCCCCTTCAAGTTATTTTTGCAAACAGCTAAAATTCAGGCACGTTCCATGAATAGTGATATAATGGCATTGTGCAGTATGAGTACACTAATATGGTATAAACAGATACATAAATATTCATAATATAAGTCCTATTTGGTGCACAATTCGATGTCTATTCCACCTCACCGCACCACAAGATACACAAACTCATTTGTTATTTCTTCGGCATGGCAATGGAATGCACTACCCGTCTCTGTAAGAGGAGCCTCACCTGTTAGTTTTAGGCAACTTTGTCACCGCTACCTACTAAGTAATGCTATGGAAATATTGTAGATTTAGCCTTCCTCAAACTATAGACTTTATATAATCCCACTGTTATTACCAAGGATAATAGAAATTAGCTAATCATGTCATAATTGTGTAAATAATCATCTTCATCATCATCATCATCATCATCATCATCATCCTATTTTTTCCTTTTAATCATAATATTGTATTGTTTAGTACCGTAGTTACAAGATGTTTCAATTGTAAGTGTACTTATTTCAATTTTGCAAATGTAAAAACTGTATTTTCTGGTTAGATGGAAGAGAGGGCCTAATGGCCTTAATCTTGCCAGACAAAATAAATCTACTGTATTGTATTGTATTATATATCTCTGATAAGTGTTATTACGATCGCCGAATCTACTCTACATATTCCTACCTTGTTTACTGCTGCTTGCTTCTACTTCCTTCTCTCCGCACCATGCCCCTCACTCACCCGTCGTCTACTTGACTGATTACGTAATCTTCGCTGCACTTCGCTGTGCCTGTGCACTGTGTAACCACGTGACATTATGTTTCTAGAACTCACTGGTTTGTAGCCTGCGTTCTTTTTCTGGAATCTTCCTTTCTACTATATATTGCTCTCTCCGCCTTTCCACCGTTGAGTTGGGCTTCGTGGCGGAGTGGTGGACCACACACTAAAACAGTGCTTATTGTAATCGTGTCAATTTCATCTGGACTCTATCTACAGTGACTCGGTGAGCAAGACTTATAATATTTATCTGCATTTGGACTCAAAACCTTCATTTGGGCTATTGCCTGCTATAATACTTTTTTCTGTCGAGTGGTTATGCTTCCCTTTAAAAACTCATAACTTAGACTGCTTCTATTCACGCACTGCGCTACGGACGACTGTAAAATATCTTCAGATGTCATCCTAGATCTATGCTATTACTAAACTTCAGCAATACCCGGTGAAGAAAATCCTTTCCCCGTCCTAATACTCATCCTACTTCTTTCCCCCTCCCTTTCATGCTTTTTCTCTTTCAGGGTTCTGTTTCGATGTATATTGTACACTTCCAATTTATTCAACAGGCTTTCCTTTTATGTACCATTGGATAATTAATGGTAAATGTGGCACACCGTTTGGATTTTTCTTCTACTTGCAATTATTTATCTTGTTGTTAAATTATGGTTGTTAAATATATATTCTTATTGTTATTTTGGTGATCTTCTATTGGCCTAGCTTCTTCCTTACTGCACGATTTTCCTTTATTTATACTACTCCTCATCATCATTTATTATTATTATTATTATTATTCTAGTACGCTGAGCTCTCTACTGTATCGCCATATATCTTTGCATATTCCTCTGCGTACTTCTGATTATTTATCGTTACTTGTACTTTTGTCTAAACACGCTACCACCCCGTCTGTTATGGTAGTGCTATATTATAGTATGACAGCAGAGGTCCTCCCTCACTACAGTGTGCAAGAATGCAGTATTTTCACACCTTAATAACAATCTCATATGGCCTCAACTGCCATGTGCAGGCATTTTAATTTGACACCATTTAAGCTGCCTGTATGTCAACCTCTCACACTACAATTTATGAACCTCATGTTTTTTGTTCCATATTGACTTAAAGTGTCATAAAATATTTCTTTAATGAAAACGAAGTTCCACCTTATTCAATCAATCAATCAATCAATCAATCAATCAATCAATCAATCAATCAATACTGATCTGCATTTAGGGCAGTCGCTCAGGTGGCAGATTCCCTATCTGTTGCTTTCCTAGCCTTTTCCTAAATGATTTCAAAGAAATTGGAAATTTATTGAACATCTCCCTTGGTAAGTTATTCCAATCCCTAACTCCCCTTCCTATAAATGAATATTTACCCCAGTTTGTCCTCTTGAATTCCAACTTTATCTTCATATTGTGATCTTTCCTACTTTTATAAACGCCATTCAAACTTATTCATCTACTAATGTCATTCCACGCCATCTCTCCGCTGACAACTCGGAACATACCACTTATGATATAGATGTTGATTCCCATAGGGAATCTGAAATATTTGTCCTGAATGAGCAAATTTATAATACCAATATAAATGGTCCGTTATTGGACATTATAAATTTTCCAGCTAGCTCATTCTTGGTTGCCAGCGTTTCGCCCTCATGTGCTAGGGTGGGCTCATCAGTTGGTACCTAGCACACTTACCAATACGCTGGCTAGTGCATACCGTGGAGGCCACTACGTAGGCTAACTGGAGCCACCGGCAGTGCCAATGCACTAAGAGACTTTGTCTCATCACTAAAAATTGATGCCTGCTTGGCCATCAGATGATATAGATGTTGATTCCCATAGGGAATCTGAAATATTTGTCCTGAATGAGCAAATTTATAATACCAATATAAATGGTCCGTTATTGGACATTATAAATTTTCCAGCTAGCTCATTCTTGGTTGCCAGCGTTTCGCCCTCATGTGCTAGGGTGGGCTCATCAGTTGGTACCTAGCACACTTACCAATACGCTGGCTAGTGCATACCGTGGAGGCCACTACGTAGGCTAACTGGAGCCACCGGCAGTGCCAATGCACTAAGAGACTTAGTGGCCTCCACGGTATGCACTAGCCAGCGTATTGGTAAGTGTGCTAGGTACCAACTGATGAGCCCACCCTAGCACATGAGGGCGAAACGCTGGCAACCAAGAATGAGCTAGCTGGAAAATTTATAATGTCCAATAACGGACCATTTATATTGGTATTATAAATTTGCTCATTCAGGACAAATATTTCAGATTCCCTATGGGAATCAACATCTATATCATCTGATGGCCAAGCAGGCATCAATTTTTAGTGATGAGACAAAGTCTCTTAGTGCATTGGCACTGCCGGTGGCTCCAGTTAGCCTACGTAGTGGCCTCCACGGTATGCACTAGCCAGCGTATTGGTAAGTGTGCTAGGTACCAACTGATGAGCCCACCCTAGCACATGAGGGCGAAACGCTGGCAACCAAGAATGAGCTAGCTGGAAAATTTATAATGTCCAATAACGGACCATTTATATTGGTATTACATACCACTTAGTCGAGCAGCTCTTCTTCTTTCTCTCAATTCTTCCCAAACCAAACATTGCAACATTTTTGTAACGCTACTCTTTTGTCGGAAATCACCCAGAACAAATCGAGCTGCTTTTCTTTGGATTTTTTCCAGTTCTTGAATCAGGTAATCCTGGTGAGGGTCCCATACACTGGAACCATACTCTAGTTGGGGTCTTACCAGAGACTTATATGCCCTCTCCTTTACATCCTTACTACAACCTCTAAACACCCTCATAACCATGTGCAGAGATCTGTACCTTTTATTTACAATCTCATTTATGTGATTACCCCAATGAAGATCTTTCCTTATATTAACACCTAGATACTTACAATGATCCCCAAAAGGAACTTTCACCCCATCAACGCAGTAATTAAAAGTGAGAGGACTTTTCCTATTTGTGAAACTCACAACCTGACTTTTAACCCCGTTTATCAACATACCATTGCCTGCTGTCCATCTCACAACATTTTCGAGGTCACGTTGCAGTTGCTCACAATCTTGTAACTTATTTATCACTCTATAGAGAATAACATCATCCGCAAAAAGCCTTACCTCCGATTCCACTCCTTTACTCATATCATTTATATATATAAGAAAACATAAAGGTCCAATAATACTGCCTTGAGGAATTCCCCTCTTAATTATTACAGGGTCAGATAAAGCTTTGCCTACTCTAATTCTCTGAGATCTATTTTCTAGAATATAGCAATCCATTCAGTCACTCTTTTGTCTAGTCCAATTGCACTCATTTTTGCCAGTAGTCTCCCATGATCCACCCTATCAAATGCTTTAGACAGGTCAATCGCGATACAGTCCATTTGACCTCCAGAATCCAAGATATCTGCTATATCTTGCTGGAATCCTACAAGTTGAGCTTCAGTGGAATAACCCTTCCTAAAACCGAATTGCCTTCTATCGAACCAGTTATTACTTTCACAAACATGTCTAATATAATCAGAAAGAATGCCTTCCCAAAGCTTACATACAATGCATGTCAAACTTACTGGCCTGTAATTTTCAGCTTTATGTCTATCACCCTTTCCTTTATACACAGGGGCTACTATAGCAACTCTCCATTCATCTGGTATAGCTCCTCCGACCAAACAATAATCAAATAAGTACTTCAGATATGGTACTATATCCCAACCCATTGTCTTTAGTATATCCCCAGAAATCGGATCAATTCCAGCCGCTTTTCTAGTTTTCAACTTTTGTATCTTATTGTAAATGTCATTGTTATCATACGTAAATTTTATTACTTCTTTGGCCTTAGTCTCCTCCTCTATCTCGACATCATCCTTGTAACCAACAATCTTTACATACTGCTGACTGAATACTTCTGCCTTTTGAAGATCATCACATACACACTCCCCTTGTTCATTAATTATTCCTGGAATGGCCTTCTTGGAACCTGTTTCTGCCTTAAAATACCTATACATACCCTTCCATTTTTCACTAAAATTCGTATGACTGCCAATTATGCTTGCCATCATGTTATCCTTAGCTGCCTTCTTTGCTAGATGCAATTTTCTAGTAAGTTCCCTCAATTTCTCCTTACTTCCACAGCCATTTCTAACTCTATTTCTTTCCAGTCTGCACCTCCTTCTTAGTCTCTTTATTTCTCTATTATAATAAGGTGGGTCTTTACCATTCCTTACCACCCTTAATGGTACAAACCTGTTTTCGCATTCCTCAACAATATCTTTAAACCCATCCCAGAGTCTGTTTACATTTTTATTTACCGTTTTCCACCGATCATAGCTACTTTTTAGAAACTGCCTCATGCCTGCTTTATCAGCCATATGGTACTGCCTAACAGTCCTACTTTTAAGACTTTCCTTTCTATCACATTTATTTTTAATTACCACAAAAACAGCTTCATGATCACTAATACCATCTATTACTTCAGTTTTCCTATAGAGCTCATCTGGTTTTATCAGCACCACATCCAGGATATTTTTCCCTCTGGTTGGTTCCATCACTTTCTGAATCAGCTGTCCTTCCCATATTAACTTATTTGCCATTTGTTGGTCATGCTTCCTGTCGTTCGCATTTCCTTCCCAATTGACATCTGGCAAATTCAGATCTCCCGCTACAATCACATTTCTTTCCATGTCGTTTCCCACATAGCTGACTATCCTATCAAATAATTCCGAATCCGCGTCAGTGCTACCCTTTCCCAATCTGTACACTCCAAATATATCAAGTTGCCTATTATCTTTAGAAATGAGCCTTACACCTAGAATTTCATGTGTTTCATCTTTAACTTTTTCGTAGCTTACAAATTCTTCTTTCACCAGAATGAACACTCCCCCTCCCACCCTTCCTATCCTATCTCTACGATACACACTCCAGTGCCGTGAGAAAATTTCTGCATCCACTATATCATTTCTCAGCCATGATTCAACTCCTATTACAATATCTGGTAAATATATATCTATTAAATTACTTAATTCTATTCCTTTCCTTACAATACTTCTACAGTTCAACACTAACAATTTTATGTCATCCCTACTTGATTTCCAGTTCCCTGTTCCCTTATCACCGCTCCCTAGGCCATCCCGTTTCCCTGAATGTACCTCCCTATTACCCTTCCAAACAAATTTCCTAACTTATACGTACCACTGCGGTTTAAATGAAGGCCATCTGAGCGCAGATCCCTATCTCCTACCCACCCATTAGGATCTAGAAATTTCACTTCCAGTTTCCCACATACCCACTCCATAGTCTCATTTAAATCCCCAATCACCCTCCAGTCAGTATCCCTTCTACACAGTATTCCACTAATAACAATCTCTGCTTTCTTAAACTTCACCCGTGCTGCATTTACCAGATCCCACACATCTCCAACTATGTTGGTACTTATATCAGCTTGCCTTACATTGTTGGTACCAATGTGAAACACTACCACCTTCTCCTTCCCCTCCTCCCTCTCTTCTACTTTCCTCAACATCTGCCTCAACCTAATTCCTGGATAACACTCTACCCTGGTACCCTTTCCTCCACACACTTTCCCCATGTGTCTAACGATGGAATCCCCCATGACCAGAGCCTCAACCCTACCCACCTCATTTGATCCCCTCCCCTCCTGGTCAGCCCTATCTTTCCTGATAGCTGCAGAAGCTACTTCCTCCTCCCTTTTCTCCTTCCCATGACCCTGTTCCACCTGTCTTTTCCTATCCTCTACTCTACATTTTCCTTTCCTACCTTTTCCCTTCGTCCTACTTCCACACATCTCAGCAACAGTTCCCTGTCCCTCATCTTCCCTCTGTTGTTCTACCTGGAGTGACTCGTACCGATTTCGCACAGACACCTGTCCTAAATTCGGATCCTGAATAGAGCCCTTAGCCTGCAATCTCCTTCCCCTTAGAACATTAGACCATCTGTCTTCTATAACTCCTCCCTTTCCTTCCCCTCCCTCTTGTACACCTACTGTAACCTGTACATTTTTTGAGGGAGTCCTATCTTCCTTCCTGTCTTCTGTGAGAATCCTAATTATCTCCTTCAAACTTTCCAACTCCTCCCTCATACCCCTCAATGCCTTGCCACATCCACAGTAAGTACACTCGCGCTCCTTAGTCATTCTTTACGGGGAAAAAAATGAAATGAAAAAGTAAAATAACTTATTTGCAAAAAATAAATGAACGGAGGGATATATTGTCTGGGATAGTACACAACAATAAGGTAATTAATATACGATTACACTACAATACTACTTAGTCGTGCTCTATTTTTTTTTTATCCTACAACCCCTGACAGGATAAAAACTGCTGTTAATTACTGAATATCGAAAATAATAGCCTACACAAGAACTACACAATTCCAAACTGCAATTAAGCCTATTCTAATTACAACAGTATTTTAGTAAGAGTTTCTACGGATACCTCTACTACACCAGTACTACACAAATATTTTACAATAATAAAATAATCACACTAAATTCTAATAGGATATTACTCATATACTACTGTACAGTACACTACAGTAATTTTAAACTACTTACAGACGTATCCTAATTACGATACCGGTACCGTACCATATGTCACTAAACTAAGCACAAGAGAAATGAAATTTGCAAGAACTACTGTACTCAAAGATTACCAATGAAGCTAAATGCTTAGACAAATTATTATTAGTATTACGGTCTAATAGATACACACGAAAAATAACACACGAATATAGCAGGCAAGATACGGCACTATCTAAATGTACTGTATCTATACTACAATGTATCTACACTACACTACACTGCGTTTGGTTAAATGCTTAAGTATCGAAAGGATTGCCGTACACGAAGAAAAACACGAATATAACTGGCAAGATATTATCTAATATATTATACCTTATCTTCACTACAATTCTACTGAAATGTGGTTACCGGTATGTGATTATTACAGCTGGTGGATTACTATTATTTTCCCTACTCCACGGGACGGAGAATGAAAGTGTTCTTAATTAGGCCTACTGAAAAATACGAGGTTGTCTACAGTAATTTCTCAAATATTTCTATCAAAACTACTACTACTACTACTACTACTCCAGGGACTTGAACTGCAATTTCTGGGATATATGAACTTTATTATTACTTGCTAACCGCTCATAAATACAATACAATAAATACAATACAAATCTTCTAATGCCTAAATCTTTAACTAACAATTACATCAGATACATATTTTGGCCATTTTGGCCTTCTACTGCCATGAAAATCATTGGACACACACTTGTGGTTAAAAAATAGCTAAATATATTTTTACGTTAAAGACTGTCGTATTATATTTTCTTGACAAACTTGACGAAAGAAGTGTGCAATCATAGACATTACAGTAAGGTAAAAAGTGATTCTGATTGAAACCAACACGAAACAAGCAGGCATTTGACAAGTAAAATTGAGTGACGCTTCAGATTAAACGTCTACAAAAGAATGTTATTAAATTTCCCTTTAGGAAAATCAAATGATCATGAATATGTCTTTCAATAAAATGTGTGACAATGTTACCTAGCAACCGAGCAGGCTGTGACGTGAAGTATTGACGGATGGCCATGGCACACAGATCCACGGCTTGTGCAGCTCTCAAGGTACTGTTGCCAGGTAACATCATGTCACACATTATGTTACATGACATTATTTCATTACACAAATTTTTTGGATGACCTCCCATTCTAAGTTATTTATGTCAAAACAAAGACATTTTGCTTTTTGAATATGTTAGTGATCTGAAAAGTTTTTCTTTTAATAATATAATTCACAAACAGGATGGTCTATCCATGGGCTACCCTGCCTCTGGCATTTTGACTGATATTTATTTGGATAACTCAGAGACCACTAAAATCATTAATGTAATATCAACATAAGTAAACTCGTGTCCTCATCAACATGCAAAATATGTACATATTTATATGATAATATTAGGTGAAATATGTAATATTAGAATTTAAAAAGTGTAAAATATGTAACAACAACGACAATTCTTCAAACTCGGCTATTTACAAACTAACTGCAATTCTAGCTGCATCGGCCAGAAAGGGAGCAGCTTTCAATCATCTTATTAATTTTACATAGAGTGAATAAGGGCAACTTGCTTAATATACAAAAATTTGTTCACACATCTGGACCACATGAACAATTCCAACTTTAATTTAAACAAAATTTCTGATAGACACACATGTTTTTAGAAGAATTTACTAAAATTCTTAATAAACGAAAGAATGTCATTCGTAGCATGTCCCATACGGATTCCTCTCCAACGCCGCTTCCTTTCCCCTCCTTCTGAATTCCGCCACCAACAGCTGATCTGCTTGGCGGTCGGGCAGCTCTCAACGTAATGAATACATGCTTATGCAACTGAAACCTTATCAACATGACAACACGGAGTGAGTCATATTATCAATGCATCCCTTTGTAGTTACTTCTCATTTCATTAACTGTGTTTATATATATATCATCATCATCATCATTTCCCTTTATCCAGCTGTAGCTGGGTAGGGGCAAATATGGTTCCTCTCCACTTTCTTCGGTCTTTCCACCACTCCTCCTCCAACACTGTGTCCCAGTCCAGGTTTCTTTCTATAATGCTGCGTTGGATGGTATCCTTCTATCTCAATCGTGGTCGTCCACGGCCTCTCCTTCCTTGGATTTGCATTTCCATCACCTTTTTTGGCATTCTTTCGTCGCTCATTCGCTTTATGTGCCCAAACCATCTTAGTCGGCTCTTCTCTATTCTATCATTCATTTTTTCCACTCCAATTTCTTCCCGGATTTTCTCATTCCTTATTTTGTCTCTTCTACTCTTCTGTATCATAGTCCTCAAGAATTTCATTTCGGCTGCCTGTATTCGACTCTCATCCTTCTTTGTCATTGTCCAAGTTCTGCTCCGTAAGTTGTTATGGGTACGTAATACATCTTGTACATAGTATCCTTTGCTTCCATTGGCACATCTTTGTCCCATAACATATTTCTTACACTATGATAGAAACAACTTCCAGCTTGAATCCTTTTACTAATCTCAGCATCCAGTCGAGCATTCTCCATTAATTCACTCCCCAGGTATTTAAACGTTTCCACTACTTCCAGGGGCTTGTCTGCAAGTCTAATCTGACCTTTCCCTTCTTTCTCCCCTCTAGTCATAACAAGAGTTTTACTCTTTTCTACACTTATTTTCAATCCACATTCTTCAATCTTCCCATTCACCACATTCAACTGTTCTTGAACCTTCCTGTCGTCTTCTCCCCAAATCACAATATCATCTGCAAATAACATCATGTTCATTTCTCTTCCTCCATATGCTGCTTTTGCTGTTCTCATGATGTCATCCATTACTATTGTAAACAGGATTGGTGATAGAACACTTCCCTGTCTCAGCCCACTAGTTATTTTGAACCAACTTGTCCTGCCAGCTTGTGTTTGCACGCAACTACAACATTCCTTATACAATGCCATGATCATTTTTATTAATCCCTGTCCAATTTCTTTTTGCACCAGACTGTCCCAAACTTTTGTCCTAGGGACACTGTCATATGCCTTTTCAATATCAATAAATGTCATCACCATATCATTCCCGTACTCCCAATGCTTTTCCATTAGTTGTCTCATAATGAAAATGGGTTCTATTGTTGACCTTCCACTTCTGAAACCAAACTGATTTTCCTGTATCTGCTTCTCAACCCTCAACCTTATTCTACTTTCCAGTATCCTTTCCATTATCTTAGCAACATGGGATATTAGAGTAATTCCCCTGTAGTTCTTCAAAACTTTCTTATCACCTTTCTTGAAAATTGGGATGATTATTCCTTTTTGCCAATCCTCAGGGACCTCCTTATTCTCCCAGACATTCCTGAGAACCCGATATGTCCACTGCAGGCCTACAGCTCCAGCTGCCTTTATCATCTCCACTGAAATTTCATCTATTCCAGCAGTTTTTCTATTCTTCATCTTTCTTACTGCCATTTCAATTTCATTCATTGTAATTTCTTTATCCATTTCTTCGTCAACTAATTGCCTTTCCTGGTCGTCCATTGAATGACTGTCATCCGTTCTTATGTTCAGCAGCTTCTGAAAATACTCTCTCCATCTATTTCTTATTTCTTCTGGCTTTGTTAAAATTATGCCACCTTCATCCTTCACAAATCTGGTGTTTACTTGATCTCTCTTTTTGTTTCTTAAGATACCATACAGTAATTTCTTGCTGCCCTGCGTATCATCTCTCAATGCCTGTGTAAATAAGGCCCAGCTTTTCCTCTTTCTTCCTCCACTACTTTCTTGGCCAAATTCTTTGCCTCCACATATTTTCTTCTACTTTCTTCAGTCTTAGATGTTTTCCATGCTTTCCATGCCCTTTTTTTTTTTTTTTAGACATTCAATCTGGAGATTCACACAGTTTTACTTATTAACTGCCAGCCTGTTCCATGTTAGCTTCAATTAGAATTTTACAAGCAGAATGAGGTGGTAATGGTATACAATTGGTAGGTATACAATTTGCATGCCAAAAGCCAGGATTCGATTCCAAACCTCTCCGCAGTGTTCATATGGAGTGAGGGCACACGTCTCTATTGATGGCGATTTATCCACCGGATGACATTGTTAAGCCTTGAACAGGCACCCTGGTGGTACTTGACATGAGTAGGCTATGTGCCAACACTGGGTTTCACCCTCTCCCTACCTCATTACCATAATAGATAATCATCACAAACCCAGACATGGAGGTCGTCCTACAACAAGCAAGCCGAACATATCCTTGGACACTCCCAGCACTAAAAACCATAAGCTAAATAAATAAATTAATTAATTAAATAAATAAATATTTTCTCTTTTCTTTTTATATTTAACCAGCACCTCCGTCTCCAGATCAGAGAACAAACATTCTAAAGAATAGCTTTCTCAATGAATTTGTACACCTACCTCATAATGAGGCAGAAACAAGATATTCACGGACTAAGAAAAGATAGAACTGGAAGAACTAGATCAGAGGAGGAAAAAGCCCACTTGCCTGTGACAATATGGAGTTTGTTTTTGTACTTCAGTGTTTTCAAGTTTGGTCGTGACTATCTTGTTCTTATTATCCAGCGGATGACAATGTTAAGCCTTGAGCAGGCACCTTGGTGGTACTCGACATGAGTAGGCTATACACCAACACTGGGTTTCACCCCCTCCCTGCCATAATAATAATAATCACAAACCCACAGATGGAGACCTCACTAGTCTGTCATTCTGTTAATTTTTGCATCCTCATTCCTACCTTCGTATCTTTGAAAGTGTCCACCTCCGTAGTGTAACAGTTAGTGCTATTAGCTGCTGTCCTTGGGGTGCCGGGTTCATTCCCGGTACTGCCAGAGATTTAAGAATGGCAGGAGGGCTGGTTATGTGGTTAAAATGGTTCATGCAGCTCACCTCCATTGGCGGGTGTGCCTGAAAAGAGCTGTACCGCCTTAGTATGAGGACTCAAATTAATGTGCATCTTTGATGGCTAATATTCATGGGCCCTACATCGAAGATCCTAGTTTCCAAGGGAAAAGCAAAACAAATCAATGGAAAAAGAAACTTGGCTGAATTGACAACACAAATATGATACAAACAGAAAATCATACATTTCCTGTTCCACATTTATTCCAAGTAAGAAAGGTCAGGCTTAACAGTATGTTTTCAGAAGAAAAATGTATTTAGTTATATGTTATCACAAGGTGTTTATGTACCGTACACCGTACTTTAATTTGTCAGAATTAACAATTAAAAGGATCCGATGATTCTATGAGAATTTATCATCTGCCACAAATAATCTAACTTGCATTAACACGTTAAAAATTGCTGTCAGAGTTTACACTGAGACACCTTGAGTGTTAGTGAAGACAAGAAAAACAATATTTAAATATTTAATATGGATCGGGCAAGGTATTTATCATAATAATAAAAACAATAATACAGTAGTATAGTCATAATAGTAAGACTACCATCTGCTCTTCAATTTTCCTGTATGAAAATCAAAAGTATGATTTTTAAGGGTTTTATTTTTATTTTTATTTTTTTTAAATATGTTGCACAGTACAGCAAACTGTTACGAGCAATGGCCGAAGTCCCTCAGACCTTAAGTCAACTTGTGTATACCTCCATATCAACAGGAACTGACAACAGCAGGCTGTTGCTGCTAAACTGCAGTAAGAAACATGAAGTAATGATATTTATTATTTATCCACTTATATAGCCTATTCATTAAAATGAATAACAAAGTTATATGTTAGTAACAGCAGCAGCTTAACCCTCAATTTCACCAGATGCTTTAAATACAGTAGAACCAGTGAAACGAGAAGCAAGGAGGAGGGAGACTAACTTCTGTGTCACCAACACTACTACACAAAATAACTTGGAAGTAATATAAATTGTTTTGTAATATAGGCCTATTATTCCTGCCAGAGTGCAAAATCGCAGGGAAGGGAGGGTTCCCCCCCACCACCACCAACGATAATTTTATCTCCCACTAAAATTGCCCAAGGGGGATTCTTTCATTATAAAATGAGAAAAATGTAACACACATATTACTGAAGTTAATGGTTTTTTACTATGCATAACAACGCAACAGTAGCAACTCCACACATGCAGCCTATTTTTCATGTTTCACTCTGGCAATAACTTTCCGTTGAACATCATTGCCGGGCTGAGTGGTTCAGACGGTTGAGGCGCTGACCTTCTGGCCCCAGCTTGGCAGGTTCGATCCTGGCTCAGTCTGGTGGTATTTAAAGGTGCTCAAATACATCAGCCTCGTGTTGGTAGATTTACTGGCATGTAAAAGAACTTCTGAGGGACAAAATTCCGGCACCTCGGCGTCTCCGAAAACCGTAAAAGAGTAGTTAGTGGGACGTAAAGCCAATAGCATTATTATTTGAACATCATTCTTGTCATAGCATCAAAATTCAAACAAAAACATTTTAAATTTATATTTTTCACAGGGAGGGAGTACTTTACTTACAAGGGAATTATACTTAATTGCTTTACGTCGCACCGACACAGATAGGTCTTATGGCGACGATGGGACAGGAAAGGCCTAGAAGTGGGAAGGAAGCGGCCGTGGCCTTAATTAAGGTACAGCCCCAGCATTTGCCTGGTGTGAAAATGGGAAACCACGGAAAACCATTTTCAGGGCTGCTGACAGTGGGGTTCGAAGAACCTACTATCTCCCGAATACTGGATACTGGCCGCACTTAAGCGACTGCAGCTATCGAGCTCGGTACAAGGGAATTATAGGTACCCCATCTCCGGCCGGATACTCCTTGAAATAAACACTAGTAGTTAAGCCATATAATCCTTCTCCACCTCACCATTGTCTTTCCAATTTTGCACCCTGATTCCTACAGAAACATGGAGAAATTCTACCATTTAAAAAAAAAAAAAAAAAATGGCAGTGAAGTCTGATGCAAATGATCAATCAATTTTATACATGCTCTGAATCTGTGACACTGAAGGCTTAAATCATTTAACAGAAATTTGCTACCTGCAATGACAGTTTAAGAACAAGTTCCAAATTGTAAGAGTTAACTTAAGTCAAAGCAAATTAAACGAAATTCTACCCAAAACTGTATTCATACTTACTTGGAAGAGATGACACTCATTTTCTGAAGCACATATCTGAATTAAAGCAGTTCTCTTGCTTCCAGACTTACAAATGACTGGCCATTCCATATCAAATCCTAGAATTATTTCTCCCTCCTCTTTACACCCTTCTCTGAAACAAATTAGATTATTTAATACCGGTAGTATGAGGTTAATGAAATGAAGCTCCAGTTAGCATGCATTTTATCTTGCACTCACAGAATTTCTTCACATGCCATTCCACAATCTCCTGCTGTCGTGCAGTAATTAATACGACCTGCGAACCTTAAAAGTGGTCTCTGTAGTGCTGAATTATAATATTTTATCCCATTTGATGCTGTCTTACCCGAAACACAACTCTGGTTTTTATCCTGAAACAGATCCACGCATAGAAAGAAATAAGTGCTGAAACAGAAACCCAATGAAATAGTCACGTTATAATGCATACAGTAGATATAATTATAAATATTTATATTATTATGTTACCTCTGACAGCATCCAAGCTGGAAGTCGGCGACTATCCATTTAACAAACAAGACACAGAAATAAAATCAAGTTTCATTAGAGGTTATGGAGGCTATTAGCACGAGACACACCCAAGAATTAGTCTCAGAAATGTTAATCGTTGTATCAGCTTGTATTACATTCGACTTCTCCTCTTTTAATTAGGAACCCAACTCGTACTTGACAGGCGGGAACGGGCGTTCGCAAGTGTACACAAATCCAACCAATGAGGTAAAGTGAACTGTCGACGTAACAGGTTGACCACCATTTGATTAAGTTTCTCGTATTAAGGAACCTGAGCTTGAGATCAGGACACAATAAGTAATACTGCATTGAGAATATTCCACCATTAGTACTCCAAAAGTCTGTTCCTTATTTTGTACGAATATCGGTGAGTCAAAAGTAACCTAACCTTATAAGTAGAGATACAAATTTCTAATGTTCTAGAATATAATAATCAGAGCAGACTAACGCCGGGGGGAGATGATATTAAGTTCACAAACAAATTTCTCTCATTTCATGCTCATTATAGTCCGACGACCAGAATCTCGAGCAGAAAATCGTAGACCCGTCTTCTATTCCAGAGTACGACAGTTTACATTTTTCGCACACGGAACTTTAACAGGGAATTATCTATTTTCTATTGATACGGAATAATTTAAGAAATAGGTCTCAAAATAAGAGTGCATGAAATCGTTTTATTTGCCTCGTCGGCTGTCCTGAGAGGTTTTCTGTGGTTTCCCATTCTCACTTTCAGGCGAATTTTCGACATTTCCTTTTATAGGTCACAACCGATCCCGGGTCGGTAGATGCAGAGTGGGTTTCGTCCCTTAAGAGGCCACGGCTTGTCCGTGGTCCAACAGCTCTGTACTCTGACCCGCCAACCGAGCAGAGGAAAGGTGGCCACGCCTCTACGCCTCTGCATTCTGGAGACGGGACAGCGGCACAGGGCTGGACTTAACGCCTGGCCCCACCCGTCGGCTATCCTGAGAATGGTTTTCCGTGGTTTTCCATTCTCCTGCACTAAGACGAATGCCGGGACAGTTCGTAGTATAGGCCACGGCCGCCCACCCCCTCGCCGAACAAACCTCCCGGCCTGAGAGACGGCGTCGCCGTCTAATAGGTCCACCTCCCCCTTCAGGGTAGGAATGAAAACATTTTAGTAGAAGTAGTAGTAGTAACCGATCCCTTCTCACCCCAGTGGCGGCTCATGGCTGTAGAGTATGGTGAAGAACTATTACCCGTTCGGTTTCGAGCGGCAGATTTAGGAACTTCCATCTTTCTTTCTTAATCTGCTTACCCTCCAGGGTTGGTTTTTCCCTCGGACTCAGCGAGGGATTCCACCTCTACCGCCTCAAGGACAGTGTCCTGGAGCTTCAGACTCTGGGTCGTGGGATACAACTGGGGAAGATGACCAATACCTCGCCCAGGCGGCCTCACCTGCTATGCTGAACAGGGGCCTTGGTGGGGATGGGAAAAATGGAAGGGATAGAAGGCCTTAAGTTGGGTACCATCCCGGCATTTGACTGGAGGAGAAGTGGGAAACCACGGAAAACCACTTCCAGGATGGCTGAGGTGGAAATCGAGCCCATTTCTACTCAGTGGACCCCGTTCCAGCCCTCGTACCACTTTTCAAATTTCGTGGCAGAGCCGGGAATCGAACCCGGATCTCCGGGGTGGCAGCTAATCACACTAACCACTACACCACAGAGGAAGACAAGATATAGGAACTACGTGTAGTTTTTGGTTGTTATGTACTCGTACCTGTGACTGGCGGAGGGTCCAGCACGTGACCACGATTTATTGAATTTAATGTTTCGTCATGACCACGAAAAGCTAGTTCTTGCTTACTTAAATAGAGCACTGCATCATTTACCAACTGAAGGAAAAGCCTATTTAAATGTACATTTTCACTGAACTGTATAGTTACAATATACAGCCTGGCATTTTCCTTCAGGACATCAGAGATCGTATTTTGGTTTGTTTCCAATGTCTTGAAATCTAGCTGCCGTATTTTATGTTCTGCAGAGTCTGAGTGCTTATGTAAAGAACGTGTTATGTTCAAAAGGACTGAAAATCCTTCTTTATTCCAAACATTATTTTTATTGATAAAAGGCAAGCAGGCCCAACAAAACAACTTCTGTAGAGCTGGAGAGGACCACAACCGTGGAAATTCCTTAAACCACGATCGTTTGAAACTAAGATTGTAAGATTTACCGGAATGTTTCACTTCTTTTTTAACACAAATTTGCAGTGATTCAGTAGGGCGATCAAAACGTAGAACTTCATTCTGATCTTCGTTTCTACAACGTGAAAATGGTGTTTATAATAAAATGCACACTATGTCATAAATAGGATACATATTTAAATAAAACAGCACAACATTACGAATGAACCACGATGCGTAAGTACTCGTACTTCACACAGGATGACGCAGGGAAGACGAAACATTCCGCTCTTCCGACAACTTCACACATTCCGCTATGTGGAAAGTACGCGAGTGACGTCACGGTTGTCATGGCAACCGCCAAGGCCAAGCGCTTGGAGGGAGCACTTGGGAGGTAGAGGCAGCTGCGGAATCTCTCGTCTTCACTCAGTGCGAGGCGCTGCTGGTGCACTATAGGCCGGGGCGCCCTGTATCTTCTGAACGGGGCCTAGTCCTGGACAGAATGCGGCGTCCCCGCCACGGAGGCAGGATCCTATCGATGACCATGGCCGTCGAAAGCTTCCTACCAGGAGGCCTCATCATTAGGCACCACGACCAGGAGCGGATGCGCAACGCGGAGAGGGAGCTCTCTACTCTCTTCCAGGTCATCCGCCTACCAGGGAGGGACGGCGTGCCAGGGACATACGCCGGCGCCCTCAGGAGAGGGCCGAGACGGAGACCAGGGACACCGAGGAGGCTACGACATAGGGCGGTTAACACCGACCTAGTCCAGGCCACCCAGCCGGCGACCTGCGACGCCACCACGGAGGTGGAGCATGCCTCCCCCTGGCGCCGCGACTGTGCGACCCAGGCTGAGCGGCTCGGTACTGCGAAGTGGACGCAGACCGCTCCTCCATGGACCACCTTCACGAAGTGGACGCAGACCCAGGCCTACCAGCAACGGCCTGTTACCCGGGCGTAATCCAGGAAAGCGCCCGTGATGGCGGACTGCGGCACGGCTGCGTTCTGAGGCTACTGTCCAGGCCCAGCCTACCAGCGTGCCTGTCTAGCTGCAGACATCGACGTGCGCCCTACAGGACAGGGAACGCAGTCGAGTGTTAACACCGACCGACGCCACCACCGCCAGCCAGGAGAAAGAAGACGGCGACGCAGTGGGACCACCCGCTACCCTGAGGTCACCAGGCCGGGAGGAAGGCCACTAGGACGAGGCCTCTCCCCCGCCGAGAAGAAACCGCCGGGAAGGAGACGACGCCGCCCCAGGACCAGGAGGAAGAAGACGCCGGCCCACCAGGAGAGGGCCGCCCAGCCGCAACATAGGACTGCTCCCAGGACAGCAGTCTACCGAGGAGCCAATCAGGAGAGGACTTCAGCGGGTAGCGGCAGTCAGGTGAGAGTGAAACGTCCCCCTCAGCAGCTCTTGCAGTGTTTCTGCTGCCTGAGGTGGGGCCACCGGCAGGAGAGCTGCGGGCTCCAAGTGAAGTGCAACCGTTGTGGGGGTGATCACCACTACATGGCCTGCGCAACACTTAAGGAGGCGCCGGTTTGCGCCAACTGCGCGGGGGGCCACCCGGCCTCCCATCGCAGTTGCCCAGTCTACCGGGCCATGGCGCGGGCAGAGAGGAAGGAGGCCCGGCGTCATGACCCACCCCCTTCCAGGAGGCCCCCGCCTCGGCGGGCTTGGCCTCATTCTCCGGGATCGGAGACTGGGTACGAGGGGCCCCAAGGAGGTGGTGCGGTGCGGCAGGCCCTGGTGGTACTCGACGCATGGCTCCGCAGCCGGCAAGGCCCGCGCTAGTCACGGCAGTGCCCAGACGGACTGATCCCCTGGCAGATGGAACGGCGAGACTATGGTTCATGGCTAGCTGGTGCATGATACCTCTTCTCAACTAATACTACCACTGGACCTTTTCCAGTCCACATCCTTGCATGTGCTATCACAAAATGTCAGGTTTTACATGTAGGCTCTTTCTCTTTCTGCCTATGTGGTTTTTCCCTGACCCTTCAATACCACAACTTAACACTACCTTACCAATACAAACTCTTGCCGTGGTAGCGAGTCTAACTCGGAAACCGGCAGATACTCCTTGCATCACTTTCCCACTCTTCCCTGTTATCTCTTTCTTCTTAGAAATTAATAGCATGTCGGAGGCCATGTAGATTGAGTCGATGGTCACGGCGGGGGAGCGGACTACGCCCCCCCCCCTCCACCGTAAATAAATTTTAAAAAAATCGTCTTCACTCAGTCTCACGCGCCGTACTGTGGCCGACAGCCGGCGCTTTCGTGAGTTCCCCTGGTTCTCATCAGGTGATGAGGTGCTCCAAACGCCGTACAATTAAAACATTTTCTTTCCGTAAAACCAACAAATGTCATAAGAAAAATAAATTTAAGTAATTCATTATGGTAAAAATAAGTGGTAAAGTGGCACTTCACCTACTTCACCTGAAAAGCCGCCCCTGTCTCACCCTACCATCACACATCCCCCTAGCCACAGAAACATCATTATACTCCTTTCTTTCTTTCTTTCTTTCTTTCTTTCTTTCTTTCTTTCTTTCTTTCTTTCTTTCTTTCTTTCTTTACCGATAGGACATAAAGGGTCTAGGAGTGGAAAAGAAGCGACCGTGACCTTAATTAAGATACAGCCCCAGAGCAGTAGGGTTCGAACCCACTATCTCCTGAATGCAAGCTGATAGTTACGTGAACCAATGGAATGGAAAAAAAAAAGCTATTGTGTTGTTTTAACAGGTGGGGATCTTAACCTTGCCCCTATGCGTTTCACAGCTATCTTCGTGGACGGGAGAGTCAAATATTGATATTTTTATGCAGGCCCACTCTCGGAGTAGGTTGTTTAGTCTCCTCATTCTGGGAGGTTCTATGAGACTCAGCACGGGAAGCCAGAGGAGAGGGATCAATCTGCTGATGATAGGCCTACGGTATACATAGTTTGAGCACTGATCAAATCTTCTTAACTGTGGACTATTCAACAACACGGAAGAGCAATACACAACAGTAGAATACTCCATCTCCAACGCTGAATAACGCAGTGTGATTGCAGAAACTCTCCATGGACATCCACTAAGCTTTGAAGGATATATTTTTCCTGGTCTCAGTTTAGCAGCGCTGCTCATTCATTGCTTCTTAAATGGCAATGGCAGGTCTAAAGTAAGACTAAGGTACTTCAGTAGCGGCGTTTGGGAAGTAGAAGTGGGAGGGGGGAGGGCGGCACACAAAATTTACAGACAATAAAAATTACCGGGGGTTTTCAATGAATGTTATTAAATACTCTATTGGTACAAAGAAAGTAACATTAGCTGTATCCCACTTGTCCTAATCTCCTCCCCTCACACAAAAATGTGCACTAATTAAAAAGAAAGTATAAACACTATATTTTGTATAATCAAGTGTTCCAAACACTATTTTTATAAAATTGGATTACCGTGCATAATTTAGACCAATTTTGTTGTATAAAGTAAGGAAATATGTGATTACACGTTCTTATCACGGTGAGTTTTATAAGTAGAAAACAGCCGTTCAAAGACCCGTCCCTTGGCGCCATTACACAGCTGAAGCTAAAAACTTTCACCGCAAGATGTCGCGGCGATCGCAGCCGTCCTGTCCACATCGCTTTGTGATGCAGCGGGTCTCTGCCAACGAGCTAGAAAGAATAGAAATAGTGCTCTTTCTAGCTCGTTGGTCTCGGCGCACAAGTGGCCACGGCTGGTCCGTGGTTCAACAGATCTGGACTCCGACCGGCCAACCGAGTAGAGGAGGAGTGGCCACGGCTCTATCGTAGCTCTACGCCTCTGCGTTCGAGAGACGGGACAGGGCTAGACTTCACGGCTGACCTCAACCGTCGACTGTCCTGAGAATGGTTTTCCGTGATTTGCCATTCTCCAGCACTAAGGCTAATGCCAGAACAGTTCCTAGTATAGGCCGCCAACACCTCAATTTCTCCGTGCATCTCCTTCACCGTAACAAATCTCCCAGCCTGAGAGACGGCGTTATCGCCTAAGAGGCCCGCCTCCCCCTTCAGGGGAGGAATGAAAACGTTTTAGTAGTAGCAGTAGTTTAGAGTGCAACTAAGGGTTTGTATCATCAGACACAAATCGCGCTTCCACACGCTGCTGCGCGAGTCTCCACTACTTGTGGTGCTGTTCGAATCTGTTAGCTGCGTCGAATGGCATTTTGTGCAAGTACATTTTTTAACATTTTAAAAAATTAAAGGAAAGAATTGCATGATAAGAGAACAGGTTTTGTATAGTTTTATTTATAGGTCCTATTTTTAGGTGACTAAAACGGAATAAAATTTAATATTTTCTCCACAAATTGAGTGATAGTCTATACATGTACAATAAGAAATCGTTTACCTGCTTGGGGATTTGGGTGGATAAAGTAGGATTTTATTTTATTGGAGATGGGTACAGACACCACTTTCTGAAGTATAGTATTTACGCAATATATCAAGTTCTATATTTAGAATTCTTTCTACCTCACTGACAGTAGAATGTTTAGTTGCCCTACTGCAAGATCGTCAGCACAGATGGGAGGTTGTGGTAGATAGCAGCCGCAACGCGTTCTATAATGTTACGTGCTAAGCCCTATGTCCTTAGCCCCTTTCAGTATTTTCTGGAAGGAACTGGTGAATCAGCTGGGAGCTCCCATACGGAGTCAGCACACGAATAAAAGACAATTATGGCATGCAAAATATGTTTTTGCTTACCATTCCAGACAGTTGTCAAATACAGTAGTTTAGATAGCTTCCGGGTAGACTTTGTGGTCTTTGAAGACTTCAGTTCATTTCTCATCTGTCATGTTACAAAATAAAATCGACACTTCATATAAGACAAGTTTAGGAATAATGTCCACAATACGGTCATCACAGAACCATAAATCTTTCGAATTAATAGTGATACTGTGTGAACCGTCCAAACACTCGTAAAATACGAGGGCTGTAAATAAAGTAGTGGCAACGTAGTCCAGACACTCGTAGGAGGTCGGGCATGCGCAAGTAGGACACGGGAGCGGTTAGGTGGCGCTGTTGTCGTTGTGTAGTGTGCATTTGATGGGCATCCAGTTGGGAGTGTTGTTGCTGTTGAAATGGAAAGTGTCGACTTCACCGTTCTAAAGCATGTTTTCGAAAGTTTATCAGCATTCATGGATTAAAATCGAGATTTCCATGGCAAAAATGCATCAGGATGTTATCAAGGATTACGTGAAGCCTATGGTGAGAGAATGCATTACCGTATAGGACAGTTGCACGATGGGTCAAGGCGTTTCGTGCGGGTCCGAATGAGACTGCACAGGTCGGCCGTCCATTTCTCAAAATCAGATTGACATCGTGAGTGGTCTCATTTCCGTAGACCATCGACGGACTGTCCGGGAATTATCCGTAGCGGTTGGTCTCCGTCAACAGACGTTGTGGCACATACTAACGAAATGTTATAACATGAGAAGAACTGCATCCGGTTGGGTTCCACATCAACTCACCGACGTACAGAAATGGCACCGGTATACACTGGCTGGCATCCACCTGGACATATACCGCAACGAAGGAGACTCATTTCTGCAGCGTATTGTCGTTGTCGCCATTGATGAGACGTGGGCACGAGCCTGAATTAAAGCGTCAATCGAATGAATGGCATCACTCAGGTTCGTCACGTCCACAGAAATTTCGACAGGAACCCAGTCGGGTGAAACTTATGCTGATTGTGTCATACGATTACAAGGGTGTTATTCTTGCACATGCAGTGCCTGACGGACAAACCGTCAACAGTGACTACTATTGCCGATTTCTGGCGTCTGGCTATACGGCGCAAACGTTCGCGTTTATTGCGAGACGATCGACCTATCGTGTTGCATGACAACGCACGCTGTCATGTCGTAAACAATGTCAAGCTCGTATTGCAACGATGGCATTGAGAGATCTTGGAACACACTCCGTACTCATCAGACATGAGTCCTTGTGACTTCGACCTGCTTCCGAAGTTGAAGGAACCCCTCTAAAGCCGCCGATTTACTGACGTGGCACGTTTACTCCGCGCAGTAGGGAGCTTCGTCGCTATCAACAACAGAGAAGGCCTTGCTAACGGTCCCAAACGGCTTCCCAACATTTGGCAAAAGGTCACAACTTTGCGGGTGACTACATTGAAGGAATGTACCGCTAATGCAATTGTACTTGTGAGTTCATTAAACATTGCTTTCTATTAAGAGAATCCGATGGTTCTATGAGAATGGGTTGAATACTATATATCCTCCTAGATAATAAACCCAATACCCTTAGCAAGACTGTGGCTATCGATATTAAGTAGGCCTAAATTATTCTCCCAGTCCGGTATGAGGTCATCCATGTTCTCAGTAAAGTCTAGTGCTTGCCTTATTTTATTTTGTGTTTCTTCTACTACAGCCTTATTTGTCTTTTCTGTCTTCTTAGTCAGTGTTCTCATTTGTTTGACGAATGATGTCAATGTGTCAGTTCAAATTTGGTCTCACACTGACTACCCAGTGGCAGGGCAAGTTTTGTTGGGATATAAATAGACTGCAATATGTGTAAATTCAGAAAAATCTATTCTTGAAGAGTGGTCGTCGCAACTTAGTGAGCGTAATATACGAAAGTGCTGTTCTAGTGGATCTTGATTAAATTTGGCTGTGAGCACATATCGGAATTCAGTATCCCATAAATACTCGGGCACCTGAATTGAGCCGTATCCTGCCGGCCCATAATAATAATTAGAGTATTATTTGACCCAATATGTAAAATTTATTCATACAAGTTACAGTCTAACATGTTCAAGTATCGTATCCCAAGATAATTGATACCGGATGTTGAGCAAGACAGTAAGTCGCTGGATATTGCTTCATATTTCCGTATGACCGTGAGAAAGGGTGGCGTAACCAAGCGTTGGCAAGGATCGACACGTGTATTAGATGCTGACCAAGTAAGATATTTCAGCCAATGGGAACTTAAGGATTTGGCAAACATGAAGGCTACACCGCGCCAAATCTTAATTCCAGAATGACCAACGTGCTCAGTTGCTAAAGTCAGTTTCTGTCGGTAATCGGTTTTCCACAGTTTCAGAAGTCAGATATATTTGGAAATGTAATATAAAAATTGGTGGAAGAGAATATTGTGTCATCATATACGACGAATTTTCTGATTGGTGGTTGGTTCAGACACCCAGGAACCCCAGTATTGAAATGGCGTCACCGAAGCCTCCTCAGTAACCCAAGCTCTGGAGAGCGTCACTCTGTGTTAAATGCTTGGATAGTGCGGAAACACAAACTCTGATTGGTGATAGTGATTAACGTAGCGTTATTCCAGTAACAGTAACTGGTTTTAAATCATACTTTAAATTGTGCAGTTGGAAGATTTTACTGTTCTTGAGTAAATGGAAGAGTATATTTTGGCAGAGTTTACTTTCAATATATAAAGACGGTGTTTAGTGACCGCTGTGTAGCAAGTGTAGAGGAGACGTGCTATTGTTTCACTACTTCGCGACGGGCGCGTTTCGCGAGGGACTTCCGTAGCGAACCGTGTGCTGCTTTTCAAACTGTATTCTCACCCTTTAAGCGAAGTGTATCATAAATGTATCACTGTGTTTAGCTGATCTTGTAAAGAGAAAGGGTATTTCGGCTCGTAGCATTAAGCTGCGAAGATATTGTCAACCAAAGGCTTCTGTGTTCCAGTGAATTATTTTCCAGCACGATGATGACTATGCATGCAGAAGAAGGAAGTTCATTCCCACATGTTAATGCTGTGATTAATATGGAGTAAATCCCTCAATCAGCGGGGATGTAAGCTGCTATCCTGGTATCTCGAGAGTCGTCGGATGGAATTCAGTTAAGACGCGTGTGTTATTTATGGCATGATATGTAAATTATGTTAAGGTACTAGGGCAGTGTAGATAGGATTTTAATTTTCATGTAAAGTAAGCCTGACGGCATGTGATTGTTTAATTTTGTTACTATGATAGATTCGGATACGAGAATAATGCATGTTTATTTTATTTTCATTTTGCTTTATGATTAGATGATTGGGAAAATGAGGGATTGATAGGATTAGTTGTTGTTTATTTATGCATGTTACTTAGTGTAGGATATTCCGAGTTTTCCTTATATATGCTAGAAGGGCTAGATTGACAGTTTCATCTTTATACAGCGTTAAATACGTGTTATTTCATTTTATTTCGGCTATTCAGAGAGACAGGTATAGTTATTCTGCATGATGCATGATTTTACAGAAGCTGACTGAAGGAGCTGCAGAACGTCGTTGTTAGACTAAGATCTTTGAAGTTAAGTTGGATTCTGTTTTGTCTGATGGTCTGCAAAGGACACGAACTGAGCCTCATAATGTGGAAGGCCAATGGGATTTATGAGAAATAAGAGATAAAGATTGCATGCTGAATAATAATGTATTGGTGCAGGCTGATGGTATGCCTGACAAGAGAAAGAGTATTGTGCAGATGTGTGTGCCTGCCAAGTGTCTTCTGAGTGTATATTGTGATCAGAATGGACAGTATTAATTCCAGACTATTGAGTCTGATGTTGTTAAATGGCACAGGCATGCTAAGAAGGAATGAATATACGTGAGTTTCCGTGTAGCCGGCGAAAGACGTTATCTCATGGCAAGTTGATTTCTGGCCTGTGTTTATCTGTAGGCGGCCGGGCTGAGTGGCTCAGACGGTTAAGGCGCTGGCCTTCTAACCCCAACTTGGCAGGTTCGATCCTGGCTCAGTCCGGTGGTATTTGAAGGTGCTGAAATACGACAGCCCCGTGTCGGTAGATTTACTGGCACGTAAAAGAACTCCTGCGGGACTAAATTCCGGCACCTCGGCGTCTCCGAAGACCGTAAAAGAAGTTAGTGGGACGTAAAGCAAATAACATTATTATTATCTGTAGGCGTGAATGAGACGATATTTCCTTGTGGCAGCCTCGGGAGACAGAATCCAAACTTTAGTATAGTGTTGAGTTCAACATTTCTTTTCAGCTCGTAATCTACCCGGAAGTACATGACGGATGACCGTGCTGTTGAGCGCTCAAATGCAGCAGAAGGAGGCAATGTTGCCCATTGCTTTCGTCATGATATCAAGGGTTATTTATATGTTTTTCCCTTACAGGATGATGTTTTACCTTGTTATTTGTGGTTGTATACCTTGTCTCGTTGTTTTAAAAGGGAACAGCCCGAGTGCTGAAGTATTGGTGGTTTATCTAGTTCTGTCTAGATCTTTTGTAGTGAACCGGGATTCACATTAAAATCTGTGTAGCATTTAAGATTTTATTCGATATCCGATGTATATATATGTGTTTAGTTTGATTATTTGAATTGTTGTAAATATAGTATAGGATATGCCCCTAGTATTTTGCATAACTTACATAGCGTCCATTGCGTCTTAATTATTTTTCTTTTCGTCGTAACTTTTCTTTGTAATGTAACTTTTATTTAACGGTAACATTTCGGCGACTCTCGGATTTAACTTAACTTTGGAAACCGTATCGTTGTGATGCGATAGTGTGTAACTCCATACGGAAATACCACATGTCAGTGTTTGCGTACAATTGTTTCCATACAATATAAACATTGGACTATAAGAAGAAGCTCAGTCTTGATGTATATAAATGTTCTTTGTTGAACTTGATTTTTTATTTCAAATTTTGTATTATCATTCAAGTAACGTTTTAATTTCCATTTATTTTCTATATTTTTGAGATCATTTTGACATATTATTTTTCCTTGATTTAATTGTTTTCTCGTAATATGATCGGGGATATTTATCAATAAATCCATCTTACCCCCTATGTTTGTTTCTCATTCGTGTTATACCTCCATTTCCTGTCATTGACTGATATTTTAGTGTAGAACTTCGACTTTTTATCCTGACCCAACCGACAACCTACCCACACTCTGCCCAACCCTGAGTTAGTCGGATGTTCATACAGGAATGTAGGCATCGTCCTAGAGGGTATTTACCCTTGGGTACGGTACAGTATGGTGCTCTCAGTTGTTACTCTTAGTGATTCAAGTATTCTTTCTGAAGCAAAAGTAATTATTTTTCCCACTGAGGTCATCTCTCCATTTTATTAAAGTTTGATGACATATTGAATGGTGCATTTGGCGCTGAGATTCACTCAGCCTACACAAAAAAATGAATACCAGGTTAATTCCTGGGGGCAAAGGCGGCCGGACTTAGAGCTAACCACTCTACCCCATCACGTACCGAGGTTACGAATAGTGGAAGCCTTTACCTTCCACCCCTCCAAGGGCCTTCATGGACTGTACGGAGATGGAGTTTTTTTCGGCCAATTGAGTCTTTATAAAGAGCCCTTGCTGGTGTAGAAGAATTTAATACATCTGTGAGGATATTTAATTCCCTAGTGGACGTGTCTGTCGGTTCACTGTCTTCAGATCCCTCTAGATGTCTCAAAACTTAATATTGTTTGCAACGTAATTACTAAGCAACTGAAAAGCAAGTCGCACGTTCATGCACTGAAATGAAGTGGCATCTATATGTGCAGACGTTAGTTTGTGGCAAACTTATAGCAGTTATCCATTTCAAAAACCTGTCGACAAAAATTAAAGTCCATAACTTCATTACTGTTATAAACTTGCCTTTTGTCGTGGACATTATTTCTGATGCACTTAATTATATATACAGCATCTGAAAAGACCCTACGTCTCCTACTGGAATCAAAAGGGCTAGAAATAGAGCATACGGCCTTCCCTTATTTTCCATTTATTCCTAAACATTTACACGCCTTTTTATTGGACTGACTTCCGTCTGAGGTAAAAACCGATCATTCTGGCGTCAATTTTCTCCAGTTTTAAGACCACCTGGATTAAAATTCGTGACAAAATCACCAGGTGTGGAATTTCGGCTTGCATACACAGCAACCGGTTGAACCTAATTATGCAATAATTATGAACACTAATGAATGATTTGACAGTTTATTTTTCCCGTGTTCTTGGGTGCGTTCTTCTAAATTTATGAATCCATCAACTTTCAATGATTTTTTTTTAACTGAACCTCTTCTCTTAGTTTCACTTCGTTAAATATGAGAATTTTCGTGCGATTGTTTTCAGTCTTCTCATCGCAGAAATCGATCTCAATAGCACTAATGTCATGGGTATTCACCCCGTAAGGGCACTTACGACCTTTAACTAATTTTCGCAGATGAGCCTCGGAAAGGAAGCATGTCATGCCTTGAACAGTGTCTATAGCCTTCATGTGGGTTAATTTTAAATAAAGACAATCTAAAAAGGAAATTATTATATCTTATCACATCCTTATTTCTTAACTGACATTAGTTTGAAAAAGGTGTCAATAATCACCTTTTGCTTTCTGCTCAATGTCGGCTCACTTAAATAATTTTACTGTAATATGGAATCTCTTAGTTGTTTTTCTAGCAACAAAATCTTAGTATTAGCTATTTTCAATTTATTACAGATAATCCCATAGTGCCATTACGTCCCTGTCTCTTTAGTGACTTGTTTCTTTTTAGCTATGTCTGAACCTATTTAATTTCTTTTAGTACTTTCAGAGAAAGCATCCAAATGTAATTCGCGGTGAGGTATGTGTGATTTGTTTCTTGAACTTTATTTCCTTGATATTCCGAAAACATATGACAATATCGGTCATAATCGTGTTTGTTCCACACTGGAGGCATCCAGTTTATCACCAAAATTAAGAATATTAAATATAAATTTACTGTCTGGAAACCGTGTTAAAATATAGGCCTATACAATCCTCAATCACGCCCACATTATGTGCGTTTGACGACTGTTGCTAAGATCCATACATGGGTGAACTTGATGAAATTCACCATCGTCACTGACCTGGAGTTTAGCCGTGCATTTATATACAAGGTTAGTCATCTAATTAGTTTCAGCCAAATAAATAACTAGGTAAATAACTGGTAGGGACTTGCTACCTCGGCGACAGCCCTAAATGCAGATCAGTGGATATTGATTGATTGATTGATTGATTGATTGATTGATTGATTGATTGATTGATTGATTGATTGATTGATTGATTGATTGATTGATTGATTGATTGATTGATTGATTGATTGATTGATTGATTGATTGATTGATTGATTGATTGATTGATTGATTGATTGATTGAAAAGGCTTCATAACTTAATCCGTTGAAGGTATCCGTATGCTGTTTTACGATTCTTAAATCGTAGTAAGAGGCTCGTAAAAGCTGTGGTACGTTTTCCTAAGGGAGTATTAACACCGATATATCGATATGACGTCCAATCTTTTGAAAGTTCGAATTGTTATGAGTTAAAAGACGTATTTTCAAAATCGGACACTTGCTTTTTGAAATAGGGGTAATGTTAAAAATAGGTTTTTAGGCGAGCCTTATCACTCAGAGGTAGATAGCGCAAGGTTAGATAATGCAATCTGGGCCTGTTGACACACACGATTGTTACTGGGGCAGTACAACGTCGAAGTAGACATTCATGAGCATGTCTTGTACTGTTCATGCAGATGGAGAACACTGTAAATAAGATGCGCAGGACTTCACCGATCAGTCGATCGCAAACAGCGGATGTGATGCATCCTTTAGTTTCAAGGTCTTCGTAGAGCAAGCTAGTGAACCCAGACCAGGAGGATGTGCGCAGGTTGTGAAAATATTAATTTATTTTATGTGTTTTGTAAGTATCGACTGAAATCGCACCTGTGTACCTTGCCTACACAACACATTCTAACAGCATTGCAGCGCAATATCGTTCATTATTGACTTGCCTTTTTTGGAATTAGCTTAAAAAGAACGCGTTGTTAAAAAATGGGTGACTTGATGCATCTAGTGGTAGATGGGTGACTTAATGTTTGAATTATTTGTATAAATGACCAATGTTATGGAACCTCAGAAGGTACCTTGAACATACTAACTGATCATACAAGATTACACAAAGATAACCGATGATGTTTGATTATTTTCTGAGCATCCTTCCAGAAGGACGTCATTCGTTAACCACAGCTCTTCGACTGCATAGCTTCTGGAAGAATATTTTTCTTCTATTCCTTATGTGAATAAAATATAGGCCTATAGCGCAATTATCCGAATATAAGTCAACTCTCATGGTGTAGGAAACCAAGCAACGGATATCTTTCAAGGAACACTGCCGAAAAAATACTATATATCGACATTTTTTTTTTACATCACAACCCCGTCTGCAAGATTTACGTAAAAGAAATATACAGGCCATTAGTATGAAAAGGACTGACTGAAAGGAGATGACATGAAAAAAAGCCTTTTTACCTTTTACTTCAGATTTTATTTAGCAGCTACATGGAATGAATGATAACAGTGTGGTTAATGTGGCAACTACCTTTGTCACTTCCATTCCTTGACACATTATTCAGAGCAGCAGAAGAAACGAATACAACTTGACCAACCTAGGTTCATTCAAAATTACGACAAGCACATGGGTGGTACTGATCGAGCAGATCTGGACATGTCTCCCTATCGTGTGTCAATCAAAGGAAATAAAATGGTACTTTGCCATATTGGCACATGCTTAGTAGCTCTATTGAGCTGATGGAGGTAGGTTGGAACACGTAGCACTTCGTCGACGGATTGCTACAGGTATCCTACAATTAAATAGCCGTATTTGTTCGACCAGAGGAAGGCCATCTAAAGAATTTATTTCAGGTATGATATGGGACAATTTGTAGCAAACTCGCTTACAAATACAGTTACAGAAAACCAAACAAGCTGTTTCACTGTCATCACTACATGAGAAAAACCACTACACAGTGTGTGAAATGCGAGGTATCCTCCGTGTTTCATTTATCATTAAGTGTTACACTAAAGCTTAAGATAGATGTCACTTCTAAGTGCACATTGAAGTACGCCGCCGAATAACGCTTTATAGCACATTTCCATTTTTACAGTAGGGGCAAAAAACGTAAAATAATAAAAGCAAATAATAATGTAGTCCTTATAGCAACGAAACAGGCACGTTACATCATCACAATACATATTACCTCTTAATCAGCTGTCTATAATTGAACGTTTCAACATCGAAGTAACGGTAGTTTTAAAGCGAATATAAGTCGAACAATGATGTATGTTACTTAGTGGAATAATGCTGTATGTTCTTTGACGATCTTACTAAGAAGACATGGATTTCTAATCTTATAAATATAAAAACAAAGAAAACCCTCATATATAACATGATAGATGTAACACTTTAAGGTTATGTAGCATGTAAGTACCGTAATTACTTGTGGTAGCACACACTCCTTAATAAAAACCAAATTTTACGAGCATATCACTTCCAAACTAATTTCAAAGAGTACAAACTTTTTCTTCCAATGTTACAAATTGGTAAATCAGTTGGCATGTAAGGGCCAGTTATGTGCAGAGCAGTGCTGAGCAGCCGTGATCCAGTCTTGGTCAAGATCGCCCCTGAGTATCTTAAATGGGAGTGTTCTCGCCGTGGAAATCAAGGTCTGTTTACCGTCGCGCCACCTTCAGCCCCTGAATTTTAACATTTTGACCGGACGAGTTGGCCTTGCGGTTAGAGGCGCGCAGCTGTGAGCTTGCATCCGGGAGACAGTGGGTTCGAACCCCACTGTCGGCAGCCCTCAATATGATTTTGCGTGGTTTTCCATTTTTTTTTGCAAGTTGCTTTTCACACCTGGCAAATGCTGGGGCTGTACCTTAATTAAGGCCACGGCCGCTTCCTTTCCACTCATAGGCTTTTCCTGTCCCAACGTCGCCATAAGACCTATCTGTGTCGATGCGACGTAAAACAAATTTAAAAAACAATTAGCATTTTGCCTCGTTTATGGTTAATTATTAGTACATATGCACAACAAAATAGGAAATAAGAAGAAGCCCTGTTTCGTTCAACTGTCGTCAAATGTAGTGTGGCAGCTAACGTGTTAAAAAGTTATAATCCATCTTTCACAATGGTGCCTACATACGATACCAGTCGTAACATTTGAAAAGAACATAAAAATAGCACATACATTCATGTATAGGAAGAATATCATGAATGGCAATCTGGAGACCGAAAATGTTGTGTACGGAAGTAGAAATAACACATACAGCGTTGTTGGAATTAATATATATGTCAGTCATTTATCATTGCCCCAGAGGAGTGCGACAGGCTTCGGCAGCTGGCACATTTCCTATCCTCGCCGCTAGATGGGGCTTCATTAATTCCGTTTCTGACCCGGTCAGATGACTGGGAACAGGCTGTGGATTTTTAATGAAACTCTAAATACTCCCAGAGGTGGGGTGACAGAACACTAACCATTAAGTACACACTAACTAGGAAACTAAGGATCATTAATAAGAATTTACGAAAGTGCCAATTAAAATAACTATTTGTTAGAATGATAAGTGTGACGGCGTATTTACGAAAACTGAACTTACGGAAACAAAAGAAAAATTGAATGAAATAAAATTTAAGAAAATGAACTGTTATGCAGAGATTTGCAGTAATTTAGGCCATTAGCTCACCATTTGTAGATTCTGGTATCTGGACACGTTCGATGATGTAGGAGCTGTTTGGTGATTCTCTCGTTCTGCCGTTGTCATCTCTCGTAGTAAGTACCAGTCTTATTTTCGATTCGTGCATTGCCCACCAATTGGACAACGACTTTTCTGACTTTAAAACTTCCTCTAATACTCATTACATAATGTGGTAATGAGCCCTAATTTCAAGATCAAAAAACCACCTTAGGTGACGTTCATGGAGAGAATACACTTGTATTCTTCCATATTACAAAAATGCAGCGTAACTAAAGATATAACAAAATTACCTCCTGATCCAGACAAGTCAAAAACCGGTCTCTCGCTAACTTTATCTTTCGTCATGGAGTTAGCCAGTTCTCAATGAGAGTAACTTTGAGTAGTGCTCTACTCATATGCGAAGTGAACTTGTAAACAAAACGGAGAACCTCTTCTTATTATCTACCCTGTCTTCTCTCGTATAGTAAGAACGATGGGAAATACTTTCTTGATCTATCATCATGACCATCAGACGCTAAGTCGTTCAGCCACTAAGATGTTAAGATGTTCTCGTATTAAGACCTTCCGACGTCAAGACGCTCTCGACGTGAAGATGTTAAGAAGCTTAAGACCTTCAACAGTTAAGAACCTCTCGAGCTCTTGACGTTGATGTATATAGGCTCCAAAATCTCCCTCATCTCTCATATCACATGGTCCAGTAAGATCTGATTTTCTATCTCTTCTTTCCATCGCTGTATAACCATCATCTAGTTTCGTAACGTTCATTCACATAGGTAGAAATTTCGCGGGCTTTCAAAGCATCGTCTAAGTTCGAAAAGTAGGAGTTGACAAGTTCTAACTGTCTCTTCATAATATGGAGGGGGCTAAGGAATTTTTCAATCTCGATGATGCCTATCTCTGGCAAAGGGATAAAATTAGCATGGTGCGTCCGGTCGCCTGACCTCGGGTACTAGAAATTTACTGCAGGCTATTAATACGGGTGATGTTGTAATACCTTACTCAAGACTCAGCTCGTTCAGAATTCGTTATTGCCATGATACAAAGAAATGAGATGATAATGTGTAATGGATGACTAAAACCCGATATATAAGCATGATAATTTATAATGACCTACCAAAAACTAAATATATACATCTTTCCAATTAATTCCACAGTTTGATAATGTTATGTACATGCTGTGATGTTCATCACATTGGCACACCAAACACCAATCTTCGCATCATAATGAGGGCTTCATAAACACCATTAGAATTTTCTGCACACCAATAGCCAGAGTTATGACCGTTCGCACGACGATTCAGATGAAACAAGAACTTTTATATACGAAAATACGGTTTTGAATTGATAACTGTCTCAGACTAGCGATTCATGCTTGCCAGGTCGAACACGTGCAGGCTGCTTGCAAGGTCAAGAACTATGCGCGCGCCTCCCATACTGCAGGTGCCGTTGCGCAGGGTACAAACACCGTGTGTTCGGTCTGGGTTTATATGAGTGTCTCTGTATATGTATTCGGCTGACGTCCTACAAGAAGGATCAGCTGATTTTCGAAAAGCTTTGGACAGAACAATGTGAAACCATGTTCATTATGTCCTTTTGTATGCTTTTAAGAATATTTTGTGAAAAAAATAAAATAGACGCCAGCAAAAGATAATTCAACCATATCTGTATTAAATAAATGTGGGAAAGGAGGATGAGGTCTGCGAAAGAAATAAGCGTCTGTGTCACGAAGGAACGCAACGGAAGCAACATTTTCTCTGTTTTGAAAACACAGTAAATAGATGAAAGCACACTGAAAATTGTATGTCAGCCTTGCACTATCGCATGCTGTGTGAGACGGCTCGCCTAAATCACATTTTAAAACAATTCGAAATAATTGTCCGATTTTGATAATACTTTTATCTTTGAACTCGTAATAATTTGAAATTTACGCCAGCTGCATTAATTCGTATAGTTCCATAAAGAAAGACATTGGTATTGATATCTCGGTTATTAATCATCCCACAGGAAAAAGTATAACAGTATTTTATGAGCCCTTTATTACCATTTAAAACATAATGATAGCATGTTGTTTGCAGAGAGGCCTGGTACAGGTCTTTCGAATTCACACCTATGGGCGATTTGCACATCTCTAAAGATGAGGCCCTATCTAAGATGGAAATTAATGTTGAAGACGGCACAAGCGACATATCCGCCAGCTAGAGGAAATAACCAATGTAAGTTTTAATCCTTGTCCAGGCCGGGAATCAAACCCAGAACATTTTGGCTCAAAGGCCAGCATGATAACCATTTAGCCACGGAGCCGGGCATTTAAGAAGGCGAAAACAGCATATGGATACCTTATTTGGTGTAAAAACTTAGGGGACTAACTCTGTGTACATTTAGGAAACTCTCATTAAGTGGATCTTCCGAATTTCGCAAGTAAAAACGACCACTTCTCTACTTCTTTTAGTCCTAAGCACAGGGAAGTATTTAAAGTTGAGGTTTAGGCTACTGGAGCCCCAGGGCTCTTAACTTGGGAGCGTGGGTTGGCGACCACGGGGCCCTCAGTTGAATTCTGGCATTGCTTCCACTTACTCGCGCCAGGCTCCTCACTTTCATATATTCCATCCGACCTCCCTTTGCCAACTCTTGTTCTTTTCTGATCCCGACGGTATTAGAGTACTCGAGGCCTAGGGAGTCTTTCCTTTTCACGCCCTTCGTGGCACTTGACTTTATTTGGCCGATACCCGCATTTTTCGAAGTGTCGGACTCCTTCCATACTTTCTCTTTGATTAGTGTTATATAGAGTATGGTTACCTAGTTTTACTTCCTTTAAAACAATAATCACCACCACCAACACCACTTTAGGCTACTGGAACTTCTCAGTTTCTGATATTAAGGGGCACAATTTCGCCCTTTTGAAGTACGTGTTCAATAATGACTTGTGCGAAGTGAAATCCTGTCTTCCTCCCGAAGTGGTGCAGCTATTTTCAGGCACACCCCCTATCATGTACCAGCCCTCTTACATTTCTGGGAGTACCGGGAATCGAACCCGGGCCCCCGAGGACGGCAGCTAATAATGCTAACCGATACGCCAAAGAGGCGGATATGACTTGTGCTGAACACATCAAAACAACGACATCGCCAAGTGAAAGGACGACAGCCAATATGTAAGTCAAATTGTTGTAGGTATCCATTTCATTATCAAGTATTCAAAATGAGATTTCCGGTTAGAGCGAGACTATTCAGATTCCTTTAAATAGCAACTCCATTAATTAATTGCCAATACTTTTTCAGTGTTACTTATCAAGTTACACAAGTATTCTAGTAGCATGTTGGTTAATTTCATCCAGTGAAAGTGTATTTTGATGTAATGTTATCTTTTGTAAAGTGCCATAAGTTTAAAAGGGCCAGCTGTTGAGTGACACGGTTACACAGGCACAATCAGTTCACTCGCCTTCTAACGGATAGTGTTAAGTTCGGAATGCAAGATCAACCGAAGTGGAGAGGCGTCTAGGGTGCTCTTCATTCGAAAATAAAGCGAGTGGTGCGTGCCCGAGCCAACTGTGAAGTCCTAAAAAAGGGAAAATTGTAAGGCGAAGTTCTATAATATTATGCAATATAATGTATTGCTTCATTTATTTTATCATTTTACTTTGTCATGTGTTGTTCCACCGCATTAACATAAGGTTCTTTACTCTTTAGAACAGGGCCTCTCAAACGCCCAAACTCTCACGCGTGCAGAGCGAGGTGCATAGGCTCTGTGCACTGTGCATCGGTACGCTTCGCCTCAACTCGGCTTGACTCGGATGGTGTAGTGTGCTGAGAGCGACGAAGCGTTTGGTGGTAGACGACGTGTTTATCAGTGAAATAGATAAGCGCACGACAACTACATAATAATGGAGCAACCTGTTTCGAAGAAAGCAAAGACTTCCGAAAGTCCATTTCAATCGAACTGGGATCTTTCGTATTTTTTTTGTCTGTCGTGACGATAACGCCAAATGCTTAATCTGTGGGACGATAATTACGTGCGTAAAAAAATCGTCTACTGAAAGACACTACAACAGACTACATTCGGAAAATTATTGTGAAATCATAGGACACGTCAGAGAGAAAGAATTAAGGAAGTTGAAACATCTTGAAGAAGAACATTCTATATCCACAAATGAGGTTTGTTCCAGTACTGTAGCATTTTCATTTTGGTTACGGGTTCTGCATTTTTTAAATTTATGTTTACATTCCTCTCAAACATGTATGTGTATTTCTAATTCACTTTTTTTAATTTTTTAATAACACTGGTAACCTTGTCCCATACAACTGAGCGTCTCCGCTCACCACACATAAACATTTCGCAGTGGGGGAGAAACAGCAGTGAAGGTGAGGAACGCGGAGAAACGCCGAACGGGTGAGACAGGTGTAGGGAGAGAGGAGTGGAGGGGTCTGCACTCTGGTCAACCAAGCGAAGTTGTCTTTTGCACCGTGCACAGTGCATGCACCACGCGCATGCACCCTGAGAGGCCCTGCTTTAGAAGAATACTTTCGTATTTTATATCAATACTAGCTGATGTACCCGTGCTTCGCTATGGGATTCTCAGAAAGACTGGCTTGGTGGTTTTCCTAACTGAATTCAATATAGGTCATTACAAAAACGTCAGTAGGAATGTAGCGATTGAAAGCAATGTTATCATATAAAATACTCGATCAAATGAAAAACCGCACACTTTCTCACTTTCAACGAACAGTACTACGGTGCCGATCTAACAGTCCAAAGTTTCAGAGCTGGAACAACCAGGTCGCAGACTGCCGTGAACACTCCTCTGTCATTATTCCGTTAAATATGCACACTACTCATTCCAATCAGTGCCTCAGAGTAGGGATTGAATAGCTCGAATGCTATGATGCTTTTTTTTTTTTTACGTCGCACCGGCACAGATATGTCTTATAGAGACGATGGGTTAGGAAAGGCCTAGTAAGTGGAAGGAAGCGGCCGTGGCCTTAATTAAGGTACAGTCCCGGCATTTGTCTGGTGTGAAAATGGGAAACCACGGAAAACCATTTTCAGGGCTGCCGACAGTGGGGCTTGAACCCACTATCTCCCGATTACTGGATACTGGTGAATGCTATGATGAACCAGTGTGTTACGTACCTGCAGTATCAGAAAATGTATGAACCAGAGGAATTGCATGCTAAAGAAGAAAGTTTCCCAACTCCCCAGCTATTTCCCGCCAATGTTCAGTCAGGCTGTTATACTCGGTACGCAGTAGTAATCCCATCTATCGAAGTTGAGCGGCACCATAAGAAACGAAGAACATCACAACAAACAATGGTCAATGTAAAGTAATTGTTGATCAGTGTTAAGCGCTTTGGATATTGTAGGCCTTCTGAAATACCACTCTTATCATAGTCGGTACAGTAAAACTGAATGAAACATAAATGATCGGAAATTGTATTGTCTATAACTTTTGTTATATAGAACCGTACTTTTCTATAGCACCAATAACGTAGGTACCGGTATTTAAAATTAAATTTTAGGCGGCTTCCCCTAAACTACCATTTCATCTTGGGAAAATAAAATTATTTACAGCCTGTTCTGTTCTATCCTCTTTGGCCTAGACTGTAGTTTCTTATCCCCGACTCTATATAGCGGTTTTCATTAAATTCTGTTAACCCATTTTCTCGTGGCTCGGCGTTGATATGGGCTTAGCAACAAAAATACAAATTCATTAATATCTGTGTTATCAGAGCCGGTACGGTAAACATGTATAAGACATAAATGACTGGAAATTGGATTCTGTATAACTTTAGTTATATAGTATTTATCGATAGGACAGCTAATAATATAAATATTCGATAATTAAATTTAAGGCCTTTCCCTAAACTACCATTTACCGGGCGAGTTGGCCGTGCACGTAGAGGCGCGCGGCTGTGAGCTTGCATCCGGGAGATAGTAGGTTCGAATCCCACTATCAGCAGCCCTGAAGATGGTTTTCCGTGGTTTCCTATTTTCACACCAGGCAAATGCTGGGGCTGTACCTTAATAAAGGCCACGGCCGCTTCCTTCCAACTCCTAGGCCTTTCCTATCCCATCGTCGCCATAAGACCTATCTGTGTCGGTGCGACGTAAAGCCCCTAGCAAAAAAAAAACAACTACCATTTCACTCAGCGTGAATAAAATGATTTATAGCCTAGATTGTAGCGGCTCATCCCCCGACTTTACATACCGATTTTCATTAAATTCTCTTCAACCGTTTTCTCGTGATGCGTGTGCAGACAGACAGACAGACAGACAGACAGACAGACAGAAATTACGGAAAAGTACAAAGTACATTTTCTTGTTACTATGGACATGACCGATACAGAAATACCATTCTTTTCAAATTCTAAGCAATGTACAGACAAAACTCTTATTTTATATATATGGATTATAGATTATAGGAGATTAGATAAAATTGTAGAATATAGTTTAGATATAGGTTTCACCATGTTAATTGTAGCTTATCTGACGTAGTTGCCACTGTAATTGGGACACTAAGTCCTGTAGTGTGCACTAAATAAATAAATAAATAAATAAATAAATAAATAAATAAATAAATAGTGTGTCCCAATAAATTCATGACCGTATATAAACTGTAGACTGGATATTTATGTTGTTTTTACTTGCTCAATAATCAATTCACCTATCCCCTAAAACACGTTAACAAGTGTAGGTGAGATAAGGCGTATCATCGGAATTAAATTCCCGAATCATCGGACACTCTTCATTGCGAATATTTTCATTTTGAGTTTATATGTAATTAAGCGTTTTTCTTCGTGGTGTCCAACACTATATTTAAATTTTGTGTACGGTCACAACGAGAAAAATATTTGGAAGTGACTATACTCCTACACTCAAAGTATACGGGAGTGAAGTCCCATCATTTTCAGACTGAACTTTCTGAATTGGTGACCAAAAATATGGGTTCCGATTGATAGACGATTGAGTTTCTTGAATGTTATTTCTGAATTTGTATTTATATCTCATACTATCGACAGGGTCTGCCTCTGTGGTGTAGTGGTTAGCGTGATTAGCTGCCACCCCAGGACGTCCGGGTTCGATTCCCGGCTCTGCCACGAAATTTGAAACATGGTACGAGGGCTTGAACGGGGTCCACTCAGCCTCGGGAGGTCAACTGTGTAGAGGTGGGTTCGATTCCCACCTCAGCCATCCTGGAAGTGGTTTTCCGTGGTTTCCCACTTCTCATCCAGGCAAATGCCGGGATGGTACCTAACTCATGGCCACGGCCACTTCCTTCCCTCTTCCTTGTCTATCCCTTCCAAACTTCCCATCCCCCCACAAGGCCCCTGTTCAGCATAGCAGGTGAGGCCGCCTGGGCGAGGTACTGGTCATCCTCCCCAGTTGTATCCCCAGACCCAGAGTCTGAAACTCCAGGACACTGCCCTTGAGGCGGTAGAGGTGGGATCCCTCGCTGAGTCCGAGGAAAAAACCGACCCTGGAGTGTGAACCGCTTACGAACGAACGAACTATCGACTGGTCAGAAATCTTTCCCCTTGAGAAAATGGACCATGACCTAAGTATTAATTCTCTTACCCTGAATCAATCAATAAATCAATCAAAGACAGGACGTGCCGGTATTCATTTATATTAAAGTATTCATTTGTTAATGTTTGTGTTCGGATATCTGATTTTCTTCTCTCCATGCAATATCCTGGATACTATGAGGTGATCAACAAAAGAATGAGGCAACTAAGTTTAATCAGAGCTTCCCTCGACGAGCTACTACGCCCTGATTAAATATGCTAATGAAAGTTAAAGGTGACATCTTGCAGATTCATGGTACACTAAGTCCTACGTGTTTCTTCATTAATTTGGTGACGTTATGCGACTAGATTTGTATTTCTATTTTAGATGATAAATTTCCATTACGCGCAAAATTTAAGTGTGAAAGGCTATTCACATGGGTGAGGAAAATATAGGTCAGGGAATGACACGTGTACAGATCACCAGATCATATCGCACGTGGAATTCATCATATCGCTGTGGATTTATTCTGTCGAGCGTAGTAACACCATCAGAATTAAACTTGAACATGATTTATTTTATATTGGCCTTTACGTGAAATGAGACATTCACAATGTGGCCAACGTATAATATAATTGTAACCAGATCCATAGCTACATAGGACATTCCCCTGAATAATTCTCGTCGTCTTCTTCGAAAGGAAAGTATTTCAGCCTCTGAGGAATAACATTTGTGAAAAGTATTCGAGTGTATTTAAAACATTATCCAGAAAGATTCCCTCTAAAGCCCTCCTAGAAGATTAGATAATTATCATATGATGACAAATAAATTGATTTATTAGTATTTCCTTGATATAAGAATAGCCTAATATAATATCACATGTGCGGCGTTCGGTATATTTTCTAGATTATAAATGATCATTACGCTTGCGCTTGTGGAGTTCAGTAAGCACTCTTTTCATCTATTTCCTATTGTCTATTGTAAAGAAATAAGTGACAAATTTTGCACTTTTCTACTTTCAAGCAATGTAACATTCTTCCAACTTATTACGAATCAAATTCATTGGCAGACAAGAAGATGCAGTGCCGAGCCCGATAGCTGCAGTCGCTTAAGTGCGGCCAGTATCCAGTATTCGACAGATAGTGGGTTCGAGCCCCACTGTCGGCAGCCCTGAAGATGGTTTTCCGTGGTTTCCCATTTTCACACCAGGCAAATGCCGGGGCTGTACCTTAATTAAGGCCATGGCCGCTTCCTTCCACTTCCTAGGCCTTTCCTATCCCATCTTCGCCAAAGGCCTATCTGTGTCGGTGCGACGTAAAACGAATAGCAAAAAAAAAAAAAAAAAGACAAGAAGGTGTAGTATAAATAACAAATAACAGAAATATTTTAAATTCTTTGATTTTACAAGCAGATATTACAAGACCATTCTTTATATAATCCATAGAAATGTATACACTAATCATATCTGCCAGCGACGACTTCACATCATTGATCACAGAAACTGGCTGCATAAGGAATAGTATTATTAATATCGCTCGTACCTCTGCTGATATATCTTATCAAAAAGCCACAGATAAGACCGAAACTGTTTGTTGGAAGAAACCCATATCCGACGAATTACATTTGTGAAAAGTATTGGTGTGTATTTAGGTGACAGAGAGAGAATTATATCCTCTAAAGTCCTAGAATATTTGATTTTCAATTAATAATGAACAAAATTTTTTAATTATCTTAATAGGTTATGTAAAAACCAGGCTAGACGTATCTTCAGAAGATGCAGTTCCGTTAGGTTGCAGACACGTATACCAAACACCACATTTTTACACGTCGTTAATCTATATTACAGTACTATTATAAAGAGAAAAGGTTTATACTGTTGCCAAAAACTACAAGAGAGATTTTGATTAAATTTTTACAGATTCTTTTTTTATGATCGTAGTAGTATCATAGGCTAGGTATTATTTCATTGTGACAGGTGAGAGCTGAGAAGTCTTTTTGACTTAATAAATAGATTTCACGAGACTAGTGATACCCAAATCATGAATTAGAATACGGATTAACGCAGAAGAAGACAGTTTCAGGCGATGTGACGTGTCGGAACGAAGAAGGTTGTTTTTTTTTTTTTTTTTTTTTTTTTTTTTTTTTTTTTTTTTACAATTTTGCTTTACGTCACACCAACATAGATAAGTCTTATGGCAGTGATGGGATAGGAAAGGGGTAGGATTGGGAAGGAAGCGACCGTGGACTTAACTAAGTTACAGCCCCAGCATTTGCCGGGTTTGAAAATGGGAATGCCTGGCGCAGGCGGTTGAGGCGCTGGCCTTCTGACACCAACATGGCAGGTTCGATTCTGCCTCAGTTCGGTGGTATATAAAAGTGCTCAAATACGTCAGCCTCGTGTCGGTGGATTTACTGGCACGTAAAAGAACTCTGGCGGGATACAATTCCGGCACCTCGGCGTCTCCGAAAACCATTAACAATGTAGTTAGTGGGACGTAAAAACAATAACATTACTATTTTAAAATGGGAAAGCAAGGAACGAAGAGCAAGCTTGTCAGTTCGTGTGACGTCAGGCGAGAGCTGAGTAAATGATGTTGCCTAAACAAACGGCGCTGTGAGTACGGAACTGGAGGGCTCAATCAGCTGAAGCGCTCTCGATGACAATAACGTCCGTGCTCCTGATATTAGTCTCTTTGAAGAATATGTGCAAATTCTACAAAATTTCCGTCACAAATTTGTGTCCAAGTTTCAAGATGTAGCAGTGTAGCTTAGACAAGATCGGCCGATGGGGATGGTGGGGGTGGGGGGTTATAGTTACAACAGTCTTACCTAAGCAGCGGACGGAAGCAGACGTTCGGACCTGACAGTGCCCGTAGAGCGGGAGCGCAGTGTGTGCGGCGAGTGGGAAGAAAGACGGGAGGGAAGAGGAAGATGATTGGTGTGGACCAATATCGGGTGGTTATTGGAAGATGGCAGGGAAGATGGAAGATGGAAACAGCCTGGAGTGAAGCAGGTAAAGTAGAAACGAGAATGATGGGTGAGATAATACAGGTGGCAGCGGTGATTATGGTACTGTTAATTATAGGGGGTGTGGAAACAAATCCCGGTCCGACTCACAGTGGCAACATGAACTGGGAAGACGTGGAGGTCATAAGAAAAGTGGTCAAAGAAGTTGTAGAAGAAGTTTGCCCGTTTGAACAGATTAAAAACGTGATGAAGGAACAAGTGAAAGAACTTGAAAATATAAGGCGATGGATACAGGGAAAAACGGAGGAAACAATGACCAAAGTGGAAACTAACGAGAGAGAAATTACATCACCCAAGACAAAAATAAGGAAGATGGAGGAAGAGATGGTAAAGTTGAAGTCAGCAGTAGAAGATGGTAACCAAGAACGCAGGAATAAATGCTTATTCATATATGGGGTGCCGGAAGAAAAAGGTGAGGACAAAGTGCTGACTATATACAAAGTGGTGGAAGTCATCCAAAAAATTATGAAAATCAATTTTAGCGAAGCTGATATTGACGATGTGGGAAGGGTAGGTAAAGCACGGGGTAACAGACCGATAAAAATGAAGTTGTTTTCCACCCTGATGGCGGAAATAGTGAAAAGAGGAGCGGGTAATATACAGGGAGCAAAAATTTGGATTAAAAGAGATATGGGAAGAGATGGGATCAAGAATATAAACACCCTGAAAAGACATTTGGTCCGGGCTCGATTGCAAGGGTTAAGAGCCTACATCAACGGTCAATTATTAGTGGTAACCAATGGTCAATGGACCAAATACTGGACAGTAACGAAATTACGTGAAATGGAGCAGAATGAGAAGGAAGTGGTAATGGGGAAGAGGGTGGAAGAAATGCGAACTACAGATAGTATAGTTGGTGAAAACGGGCATGGAAACAAAGGAAAAACCAAGGAAAATAGGGCATTAGAAAAGAGCTCGCAACGAGAAGGAGACATCACGGTAGAGAAGATCATACAGGTTATCGGTGAAGAGATGAGGAGGGAGTCCAAGACGATGATTGAGGAGATGAGGTCGGAGTTCGGTGCCAGAGACGAAAGGAGTTGTTCATGTGTCTGTTTGTTTATCAGGTGACAGTATTTTCCTTTTCCTTTTCTGAGCTGGTTTAGGTAAGATTTGTTATTTTTTCTCCACATAAATGGATCATATACATATTATGTAGATCTGGAGAAAGAATAAAGAATATGAATATGAATAATATTATAGTTTCAAAATGGCAGGGGCGCTGCGTGGTATTGTTGCAGTGTTGCACAACTCCCAATAATTTTGCACTTCATTTGCCGTCTTTTCTTCTAATTTTTTAGTTTAAAAAACCTAACATATATTCGAGAACATATCAAAATCAACCATCTTCGGTCGTTCGCTGTACTAATGGTTCGTAAGGGACCAACAAACAACGCTGGCTTCGAATCAAACTCAGGGGGTTTTGCTTTTCTACATCAACTCCCTAGCGGACAGCGCGGCGCAATGTACCACAGCAGAGATGAGCCTGCCTGCATAGCATCAGGTAGCATGCTCGCCAGTATCGGTCTCAGAGAGTTGCACGAGACTAGCAAGTCCCCTACCGAGAAACAGTTCCAAACGTCCCCGTTAGATTGCGCCACTCTGCGGAGTTTACTTCATTCCTACTTTCCTCTCGCAAAGGTAATCCATTTCCATTTTTTAAATTTACAAGTTTCATTTACGTTGCACCGACGCAGTGTATAATTAGCCTCTTATTTCCTGGGTTGAAATTGCAGATATATTACAGTTTTAGTAGGAATGTAGTTCATTACTTTACGGTAATAGAGTTACTTGTTATTTCTGTAAGCTATAAAAATGTGACACTGAAAATTTTGGTGCAACACCCAGCTTCAAATACCCCCAGCCGCCACTGCAAAATGATGATAGAACACAATAAAGGTGCTTGTGCATATGTGGTGTGCGCATGCGAGACTTGTGATTATAAGGACACTGATACAAGTAAATTATGTTGATATTTAGATTGCAGTACACTATGAAATCTTACATTAAAATACAGAACAAGAACAATACTGTCAAGATCAACAATTTTGCAGCGAATGTTATGTTCTGTTTACAATCTAAAATCGAACTTTCGAGGCTTCTTACAAAATAGATTCAATAGATCTGTTGGTTCTACAATTATGACTCTGAATGTTTATTTAGTTTATTGTTTATTGTCAGTTTCTGTTTATTTTCTTTTTGTAAAATTTCCATGGGGGAGGGGTGGGGTTCTAACCCCCAGTAACCCCCCTTCCACTTGGCTACGACCCTGAGATGTAGAAACATTCGTTTCAGCTCTTTGAAACGCCGTATTCAGTGAATGTCAACAATGTTCCTAGTACGTACCAAATGGAACTAATATATTTACAATGTGAGGATAATTGTTGAAAGACATATAAACACAAGGACTTAGCTGAATTTTACAAGAATATCTCCGAAGCCAGGTTTCCGAGGTTGTATGCACTTGCGGCACGGATATTATGCATGCTCGGTTCGACATATTGCACCCATTTCCCGAATTGATATAGAATGGGTGAACATTTTAATGAATATCTAGTTGCAAACATAGTCAGCGCAGCAACATTTACTCCAAGTTTGGCATTTGTAACTCAAATAAATTTTGGGATGAAGTCTTAATCCTAGTAGGCAGCTTTAATGGACGTAGAAGGAAGCTCTCAAATAGACAGCACTTGATGAGATCCCTAAAATAAAATGGAGATGGCGATAGGCTACCATTTCTGTGATTATGTTCTCACGGAAAACCGCATGTCGGAAACAATAAAGACACTCCCAGTCGCTTAACAAAGGCAAAGCAGAAGACAAGGAAAGAAAATTTCAGATGGGCGATGGAGCGATACCTGACACCCCTTTTCACCTGTGGTTTCGTCCAAGTGGAAGAACGTCATAAACCCCGAAGGTAAAGTTACGCCAATTACTACGCCCAAATTTACTAGCTTGAAACTATCGCCTGAGACAATTCAGTAAATCTTAGATGTGTGGATAAAGTTAAAGAAGAAACATTGTGCTCCACACAGCAGGATAAAATGTCATATTTTCTGTACAATTTCTCTTGTTAATCATACGTTTTAAATTATATTTGAGAAAGTGCGTAGCAGTAACGCAGTATACCGTGCTGTGAAACACGTGTTGTCAAAATACACCAACCTACAGTGCATTCTGAAGAAAAGGTAGCGCTACCCACGCCGGTTAATTTATTAAGCACTCTACGATCGATTTTTGGGGTAAAGTTCATCAGCGTGTAGCACGAATGTTGTGAGTTCAGGAATACCAGTGGTGAAATGATACGACGTGTGACATAGCTGCTAGGAAGATCTACCTCCACAATGGAGGAACACCAATTGTACGAACCCCATGCGGTTAAGAAGGAGAGCCCCGTGGTATTCACGTAACTATAAAGAGACTCGGTCACCGCACCCACTGTCATTGAATTCGGAGTTCTCAATGTCAGTTCGTCCGTGTTACTTGCCACCTGTCAACGTCTCGAGTCATTAAGTTACTTCAACACTTTGAGTTTTCTGTGTCAACCTAGAAATAATGATTAGAAACGTTGACTTTAAATCGATCATGCCGACAACCAACTTCAGATCTCCAGAGTCTCAGTGCATAATGAGTTAAAGAATTCATTCAGAATAATAGTTTCCAGTGGGGAAATAAACAATCTACAATAGCAAAAACATATGACTGAATAATAGCTACAGCTGATTGTAATGTTATTAAAAGTATTTGAGCAATAAGTAAGATAGAGAGTGTAGGTATTCGTACACCTATGGAAAGTGATGGAACATCATTACGACTTACGAGATGAAGTAATGTTTATAAACGGCATAACGACAGACATCAGATATACACGCTGGTCATATAGATCGTTTTAAAAATGTAACATGATCGGCACGATACTGTATACAAACTGCAGATCGTACCGCCAAGAAAGTATTCGTACAGTGCGGATGTACGGTCTTTGTGATTGGTTAAATCAGTTGTCGCACAGGTTTACGCCGCTGTGCGTGCAGGAGGGGTTGTTATCTCATCAGTCTTCACTGTGCTGTCGTTGCCGCAAGGTTATTTAGTATGGGGCGAAAGAAGACAGAACCTTCATTGAGTCAACGAGAAAATATAGTGTTACTGTGTAAGCAAGGTAAAAGTTATCTTCAAACTGGAAAAAAGCTCAGCATTAGCTTTACTACGGTAAGTTCAATAGTTAATAAATACAAGCACAGCGGACAAACAGAAAACAAACCCAGATCTGGTCGTCCAAAAGTGCTGACATTACGGGAGGGACGCAATATTGTGCATTGATCCCAGCTGATGAGGAAATCACGAAGGAATGTGTCCAAGAGTTTCTTTGTGAAAGCAGTATTAATACCCGAGTGTAGATGCAATCATTGATCATCATAAGTGTTATAGTCCGACTCGTTGGCTGAATGGTCAGCGTACTGGACTTCGGTTCAGAGGGTCCCGGGTTCGATTCCGGCCGGGTCGGGGATTTCAACCTTCATTGGTTAATTCCAATGGCCCGGGGGCTGGGTGTTTGTGCTGTCCCCAACATCCCTGCAACTCACACACCACACATAACACTATCCTCCACCACAATAACACGCAGTTACCTACACATGGCAGATGCCGCCCACCCTCATCGGAGGGTCTGCCTTACAAGGGCTGCACTCGGCTAGTAATAGCCACACGAAGAAAAAGTGTTATTCTACTATAAGATAAATTGTGTAATTAGTAAGTTCATCAAGATCGTGTTTCGTGTGTGTGACTAAGTGTACTTGAAGAGGGCAATCATGTCTGGATACGTCGGCTTTATTATGATATCCGGTATCTCTGACATCACGTGTTAAAAGAAGCAGCTCGGACAGCCTGATAGACTTCAGATGAAACATCCGGCAAACTTCAAATGAGTAAGTGAACAAAAAATGCAAGATGTTGTTTGTTCTAATAATGTAAATAATACTTTTGTTTAAGACGCGAGTTTGTGGAAGTTAAATGTCGGTAGCATGATTTGCACTCAATATTAGTCATGTAGTGATAATTTCGGAGCCTTCA